>NC_064863.1:21527389-21827389 GCF_024139225.1 Suncus etruscus
TTCTTAAACAGCAGATCTTGGGGGACCTTAAGGTGCCAGGAGCAAACTCTGCATGTAAAACATTTGCTCTAGTGCACTGAACTCTCTCAAGGGCCCTGTAAGCACTATGTGAAAGTATTACATACATAAGGTGAAGAATTTTTATAATACTGGAACAAGCGGCAGTGAATGGATCCTATGGAACTTTCTGCTCACTATAAAGTTCTGGAATTAGCTGGTTTCCGGGTTAGATCTTCATGAGCTCTAAAAAAAATCAGCCAAGTGTTGCTAATTGATATTAGGATTTTAGTAATATTCAGGCATGAAACAAAGAACTCAGAAACATATAAAGTCATTTGATTTTCTACAAGATGAATCTCTGTAGAGGTGCAGGTATATCGATGGTAGCAAATGGAAATTAGTAAAACTTGACTTTCTACCTGCTAGCTATACACATGAGCTGCAAGTCTGCAGCAAAGCAAGGGGCCAAGTGCTCCCATTTCAGCATAAGTAAAGTGACTATATAAGAATAAATGAGAAATTCAATTGAAATGCAGTCAAGAATCTAGACTGGATAGTGCCCAAATAGTCAATAAACACATTAAATGGTGCTTAGTATCTTAACCAGAGTGGAAGTACAGTGATAGAGTATTTTCCTAGCATGTGACCAGCCTGAATTTGATGCTGGCATCCTATATTATTCCCTGAATACTACCAGGAGTAATTACTGAATGTAGAGCCAGGAGTAATGCCTGAACATCGCTGAGTGGATGTGACCCAAAGACCAAATTAAATAAATAAATAAAAGTACTCAGCATCATAGTTGAAGAGTCAATTAAAACACACTGAGATTTAGGGCAATAGCACAGCAGGAAAAGCATTTGCCTTGCTTGTGGCCAACCTAGGTTCAATCCCCAGCATCCCATACAGTCCCAGAACCTGCCAAGAGTAATTTCGGAGTGCAGAGCCAGGAGTGATCTCTGAAAACAGTAAAGTGTTGCCCCAAACTCCTTAAATAAATAAATAAATAAATAAATAAATAAATAAATAAATAAATAAATAAATAAATTTTAAAAAAAAGTTACTTTGGGGCTGGAGTGATAGCATGGAGGTAAGGCATGCAGAAGGTCAGTGGTTCAAATGCCGGCATCCCTCATGGTCCCCTGAGCCTGCCAGGAGCGATTTCTGAGTGTAGAACTAGGAGTAATCCCTGAGTACTACTGAGTGTGACCCAAAAACCAAAAATAAAAAATAAAAACAAAAACAAAAACACACTGAGATTTAAGTGCAGTATATATGGGGTTATCCCAGGACTATCCTCTAGAGTAGGGGTCTCAAACTCAATTTACCTGGGGGCCGCAGGAGGCAAAGTCAGGGTGATCCTTGAGTGCAAAGTCAGTAGTAAGCCTTGAACATTGGGGGGTGTGACCCAAATAACTAAAACAAAACAAAACAAAACAAAAAAAGATTCCTCTAGGGCAGGGCCACAAGATGTTGTACGGAGGGCTGCAAACGGCTCTAGAGTCTAGAGATAGGTTATGCATGTTCACCCAGAGAAAGACACAGACATGACTATAGTCCCAGTATCCCATTCCATGATTGAATAAAACATTGGCAAGTAGAATGTCCATGAAATGCTAATTATAGACTGATATCATACTCATAACATGAAACTGAGGCTAAGAAGTTACACAAAACAGGCCAATAGTGACACTCTACCAATGCCTTATAACTCAGAGCTGGTTCTCTACCCTGAACAGAACCAGGTAGATCCAAGCTGTGAGATTACTGTTGTTCTTCTCTTTTTCTTTTTCTTTGTTTTTTAGGCCACACTGGGTGATGCTCAGGGGTTACTCCTGGCTCTGCACGCAGAGATATCTGTTTCTGGCAGGTTTGGGGAACATATAGGATGCCAAGGATCCAACCCAGGTAGGCCACGTGCAAGGCAAATATGCCCTATCCACTGTGCTATTGCTCTGGCCCCTGTATTTATATTTTTCTTACACTTTCATGATAGGAGCTAGAACTTGCTTTATTATAGTTATCATTTGCTTTTTTTTGGCTTTGGGGCCACATTTGGCAGTGATCAAGGCTCACTCTTACTCTGTGCTAAATAATCACTCATGGAGGGATCAGGGAACCATATGAGATGCTTGGGATTAAATCAGATTTGGACATGTGCAAGGCAAGTATCTTACTCACTGTAGTCTCCCTCCAGTTCCTTGCTTCTCTTCTTGTATTTCCCTATACACCACAGGTGAATAATATCATACTATGCTTGTCCTTCATTTTCTCAGGAAGACTTTTACTCCATTGAGAAGTATAGGGAAATTTGGGTCACTGATTCAAATCTTTGATTAAAAAGAGAAAATTTTATATAAAATGTCATAAAATGGGAGTCTGGGTTTTTTTTTTTTTTTTTGGTTGGTTGGTTGGTTGGTTTTTGGGTCACACCTGGCAGCACTCAGGGGTTACTCCTGGCTTTACGCTCAGAAATCACTCCTGGCAGGCTCTGAGGACCATATGGGATGCCGGGATTTGAACCACCATTTTTCTGTATGCAAGACAAACACCCTACCTCCATGCTATCTCTCTGGCCCTGAAAATGGGAGTCTTTGTAATAATTAGCAATGACTTTCTGTATCTGTCAGGAGGAGGGAAAAGGGTTGATGTTTACTCCAGCTTTGATAGGAGAGACAAGCCCATCTGCATTCTTTTGATTAGTGAAAACTAGAAGTTGATCTTACCAAGCATCCCCCAGAGATGCAAGTTGGGATGCAGGGGCAAGCCTTCATTTTTCACCTGGAAGACTTTCCTCATGAAAGTTTGGAAATATGACATTTGTCTGTCTCAGAAGAGTTCCTTTAAGTCACCTAGTCATTAAAATTGTATGGGCAGGTAAGGCACTTGCCTTGCTTGCACAGCCAACCCTACTTCAATCCCTTTCACTGCATATGATCCCTCTGAAATTCACCATGAGTGATTCCTGAGCACAAATCCAGGAGCAAGCCTATAACACAAATGAGCATGGCATAAAAATAAAAGCAAAACTATGTAAAGCTGAAGATGAACCAAGATATTCAATAGTCTATTTCTGTACATCTCAAGCAGAAAGACTAGGCAGGATCAGAAAACTTCTCGTTACCAGGCTGGATTCTAGCAGGAGTCCTCAAACGTTTTAAACAGGGGGCCAGTTCACTGTCCCTCAGACCATTGGAGGGTCTGACTATAGTAAAAACAAAACTTATGAACAAATTCTTATGCATACTGCATATATCTTATTTTGCAATGAAGAAACAAAACAGATACAAATACAATATGTGGCCTGCGGGCCATAGTTTGTACACAGTTCTTGAGGAACAGCCCTCATGCTCATCAGAGTCTAGTGAGGTGAGTTTTGGAGGTGAACAAGTGCTGGGGTCGGGAAACCAAAAACAAAAACAAACAAAAAAAGAAAACAATAAACATTAGTGACTTTTATGCAGATATCACGAAATCCTAGTCCATAAACACCATTAGTAGTAGTGAGGGAGCAGAGCACAGTCACGAAAGGTTCCACATGAGAAGGAAACAGATACTGGAAGGCACAGTTTCATAGTTCACAGTTGTGACTAGGCACACCCACACATACACACAACATACTCACTACTTCTGTAATCAGGGAAAAAGTAGGATGTGTTCATTTTCTATAGCATCCACCATGTGATAGTATACTGTAAGTGTTCATTGTTGATGCGAATGGTTAAAGGTCTTTTGGAAGTTCTGACTATATCTAAAAAAAGGAAATATGCAGGGCCAGAGTGATAGTATGGAAGGTGGGGCATTTGCCTAGCATGCAAAAGGACGGTGGTTCAAGTCTGAGCCTGCCAGGTCCCCCGAGCCTGCCAGGAGCGATTTCTGAGCATAGAGCCAGGAGTAACCCCTGAGCGCTGCTGGGAGTGACCCCCCCCCCCAAAAAAAAAAGGAAATATGCATATCCATTAGGGCAATTGTTTCTAAGAATAAAATAAAATGTGTTATCATTAAAAACAAAAAACAAACAAAAATAGTATTTGTAACCTCTTCATCCATTTAGTTCTGTGTCCATTGGTTGGATGAGCCTCTACTCTGACCTAATTCCTCACCAGCTAGATGAGGGAAGGAGTTAGAGCCCTGTAGAAGGCATGCATGGAGGCCGGAGAGATAGTATAGAGGTAGAGTGTTTGCCTTTCATGCAGAAGGTCATTGGTTCGAATGCCAGGCATCCCGAGCCTGCCAGGAGCAATTTCTGAGCATGGAGCCAGGAGTAACCCCTGAGCGCTGCTGGGTGTGACCCAAAAACCAAAAAGAAAAAAAAAAGAAGAAGAAGAAGAAGAAGAAGAAGAAGAAGAAGAAGAAGAAGAAGAAGAAGAAGAAGAAGAAGAAGAAGAAGAAGAAGAAGAAGAAGGTATGCATGGTGGAAATCTGAGAGAAGACTCAGGACTGCAGGGAGCTCAGTAAATGTGGGCCTCACGTATACACACAGTCATAAGTCACAAGTGACAGTCACACACAGACATACACTCAGACAATTGCACACATTCTGACACTCATACACAAACAGTTCTGTATCACACACACTCATAGTCACACATTCTCATATACTCACACACATACACTCACCTACACACACACAAACTTATAAACACAAACTCCCAACACCACTCACATACACACACACACACAAATAACTTTATGCACAAACTCATGCATATACATGACAGTCCATGCACACCCACACACATTTGCAGACACACACTGTTCGGTTAAATATGCAAAGACCAGGGGACCATCCCTTGCCCTGACCTTGCTCTCACATCTATCTATTCCCCACAGGATGGGGCTTCATGGGGGCCATCTCTGCCTTTCCTTCTGTTTTCTCCATTATCTGAAAGGTGCTGAAATGCAGTCAGTTCATGTTACAAACTCTTCACCTGGGTCCCCGTGACTGGGTGCAGAATCACAGAGTCACACGCTTATGAGAAGGACTGAAGCAGAGAGGTTCTTGGGGGTACGGACTTTCCTGACAAGATTCCGTGTCACCCTGCAGGACCACTTCAGCTTCCTAGGCCAGTTGAGTCCTTCCTCCCTGCTGTTTCTACTTGAATACCCACTGGGAAACCCAGTCATGTGTCCCTGAGCCTGATAGCGCCCATCTGCCAAGGGATAACCCCAGGCAAAGGAAGGAAGCTCTGTATGGGTAATGGCTGCCTCCAGGAGCCCAGGCTTTATCATGTTCCCTTCTGAGGGCCCACTGGCAGGCAAGGGGTAGAGGCACCTGTTCTGGATAAGAAGCTATAGTTCAGGGCTCACTCTCCATGCTGGGAGAGACATAGAGGCTCCAGGCCTTTAGTCTCTCCTGGAGAACTTTCTCAGTTGGAGGAATTTTTCAGGAATAACAGGGTGCCCATCAAAGCAGGAGGGTCCAAACACAAGAGATCCCAGGCGGCAGCTGTTGGAGAATGAGTCCAGCACCAAGGAGGACAAGGGGAGGGCTGCTAGATCCTCAGCTATCAAGGTCCCCCCCATCCCTGAGGAGCCCTGGTGGGCCAGAAGCACCCCCAGGCTGTAATAGTTCAGCACTATCTTGACTGCACCTGTTAGGAGAAAAGGGACACGTGGGTCTCTCCAGAAGGGCCTAAAAAAATGGCTTCAGGAATAACATGTGACAAAGCACTCTGAGCTTTAGCATCATTAGGTGATTTCCATAGGTCCTGAGATAGCCTGAGGACCCAGAGCTCTTCCCTGGGGGTACCCAAATTATAAGAACTACCTGGGGTGGTGGAGTGTTGTAAGAGGGCAGAGCCTGAGCAGCCTGAGAGCAGGGCCCACATGGTAGATCCTAGGCTGACCCCAACCCTTTTTCCTTGCTTGAAGTGTTGCAGGAATAGCTAGAGAAAGTGCTGGTAAGAAGTCCTCAAATGTCTTCTGATTTGTTACAACTGTTAGTAATGGCTCTAACTCTTATTTTCTTAAGTCCTTTTTCAAGAAAATCACAAGCTTGTACAGATAAATTTATAATGCTTTATTGTCTTTTTCTTCCATAGGAAAACATAGTATGTACAATTAGGGATAATTTTTATATGCTACATTTCTATAAGAATAAATAAACATCTGTGTAATTATTAAAAAAAAAAAAAAAAAAGAAGTCCTCCAAATGTGCCTAGCAGTCAAGTTTGGGAGCAGGAAAGGGGAACCTCGTTTCCTTTCTGCTCAGTGCAGCTCTGCCAAACACTGAAGGCAGCTTCCAGGGACCAAAACAAAAGATGAAGATCCTGGAGAGGAAGCAGAGACAGGAGCAGAGGTGTGAGATGTGAAGGGAGACTTGAAAGGGCTTTGTACTATGGTGGATCCACAAAATCACCACTAGGTAGGTGGAAACACCACCAGGCAATTTCTTGTAGATCCATTGGGTCTACACTATCTATAGCCCAAGCCACTCCAGCCCTATTCTTCTCATCCCCACAAAAGAGGGAAAGACCCTGTGACCACCTGTGGTAGTCAGGCACCAGTTCACCCAGGACTTTTCTCCCGGGTGATTCCCTTGAAATTAGAGACTTTCAAGGTAAAGGTTTGTCACAGAAACTGCTGATGAGCCTGCACTATGAGTTGAATGTATGGGGGTTCAGTTTACCAGTAGATTTGCCTTCTCTAACCCTCCTCCATGGCTAGACAGAAAGGTTCAGAGCAAACGCTGTTGTGACAGGAACATGATGGCACCACTTCTGAGCGCTTGCAATGGTTGGTTGGACAACTTGTGGAGTGTGGCCATCACAGGGCCATCCAAGATTCCTGCAGCCTTTGGGTAGAGAATGTGGGCTGTGGGTTTCTCCAGGTCAGGCTGCCAACCGTGAGAGATCTTGTGAAGTCAATAACAGGGATTCCCGAAGTCTCCTTCCTCATTTTCAGCTGGTGATATTTTCTACCTGAGAGAACTTTCCCATCTCACTCTGTCCTGTCCTTCTGTCCACTGCACGCACATGCACGCACACGCACACACACACACACACACACACACACACACACACACACACACACACACACACTGCCTGAATTCTCTTCCTCCAGTCAGACATTTTGAATCCCTCCCCCCTCACCTACCCTAGGACCTCTCTCTCCTTTTCTCCCTCAGGGGTGCTATTAGCATACAACCCTACAGATTTGCTCTATCTCTGAAAACCTGACCTTTGCACCCTCTGGCTACAGTCTTGTGGTCAGGCCCTTCACATTCCTTTGCCACCCTGTCCTCTGGAACCCATTCTAACCAGACTTTAATTCCCACAGGACACTCCTTGACTCCTATCAAGGTCAGACACCTGCAGAGTTGCTGATCCAAGACTCAGTGTTCAATTCGCTGTCCCTCACAGTCTTTGAGGTCCCCAATCTCTCTGCAGCATTGACTCCATGTTTGCGTGTTTGTTTCAGTGAAGCAGAACAGTTCATCAAAGAAACTCAGAGATGAGAAAGTGAGCAGGGCAGGAGCTATAGCACAGTGGAAGGGCATTTACTTTGCACATAGCTGACCCAGGAGAAACCTGGGTTCCATCTCCAGTGTCCCATATGGTTGGTCCCTCTTGCCAGGAGCTATTTCTGAGCGCACAGCCAGGAGTAACCCCTGAGTGTCACCGGATGTGGCCCCCCCCAAAAAAGTGAACAATACAATTAATTTTATTGGGGGCTGGAGAGATAGCATAGTGGTAGGGTGTTTGCCTTGCATGTGGCCAACCTGGAATGGACCCGGGATCGATTCCCAGCATCCCATATGGTCCCCCGAGACTGCCAGGAGCAATTTCTGAGAGCAGAGCTAGGAGTAACCCCTGAGTGTCACTGGGTCCCCCCCCAAAAAAAACTATTTTATTTGGGGGAGTGCATACTTGGTGGTGCTCAGGGGTTACTCCTGGCTCTGCATTCAGAAATCGCTCTTGGCAGGCTCATGGGATGTCGGGAATTGAACCAGTATCTATCCTGGGTCAGCCACGTGCAAGTCAAATGCCTTTCTGCTGTGCTCTCACTCCCACCCCTGAGCAATACAACTTTAAGAGAGAATACTGGTTTCTCCAGAGTGAAGGGCTTGGTCCTCCCCTGACTCACTGACCTCTTAGTTTCCATGTCCTTGAGTTGGACCTCGGCTCTCTCCCTCTCTTCCCATTCATCAGTGACTTCCAGATGCTGTTCATAATCATAATCATAATCACAGTAGTGAATATATTTTAGGGCCAGGAATATGGCCCAGTGATCTTGTGTGGTAATTTTCTGCCCATTTCGTTTTGATTGCTGGCACCACATGGTCTCTTCTAAAACTTCACCAGGCTCAGTTCTTGAGCTGAGAGTAGAGCTGGGAGTAGCTCCTGCCACAGTGTGGTCCAAACTTAAAGATGAAATGTTATTTTTCTTATTTTATTTATTTATTTATATATTATATATTATTATTATTATTATTATTGGTTTTGGGGTCACACCCAGCAGTGCTCAGGGGTTACTCCTGGCTGTCTGCTCAGAAATAGCTCCTGGCAGGCACGGGGGACCATATGGGACACCAGGATTTGAACCAACCACCTTTGGTCCTGGATCGGCTACTTGCAAGGCAAACGCCGCTGTGCTATCTCTCCGTGCCCTATTTTATTTTTTTTAAGAAAAATAAAAGACAGTATTGAAATAATACCCAGAGACAATGGAGTTGAGGGCTAGAAGGATTGACTCTTATAGGAAGCTCACCACAAAGAGTGGTGAGTGCAGTTAGAAAAATAACCACCCTAACAACTATCATGACAATGATAGTGAGTGAGAGAAATAGAATGCCTGTCTCGAATATAGACAGTGGGTGGGAGAGGAGGAAGATGGTGGCATTGGTGGTGGGAAGTAAACAGTAGAATCAAGAGACCCAAACTATAACAAGCTATACATAAAATGGACCTGTTATGCTAGCAGTCTAAGGGGTTACGGGTGGAGGTATGGGATGTATGCTGGGAACTATGGTAGAGAGAAGCCAATACTGGTGGTGGAAATGGCTCTAATTCACTGTCAGTATATTACTGAAATACAACTGTGAAAAACTTGTAAACAATTTTTTCTAAAAAAATCTGGGCCAGGGGCCAGAGAGATAGCATGGAGGTAAGGCATTTGCCTTTCATGCAGAAGGTCATTGGTTCAAATCCCGGCATCCCATATGGTCCCCCGTGCCTGCCAGGAACAATTTCTGAGCATGAAGCCAGGAGTAACCTCTGAACACTGCTGGGTGTGACCCAAAAAGCCACACACACACACACACACACACACACACACACACACACACAAATCTGGGCACTGCCGGGTGTGACCCAAAAAGCCACCAAAAAAAAAAAAAAAATCTGGGCCAGCCTGAGCAATAGCTCAACTGTAGGATGTTTGTTTTGCATGCAACTGACCCAGGACAGACCCTGGTTTGATCCCTGGAATCTCATCTGGTCCCCCAAACTTCCCATGAGTGATTTCTGAGCAGAGAGTCAGGAGGCCACCCCTAAGCATCGACAGATATGGCCCATAGGGGGTGCCAGGGATTGAACCCAGGTCAGTTACATGCAAGACAAGAGCCCCATCCACTCAGACCCTTGAGCATTATTTTTCCTCTGTGATGTTTGCTAGGATTTACACAGCAGATTTCAGGGCTTGTATGCAGTGAAACATTGAGTGATTTATCTCTGTCTGACTTACATCTTACTAAGCACAATACTCTCGAAGTCAGCTCATGTTGTTGCCCATGGCAGGACTTTATCTTTTTTTTTTTTTTTGGTTTTTGGGCCACATCCAGCGGTGCTCAGGGGTTACTGCTGGCTGTCTGCTCAGAAATAGCTCCTGGCAGGCACGGGGGACCATATGGGACACCGGGATTCGAACCAACCACCTTTGGTCCTGGATTGGCTGCTTGCAAGGCAAACACCACTGTGCTATCTCTCCGGGCCCAGGACTTTATATTTTTGTTATTGTTTTTGATGCTGGGCCACAGCCAATGATGCTCAGGGCTTACTCCTGCCTCTGCACTCAAGGATCACTCCTGGTGGGATTTGGGAGAACAGAAGAGGTACTGAGATTAAACCTGAGTCAGCCAAGTGCAAGGCAAACATCATGCCTAAACTGTACTATCTTTCTGACCATATAAAACCTACGATTTTAAAAAAAAATTATAAGGAAAAAGCCATAGTATTCATGTTTTGGGGTCATAAGTAAAGTAGGAAGTCTCACTAATTGAGTAAATAATAACATCCTGGGGCACAGAGAGCATAGTTGGAGAGGAAGTCAACATTCACTCCCGAGGGTAAATGCTTTCCTAGAGACCTCCGACTAAACAGGGAGGAACCAGAAATCTTGCTCTCACAAAGGAAGAATATTGTTTTTTAGTGTTTGGAGCCTGACCCTGAGGTACTCAGGGATTCAGTGCTTAGGAGTGATTCCTGGTTGTGCTCAGGGAACCATAAATTATGTGGGGATCCAACTAGGCTGGTCTAATGCTAGGCAAATGTTTTAACCCCTATACTATACAGAGTATGAATCAGAAAGGAAATTATTAGAGAATATAGTCACACACACATATACACATGATATATATTGCCTTCCTCTATATCTCTCTCTCTCCAGGTTGGCCCTGTGAAAAAATAAATAGGGGCTTGTTCTCTCAAACTCTTGTGCTCCCCTGAATGTGTATCTGTTTTTCCCATGTTATGTCTTTAATATTTATTCCTTTTTCTTTCCTTTCGCATTTTCCTTTTTTAAAAAAATAATATATATATATTTTTTTTGGTTTTTGGGTCACACCCGGCAGCACTCAGGGGCTACTCCTGACTCTACATTCAGAAATCGCCCCCAGGGGCCCGGAGAGATAGCACAGCAGCGTTTGCCTTGCAAGCAGCCGATCCAGGACCAAAGGTGGTTGGTTCGAATCCTGGTGTCCCATATGGTCCCCCGTGCCTGCCAGGAGCTATTTCTGAGCAGACAGCCAGGAGTAACCCCTGAGCAATGCCGGGTGTGGCCCAAAAACAAAAAACAAAAAACAAAACAAAACAAAAAGAACAAATCGCCCCCAGCAGGGCTCCAGGGACCATATGGATGCCGGGATTCGAACCACCGTCCTTCTGCATGAAGGCAAACACCTTACCACTGTGCTATCTCTCTGACCCCTAAATAATTTTTTAAGCACCATGATTACAAACATGCCTGTAGTTGGGTTTCAGTCATAAAAAGAACACTTCCTGGGGCCAGAGATATAGCACAATGGTAGGGTTTTTGCCTTACACTCAGCCAACTCAGGATGGATGGTGGTTCAAATCCCGGAATCCCATTTGATCCCTTGTGTCTGCCAAGAGCAATGTCTGAGCACAGAGCCAGGAGTGACCCCTGAGCACAACCAGGTGTGACCTAAAAATAAACAAAAAGAAAAAGAAAGGGAAAAAAATAACACTTCCCTTTACCAGTGCAGCATTCCCACCACCAATGCCCCCCATCACCCACCTCCCCCCACCCCCACCCCCACCCCGCCTGTATTCAAGACAGGCATTCTACTTCTCTATCTGTGCTCACCACTCTTTGTGGTAAGCTTCATACTATGGGCTGGTCCTTTCAGCCCTCAGCTCTATTTTCTCTGGGTATTATTAAAATAATATCTTTACGGGCCGGAGAGATAGCATGGAGGTAAGGTATTTGCCTTGCATGCAGAAGGATGATGGTTCAAATCCCAGCATCCCATATGGGTCCTCAAGCCTGCCAGGAGCAATTTCTGAGCATAGAGCCAGGAATAACCCCTGAGCACTGCTAAGTGTGACCCCAAAACCAAAATAAATAAATAAATAAATACATAAATAAATAAATAAAATAGTGTCTTTTTGTTGTTGTTTTGGGGTCACACACAGCAGCGCTCTGGGTTTACTCCTGGCTCTATGCTCAGAAATTGCTTCTGGTAGACTGGGGGACCATATGGGATGCTGGGTTTTGAACACAGACCTTCTGCACGAAGGCTTTACCTCCAAGCTATCTCTCAGGCCCCAATAATGTCCTTTTCATTCTTTCTTTTTGATTTTGGGCCACACCCAGCAGCACTCAGGGGTAACTCCTGGCTGTATGCTCAGGAATTGCTCCTGGGAGGGAAGAGAGATAGCATGGAGGTAGGGCATTTGCCTTGCATGCAGAAGGACGGTGGTCTGAATCCCAGCATTGCATATAGTTCCCCGAGCTTGCCAGGAGTGATTTGTGTATATGTCCCAGTTTCTTTAGACATTCATCTGTTGAAGGGCATCTGGGTTTCCTTTCACATTTGTCTAAGTAGAGTTAATTCAAAAAAACTATTTTACCCCAGATAAAAGGAAGAAAAGAGGGAAAGGAGGGAGGGAGTGAGGAAGGAAGGATGGAAGGAAGGAAGGAAGGAAGGAAGGAAGGAAGGAAGGAAGGAAGGAAGGAAGGAAGGAAGGAAGGAAGGGAGGGAGGAAGGAAGGAAGAAGGAAGGAAGGAAGGAAGGAAGGAAGGAAGGAAGGAAGGAAGGAAGGAAGGAAGGAAGGAAGGAAGGAAGGAAGAAAGGAAAGAAGAGAAAAAGTAAATGGACAGTGAAGATTTCCTCTTATCCTCAGCTGCACCAAAAACTCATTGAAGAGAGCAGGGAGACCCTATGAGAGAGGAGTCTCAGGGGTCAAGGGGCCCCTCTGTAGCCCTGAGAAGCTCCATCTCCCAGCAAATGTGCCCTGGGATCTGTGTTCCATCTATGTCTACTGAAGAGGCAGAGCTTCATATGTAAGAGAAGCCACCTGCAGCTCTGAGGGGACAGACATGCTCCCCTTGGGTAGGGTTTCCTGAGTCCAGAGTGGAGAATAAGCACAGCCAGGGTAGCCCCTCCCTGATGCCCACTGCAGATTCTCCTGTTCAATTCTTGCTCTTTGTTCATGGGATTTCTTGTTCTTTCTTTTTTAGGAGGAGAGCTAGTCCACACTAGTGATTATCAGGAATAACTCCTGGCAATGCTCAGGGGACCATATGGGTTGCTGGAGATTGAACCTGGGTTAGCTGCATGCAAGGCAAACACCCCCCAGCTCTATTATATCTCAGACCCAAATTTATTTTATTTTATTTTATTCTTTTGCTTGTTTTGATTTGAGGACCATACTTGAAGATGTTCAAAGGTTATTCCTGACTCTGCACTTGAGAATTACTCCGAATGGGGCGAGAGAGAGAGAGAGAGAGAGAGAGAGAGAGAGAGAGAGAGAGAGAGAGAGAGAGAGAGAGAGAGAGAGAGAGAGAGAGAAAGTACAGGATACCAGAGACCAAACCCAGGTTGATGGCAAATTTTATCCACTATACTATCACTCTGACCTCCTTTCTTTTTTGTTTAGTGAAACATGGTAACACTTTATTTTGTTTTTGTTTTTGTTTTTTTTGGTTATACCCAGCTATACTCAGGGGTTAATTCTAGCTCTGCAATCAGGAATAACTCCTGACTATATTTGGGGAATCATATAGGATGCTGGAAATTGAACCCATATTAGCCATGTACAAGGCAAGTGCCCTATCATTGTACTAATGTTTTATTTGGGTCCAGACCCATTGAGCATGCTTCAGGGTTACACTTAGCTCTTTGCTAGAGGATCACTCTGGTAAGCTCTAGGGACCATATGAGAGACTTGGGAACAAATCAAGGTTGGCTTCATACAAGATAAAAACTTTCCTCTCTATACTATCTCTCCAGTCCCCAATTCAGCATTTCAATAAATCAGAGGGTGCAGCTAGGGTGTTTGCCTTGCACAGAGCTTTGTGGAGTTCGATTCCTGACATCCCTGATGGTCCCCCAATTACCACTAGCAGTATTTCCTGAGTGCAGAGCCAGAAGCAATTCCTGAACACAACTGGGTGTGGCACTAAAACCTATAGATATTATTGGAGAACATCAACCATTTTCAAATGTATCTGTCAAGAAGAAAGACATTGGGCTGGAAAAATAGTATAACTGGTAGTGTGCTTACACTCTGAGAAACACCAGGAATGATTCTTTCTTTGAGGCAGGGAAACCACACCCAGCGGTGCCGCTCAGAGGTTACTCCTGGCTCTGCACTCAGAAATCACTCTTGGCAGGGTTGGGGAACCATATGGATGCCAGGACTTGAACCAGGTCTGTCTTGGGTCAGCTGCAAGCAAGGCAAATCCCCTACCGCTGTGCTATCTCTCCATCCCCATGAAATGATTCTTGATGTAGAGACAGGAGTAACATTGAACACTGCTGGGTGTGGCCCCAATACACACAAAGAAGCAAAATAAGAAAAGAAAAAATAAAGAAGCAGACACGGATGTGGCTTATGACATAAAATGTTTGTGCAGATCCACAGTATGTCTTTTTTTTTCAGACTATGTGCTGAGCTATAGTGACAATAGTGTTTCTGTGGTTTCTCATTCACTCTACAAATTCTGGAAGGGGGAGCGAGATGGGGTTTTCGGGAATGATAGGTCTCTTCTCAGGTTTCCTCAGCCAGAGCAGAAACAGTGTCACTAGCTGAGAATGAGGAAGGGGCTATGGGGAAATCCTGTTACTGGTTCCACAAGACCTCCCAGGGTTGGCAGCCTGCCCCGGAGATGTCCACAGTCCACATTCCCTGCCCACCTGCTGTGGAAAGCTTGTGTGGTCCATGGTTGATGGCCAAACCCTCAGTCCCACATGGGATTTAATGTGGTGCTTGCTTTCCTGTTAATCTCCCTCAAAGGGCTTTTGTCTGCCATGTGTGCTCCCTGACATTAAAGAACAATGAGGGACCAGAGAGATGGTATGGAGGGAAGGCGTTTGCCCTGCATGCAGAAGGATGGTGGTTCGAATCCCAGCATCCCATATGGTCTCCCAAGCCTCCTGCCAGGAGCGATTTCTGAGCTGAGAGCCAGGAGTAACCCCTGAGCACTGCTGGTTGTGACACCAAAACCAAAAATAAATAAATATAAAAAAACAATGAGGGAAGAGCCAGAACAATTACACAGTGATAGGGCTTTTGCTTTGCACACGGCCAACCCTGGACAGACCTCAATTCGATTCCTGGCATCTCATATGATCCCCCAAATCTGCCAGAAGTGATATCTTTCTTTTTTTTTTCTTTCTTTTTTTTTTTTTTTTTTTACTAGTTAGTCAAGTTTGGGCGTGTTTTTTTTCTTTTTTTCTTTTTTCTTTTTTTTTTTTTTTTTACTAGTTAGAAGTGATATCTTTCTTGTTTTTTTTTTTTGGTTTTTGGGCCACACCCAGTGACGCTCAGGGGTTACTCCTGGCTATGCACTCAGGAATCGCCCCTGGCTTGGGGACTATATGAGATACTGGGGGATCAAACTGAGGCTAGCGAGGGCAAGGTAGATGCCTTACCACTTGTGCCACTGCTCTGGCCCCCAGAAGCAATTTTTGAGCACAGAGCCAATAGTGTGGCTAAAACAATAAAAACACACAAAACAAAACAATGAGGGAACCTTGGATTTGGCTCTAAGAGTCAAAGCTCATGCTTTACATACCAGAACCCTGGGGTTGATCCTGAGTATCACATTGTCCACTGCACCAGGAATGGTCCCCAAGCACTGTCAGATGGGACTCCCAAAACAAAACAGAGCAATATGAAGTAAATTTAAATAAGGAGAGGCTACAAAAAAGTGCCATAAAACTTCAATGAGAGTAAAAGCAGACCCAGAGAATCATCCTATGGGACTCAACACTCCACATGGGCTTGAGAGTTAGTTATCAGGAGAAGCACATGTTTTGTATGCAGGAGCCCTGGGCTGGGTCCCTCATACTTCATGTTTTCCCAACACTCCTGGGAGTGTCTTCTAAGCACTCCCCCAATAGAAAAGCAAAATAAAGCAAAACACAACCAAATACTAATCCCTTGACTCACTTTGGTATCAGCTGGCAAATGGCACTTCCATTCTGGTTAGATAGAGATTTTTAAAAATCATAACAAAACTAAAAGAAAGGGGCCAGAGCAATAGCATATCAGGTAGGGCATTTGCCTAGCACTTGTCCGACTTGGGTTCAATCCCCAGCATCCCATATGGTCTCTCGAGCCTGACAGGAGTAACTTCTGAGTGCAGAGCCATGAGTAATTCCTGAGCACCTCCAGGTGTGGCTCAAAAACAAAAAACAAAAACAAAAACAAAAAAAAGGAAAAGAAAAATGGAAAATAGAAAAAGGGAAAAAATTTGTGGCATTGAGAAAATGAAATACTAGAAGAAAATGTATCAGCTTTGTCAGAAGGACTATTTCTTGATAATACTATCATTTTTTGTTATGGAATTTCACAATTTCCTCAATCACTATAGATCTCTCATAGAATAGAAATATTCTTTTCTTATAAGCCTCCCAAGGGGTGCTCAGGAGGTCTAGTAGCTCAGCTTATGTTTCTTAAGCAAGTGGAATGAAGTTCAATTCAAGGACCTAAAATGGGTTACTGCTCATACCCTGCATTTTTGGGGTGGGGGCCACACATAGCAATGCTCAGGGCTTACTCATGGCTCTGTACTCAGGAATTACTCCTGGAGGACTCAGTGGATCATATGTGAAGCCAGAAATAGAAAATGGGTCAGCTTTGTGCAAGGCTAGTGCCCTACCCACTGTACATTCTCTTTCTAGTCCTCAGACCCTGAATTTTGGGGGATACTTGGGTCATCCTTGTGGGGCTGGGGACCTCCAGGGCAGCTTTGAGGGGGCATGTTTCCCAGGAATGAAACCCAAACTGTTTGCATTCCAGGTGTGTGCCCTAAGGTGTGGATTATTCCCTCTTACACAACAGTTTTGGTCATTTTGTTTCTACTCAGAGGGGCTGGAGAGATAGCACAGAGGTAGGGTATTTGCCTTGCATGAAGTCGATTCAGGACAGATGGTGGTTCAAATACCAGCTCAGAAACAAGGACAGTATGGCTTTTCCAATGGAAGCTCAGAAATGCCAGTATTTCCCAGAGCTCCCAGGGATTTTGGTATTGGAAAGGTGTGATTAGGAAAGGAAGGAGCCTGGTGTGGAGAGGATGAATCTCACTCTCCTGCATGGGTTTTCAGTATCAGCCCTAAAGACTTCGGGCTGGCTCGATGAAGTCTTGGCTTTGTTCCCACTAAACCTGGTATGGAGATGGTGGTAACGCTTGCATCTAAAGAAGCTCAGGCAGACTGGAGCCTGAGTGACTGCAGTGAGTGAAGTCTTGAGACAGACTGCTGGAAAGACAGCTCGCTCAGGGCTCAGTGAGTGCTGGAGGCTGGCTCAGCAGGGAGTATTCTGGCAGCTTCTGGAAAGAGGTGAAATTGAGTCAAAGTTATCAATGAACAAATGGAAGGCAGATATACACACCTATCTGAATACCAACCAAACTTCTCTGGGGTAGGGATTTCAACTAGTGGAATAAAGAATATGGAGTCTCTATTGGTGTCATCGACATTTTGTGTTTGAGAGAAACTCATCCATTGTTGTTTCTGTGACAATCAATGGTTTGCCCTCAACACTGATTACATTTGACTACATGGAAACATGGAGATTCTGTGATATGAGTATGAGTGGCTCATGACATGGCCTTTTTTGCTTTGGGTATGTCTGTGTGTGCCTCTACATGAACATTTGTGTTTATTTGTTAGTGGTGGCAGCCATACTAGGCAATGTTTGTGGGTCCTTGCAATGCCAGGGAGAGAATCCAGGGCATGGGCTGAAGAGATAGTACAAGGTGCTTTCTTTGGATGTCACTAACCATGGTTCAACCACAGGCACCGCTAGGGGTCTCTCCTTAGCACAGAACCAGGTAGAATCCCTGAGCACTTCAGTGGCCCAACACTGCCCCCACCCAACAATAATAGTATCCAGATAACAATACCTCCACATGCATGGTGTGTGCGCTATCACTTAAGTCATAACCCAGGCCATCTCAGACCTGATGTGCACCCCTCTCTTACAGCTGTGCCTAGATTATTCCTACAAGCATGGGGCCTAAATTTCAAAGAGGTTTTATTTGCATTTTTTTTCTTTTTGGGGTTTTCGGGACACACCTGTCTATGCTCAGGGCTGACTCCTGGTTCTGTGTTCAGGGATTACACATGGCAGTGTTCCATGAACCACTGGAGATCAAACCCTATCAACTGTACTATATCTATAGCCCTTTAATTGACATTTTTTTGGTTTTGTGTGTGTGTGTGTGTGTGTGTGTGTGTGTGTATGTGTGTGTGTGTGTGTGTGTTTTTGGGGGGGAGGTTCACATCTGGCGATGCTCAAGAGTTACTCTGGGCTCTGTGCTCAGAAATCACTCCTGGCTTGGGGGACCATATGGGATGCCTGGGATAGAACTTGGGTCTGCCTTGGGTTGACTGCATGCAAGGCAAACACCCTATCACTGTGTTACCACTCTAGCTCCTTAATTGACAGTTCTGTTCATGGTAATATTAAGCTCTTTTCATGTATTTGTTGACAATCATTTGAGTATCTTTTCCAGTCTTGCAACTTTCTTTTATTGGAATTTGATATTTTTTTATTTTGTTTTTGAGCCACACTCAAAATGTGATGCTTAGGGGTTACTCCTGAGCTCAGAAATTACTCCTGGCTTGGGGGACCATATGTGACACTGGGGGAACAAACCAGGGTCCGTCCTAGGCTAGTGTGGACAAGGCAGATGCCTTACCACTTGCACCTCCGCTCTGGCCTCTGAGGTTTGATTTCTTTGGTTGTTTTCTTTTTGCTCTCAGGGGTTACTTCCTGGCTCTGTACTCAGCACTCCTGCAGGCTTGGGGGTCCATAGGTTTGAACGCAGATCCATCCAGCCTGCATGGAAAATACCCTATCTCTGTGCTATCACTCTGCCCCCAAGAGATTTGATTTATTTTGGAAACATGGTCATTCTTCACATATTTGCAAATAGATTCTTGATCAGCTGCATGCTTTCCTGTTCAACTCCACTGATTTGCCTTCTACACTCTTTTTTTGTTTGTTTGTTTTTTTGGGTCACACCTGGCAGCATTCAGGGGTTCTCCTGGCTCTACACTTAAAATCGCTCCTGGCAGGCTCGGGGGACCAATATGGGATTCCAGGATTCGAACCATCAACCTTCTGCATGCAAGGCAAATGCCCTACCTCCATGCTATCTCTCCAGCCCTTGCCTTCTACACTCTCTTTTTTTTGGTTTTTTGGATCACACCGGCATTGCTCAGGGGTTACTCCTGGCTCTATGCTCAGAAATCGCTCCTGGCAGGCTCAGGGGACCATATGGGACTCCGGGATTTGAACCGATGACCTTCTGCATGAAAGGCAAACACCTTACCCTCCATGCTATCTCTCCGGCCCCGCCTTCTACACTCTTAAAGATCCTTTGAGGTTAAGTAACATACCTCTACCCAGTTTAAAAAGTCTTGTGCCAGGAATGTGTACTTGCCTTATACATAGAAGGCTTGGGTTCAAGTCCCAGTACCACAAGATTCTCCAAGCACTGCCAGAAGCCACCCCTGAGAATGAAGCCTGGAGTAACCCCAAAACAGCAGTGTGTGGCCAGGCCCTTCTCCCTCATCCCCACCCACTGCAAATAAAAAGTAGTCTTTCTCTACCTTGAGTTTATAAGCATTTGCCATATTGTTTCTACAGGTTCTATAGAGTTGCCTCTGACCTCAGGCTATGTGTGTAGGTGTGGTAGAAGGTCAAGTTTCTCTCCAGCCCCTGGCATCTACTATCTTCTATGCAGATGGCTTTTACCTGCTGCTTTGCAGAGAAGCAGGTTTCTGAGATTTGAATTTTGATGTCATGTCTCTCATCATACAAACCTTAAGTCTTCATAAAGAAAAGGAAACAAACACACAATACTACAAGGCTTTGCTAATTCTGTAGGTGACACTGAGAACTACTGTACTTTTTTTTTTTTTTTTTTTTTTGGTTTTTGAGCCACACACATGCTCAGGGGTTACTTCTGGCTATATGCTTAGAAATCGCCCCTGGCTTGGGGGACCATATGGGAAGCCGGGGATTGAACCACAATTCACAAGGCAAACGCCCTACCACTTGCGCCACTGCTCCAGTCCCTACTGTAGTTTTTTTTATTGAATGGGTGGGTGGGGGCTACTGCACATCTAGCAGTGCTCAGGCTTTACTCCCAGCTCTGATCTCAAGGATCATTCCTGGTAGTACTTGGCGGGACATTATGGGTTTTGGGGTTCAAACCAACTGCAAAACAAGCACTCAGCTGTACTATTGCTTTGACCCCAAGAATTATCTATACTCTTTTTTTGGTTGGGGGAGTACATTCGGGAGTGGCAGTCAGGGGTTACTCCTGGCTCTGCTCAGAAATCACTCCTGGCAGATTCAGGGAAGAATATAGGATGTCATAAATCAAACCCAGGTCTATCCTGGGTCAACTGAGTGCAAGGCAAAAACACCCTACTACTGTGCTATCTCTTCAGTGCTCTTTTTTTGTTGTTGTTTTTTTGGGGCAAATTCTTTAAAGCTCAGGAGTTATTTCTGGCTGTGCCATCAGGACTACCCCATGGTGGTGCTTGTAAAACCATACAGAGTGCAGGAACTCTAACCTAGGTCAGCCTCATGCATGGCAAGCACCCTCCCTGTTGTACTATTTCTCCAACTAGAGAACTACTGAAGCTTTTCTCCTGGACACCCACTAACTAGTCCAGTGACTTGGGAGTGAGCAAGAGACTTTCCCAGGATTTCTTTAGCTGCCTCTAATCTAGCTAATGATCAAGCTTATGCATGCAAAGCTCTCTCACAGTATTTACAGGGCCCAGTGAGATAGCTCAAGAGCAGGGCCAAGGCTTTACGTGCAGAGCAATGAGTTTTATCCCCAAAACTTTATGGACCAGCTCTACTGGGTGTGTTCCAGAACCAAAACAGCAAAACAAAACAAAACCTGATAGTACTGGAGTCATAAACATGCTATCAGATGTGGCAATAGGAGCAGAAAGATCTCCACCTTCCATTTAAGCACTCATTCACAGTTAATATTTAATTTGAAAATCATCAAAAAGAAAAAAAATCCAACATCTCCCATTGCAATATCAATGATGCTCATTTTATTGAGCCATATTAGTGGCGAGTGATGAGATGAGAAGGGTACCACCTGGATCCATGAAGCTATCCATGGACTCTGTCTAATATCCTGGGCTCAGGAAGGAAGGGGCTCTCAGCACTCTTGAAGCCACCAGTAAGCCTCTGCAGGCTCCCTGGGTGGACCTGAAATCCACCTGAATATCACCCTGAAATTGAGTCACTCCACTTCTATCAGATGAGGTACAGAAAAAGATTGTGAAATGCAAGTAGGTAGAACCTTGTGTAAAAGGAGATTGCTCCTTTAGGGCATGGCACATCCAGATACTGAGGCTGAAGTTGGGGTCAAAACAATCCATCAATATAGTTGCAGAGGCCAGTGCAATAGCAAAGTGAATAAAGCATTTCCCTGGCATACACTGACCTAAGTTTGATCCCCAGCCTCCCATTTGATTCCCTGAGTATACCAGCAGTGATATTTGAGTGCAGAGCCAGGAATAAGTTCTGAGCATCACCTTTAGGGCATAAAATTAAAATAAACAAAAAAATTAATACAATTATATCAGCAGGCCAAGTACAAGGACATTTTACTTTTTCTTGTAAATGGATCTAAAAATTTATTTTACAGGATTTTGAAAGTTATTAAGCACAAAGAGCATAATGCTCTAAAATCTATATTCCTTCATTTAAAAGTAATTAAAAATTAATTTAAAAAAGTAATTAAAAGTAAAAAAATATAGTGTGGAGGTAGAGCATTTGCCTTGAATGCAGAAGGATGGTGATTTGAATCCCGGCATCCCATATGGTCCCCTGAGCCTGCCAGGAGTAATTCTAAGCATAGAGCCAGGAGTAACCCCTGAGCGCTGCCGGGTGTGACCCAAAAACCAAAAACCAAAAAAAAAATTTTTTTTAAATAAAAAAAAAAGTAATTTATCAAAATGAAGATCAGCCATTCCCTGAGATTTCCATGAATAGAAGTAATATTTTAAATAGATCTTAAAATATTTTGGGGTTGTTTAGTTTTTTTTTTTTTTCTGGAATCTGCAATAAAGTGAAACAGTATGACAAGATATGCCTGTGTAAATGCTCTAAGTCTTCTGTAACTGAGAAGGAATGAAGATAGATAAATATTCTGCTCTAAAGCATTTCTTTCAAGAAACATTCTTGGGCCAGATCAATTGTATTTGCCTTGCATGCAGCCAACCTGTGTTGAATTCCTGGCATCCTATGTGGCCCCTGAGTCAGTCAGAAGTGAGTCTTGAGTGCAGAGCCCAGAATAACCTCTCAACACCATTGAAACAAAAAGAAATATTCTAAAGCTAGAGAAGTAATACCAGGGTTGAGGCACTTGCCTTGTATGCAGACACAAAAGGTTCAATTTTAGCACCACTGGTGGTTCCCCAAACACCACCAAGAGTGACCCTTAAGTCTAAGTGTGATCCAAACTCCCTCAAAACAAACAAAACCGGGGGTGGGAGAGGGGAAAAACAAAACAAAACAAAACAAAAAGAACAAAACCCAGAATATATGTTTTAGAATAATTTAAGCCACATGTCCTCACTTGGTCTGTCTTTCTTTCTTTCTTCTTTTCTTTCTTTCTTTCTTTCTTTCTTTCTTTCTTCTTTCTTTCTTCTTTCTTTCTTTTCTTCTTTCTTTCTTTCTTTTCTTTCTTTCTTTCTTTCTGTCTTTCTTTCTCTTTTTCTCTTTCTTTCTTCTTTTCTTCTTTCTTCTTTTCTTCTTTCTTTCTTCCTTCCTTCCTTCCTTCCTTCCTTCCTTCCTTCCTTGCTTGCTTTCTTTCTTTCTTTCTTTCTTTCTTTCTTTCTTTCTTTCTTTCTCTTTTCTTTCTTTCTTTTCTTTCTTTCTTTCTTCTTTCTCTCTTCTTTCTTTTCTTTTGTTCTTTTTCTTTCTCTTCATTTCTTTCTTTCTTTTCTTCATTCCTTTTTTTATTCTTTTTATCTTTCTTTCTTTTTTTCCTTTCTTCCTTTCTTTCTTTTTGCTTTCTTCATTTTTCTTCCTTCCTTTTCTTCATTTTTAAAAACATTTTCTTCCTTCCATTCTTTCTTTTATTCTTTTTGTCCTTCCTTCTTTCCTTCCTTCCTTTCTTTCTTTTTGTTTTCTCTTTCTTCCCTCTTTCTTCCTCTTCCTTCTTTTCCTTTTTTTTCTCCCTTTCTCCCTTCTTTCTTCTCCCTTCTTTCTTCTCCCTCCGCTCCCTTCTCCTTCCTCCCTCCCTTCCTTCCTTCCTTCCTTCCTTCCTTCCTTCCTTCCTTCCTTCCTTCCTTCCTTCCTTCTTTCTCTTCCCTTCCTTCCTTTCCTTCCTTCTTTCCTTCTTCCTTCCTTCCTTCTTCCTTCCTTCCTTCCTTCCTTCCTTCCTTCCTTCCTTCCTTCCTTCCCCTTCCTTTCCTTCCTTCCTTCCTTCCTTCCTTTGTTTTTGGGTCACACCTGGCTCTGCTCACACGATACTCCTGGCTGGCTTGGGGGACCATATGGGATGTCAGGAATTAAACCAGGGTCTGTCCTGTACTGGCTGTGTGCAAGGCAAACACCCTACTTCTGTACTGTCTTTCTGACCCTCCTTCCTTTCTTTCTTTCCTTTCTTTCTTCCTTCCTATTATCCTTTTCTTTTCCTTTATTTCCTGCACCCTTTTGTTCTTTCATTTTCTTTCTTTCTTTGATTCATTATTTTTCATTTGAATCACCATGAGATGCACAAAATTGTTTGTGATTGAATTTCAGTCATACAGTGTCCAACACACTTTACCAGTGCACATTTCCACCATGAATGTCTCTATCTCTAGTTTCCCTCCTGCACTTTCCATTGCCTGCTTCTGAAGAAAACAATTTTCCTTCTCTCTCTCTCTCTCTCTCTCTCTCTCTCTCTCTCTCTCTCTCTCTCTCTCTCTCTCTCTCTCTCTCTCTCTATTGTTACTGAGAGGATATCATGCATATCACATTACCTCCTTTCAGCACTCAGTTCTTGTACAGAGCAATTATTTCTAAGTATCATTGTTATTCTCTGCCCTAACTACATTTCCCACTCTGCATCAAGCTTCTTATGATAGACTGGTCCTCCTGGCTCTCTTCTCTTTTGTCTCTTAATATTTATTACCATACTTTTTATTTTATATTTTACAAATCAGTGAGATCATTCTCTGTCTATCCCTCTCCCTCTGACTCCCAAAAGATAGCTCTAAATTCAAATCAAACAGGCTTGCTCATGACACCATGCTCTTTTACAAATACATATCTTGCTTGTCTCTGTCTTTCTTTGCTTGCTTTCTTGCTCTTTCAAGCTATCTTCCCTCTAGAACACAAATTCATTTCCTCCCCCTGTTTCTAAGAAAGTTTTGTTCAATAAAACTATCTTGCTTCACTACAAAAAGGAAAAAAATAAGAGTCAAGCTAATGGCTTCCCTGATCTATAACTGAGGGCAGAGAAATCAAAGCAGTAAGTCCCCAGATAGAACCAGCTTTTCGCCTTTTTCAATTGGAATAGTAAAAGGGAAACTCATCTTTTCTGCAACTCTGAAATTGAGATTCCTTGGGGTGTCATTTGGAGAGAAAATAGGCCCATGATGGGAACTAGGGTTGTGTTTCTAGTGACTAAGGGTGACTGTTCAGATGAGTCTTGCTCTATTGAATCCTTGGTAGAGTCTGAGTTCCCCTAGTTTACTGGGGATTCCATCCACAAGTTACTCTGTGGGAAGGGGTTGTAAGACTCTCCAGGCTGACTTTTCTGCCATTTCCACACCCCCAAACAATTCTCCTTCACATCAGAGTCTTTTGGTGTATGTGGTGTATGTTGTCCACACCCCACACCAATGTCATAGCCATGGAGAGATGCTCTCTGGTTCCCAGGAGGCCAGACAACCCCCTCCCCCAATCTCCCCTACATCAGCATCTCCAGGGGAAGTCATGCTGATTGCTGTATTCTAGATGCTTATCTCTTGCCAGGGGACTTTCTCTGTGCTCCAAAGGCCTCTGTTAGGCCTCTCGGTCCCCAGGAGTGTCCTACCCACTAAAGACTGAGCTTAGGCACACCCAGAGAACACTGAGAAACAGTCTGGCCACAGTGATGGTGTGTGTGTGGCCAGGAGGAGACATGGCCAGTATAACAGGGTATTTTTTTTTTGGGGGGGTGTCACACCGGTAGTGCTCAGGGGTTAATCCTGGCTCTGCACTCAGAAATATCTCCTGGCAGGCATAGGGACCATATGGGATGCTGGGATTAGAAGCACTGTCCGTCCTGGATTGGCTGCATGCAAGGCAAATGCCCTACCGCTGTGCTATCTCTTCAGCCCCAAAGCTCTTTTTTGGGGGGATGGGGGGCACAACACATAGTGATGCTCAGGACTTACTTCTGAACTCAGTAATCACTCCTGGTGGGGCTCGGGGACCATATGGGATGCTGGGGATTGAGCCCAGGTCTTCGGCATACACACACCCACTATCCAATGGGCTTTTGTTTATTTTTACTTTAATGTGCCTCCCAAGAGGGCTTGGACCCACTCCTGGTGATACTCAACCAACCAGACTGGGCAGGATTTTACATTCCCTGAGCCCTACAGTGCCAGGTGCCATCAGGGATCCGCATATAGTGCTTGGTGGTAGTCTGGGACTTTCCAGAGCCATCCATATGGTGCTTGAGGCCTCCAGGGGCTACTCCAGGCAGAATTGGGGTGGGGATATGTGGTATGGACAAAGTTCAAACTTATTTTCCAATACATCCAGAGACACCCCTACTATTGATCTCTTCATTCTGGAAGTCCCCCTGGACATGCTAAACTAGCACCTAGCATTGCTTTTGTTTGTTTGTTTGTTTGTTTGTTTGACACTCAGGGGTTATTACTGGCCATGCACTCAGAAATCGCTCCTGGCTTGGGGAACCATATGGGACGCCAGGGAATCAAACCATGCAAACGCCCTACCGCTACGCCACTGCTCCAGCCCTTAGCACTGCTTTCAAGCCAAACCCAGTCCTCAACCTCACTGTAGCCAGAGAGGATAAGCTATGTGCTGGCTACCCAGCTGCCAGCAAGAAGGGTGGATACCCCATCAGATTGGGGCTAACTTCATGCCCAAACCCAGCACTCTCTAGAATGAATACAGGAGGATAAACTGCTTCCAAGAGCCCCCATTATACTGGGTCAGAGCAATGGCACAGCAGTAGGGCATTTGCCTTGCTGACCCAGGATGGACCTGAGTTCGATCCCCGGCATCCCATATGGTCCCCCAAGTCAGGTGCGATTTCTGAATACATAGCCAGGAGTAACCCCTGAGCATCACTGGGTGTGGGCCAAACCCCCTTCCCCCAAAAAAGCAGTGCTAGGTGCTAGTTTAGTCCTGGGGGACTTCCAGAACGAAGAGATCAATAGTGAGGGGTGTCTCTGGATGTATTGGAAAATAAGTTTGAACTTTGTCCATACCACATGCCCCACCCCAATTCTGCCCTGAGTAGCCTCTGGAGGCCTCAAGCACCATGTGGATGGCTCTTGGAAGTCCTAGACTACCCCCACCAAGCACCATATGGGGGTCTCTGATGGCACCTGCACTGTAGGGCTCAGAGAATGTGAAATCCTGTCCAGTCTGGTTGGTTGAGTGTCACCAGGATTGGGTCCAGGGCCTCTTGAGAGGTCTATTAAAGTAAAAAATAAACAAGGCCCATTAGAATAGAGATATAGGATAGTGGGTATGTGTATGCCACAGACCTGGGCTCAATCCCCGACATCCCATATGGTCCCCGAGCCCCAACAGAAGTAATTCCTGAGTATAAAGTCAGGAGTAAGCCCTGAGCATCACTGGGTATGGCCCCCAAACCAAAAAAAGACAAGATAAGAAAAAAATCAAGAGGAATTCTTTCCCCTTGCTCTGTTTCCCAACAATTCTGTGCTCACTAAAAAGACAGCTAATCAGAGTGTAGGGGCTGGAGATAGTGGGTGCAGCTCACAGCTGCACTTTACTTTAAACTTTACTTAAACTTTACTTAAACCCTAAGGAGCTCTGGAATGGGGTGCTTAGCTAGGATGGAGAGGAGGTGAGGGCACTGGTTTGCCAAAGCCTAAGGATAGGCTGGGGTGCAGGAACATGGAAGTAGTTTTCAGAATGTCAGCAGCACCATTTCCTCATCCAACTTTGTGCTCACCTGACCCAACCCAGAACCCCCCACCCTGGGACATGCAGCCAAGGGTCTTACTTAACTGCATATGAGTCAGGCTGTGATGTGAGGATCAGAAGTGCCCCCATGACTGAATAAGCCTCTCAGCCTGGCTTATTGGCAAGGCTGGTACCTGCCTTTTAGTTGGCATTTAATTTTTTGTTTGTTTGTTTGTTTGTTTTTGGGTCACACCCAGTGATGCTCAGGAGTTACTCCTGCCTCTGTGCTCAGAAATCTCTCCTGGCTTGGGGGACCATATGGGATGCTGGGAATCGAACCAAAGTCTGTCCTGGATCAGCCGCATGCAAGGCAAACGCTCTACCGCAGAGCTATTGCTCTGGTCCTGACTTTTGATTTTCTAACTGTTCTTCCTGTCTCTATGCTGCCTCCAAGGAGCTAAACTGGAAACTTTAGGTGTTGGGGAGGATGGGGCACTCTAGAAACATTCTACTACTGATAATTTTTTCCTATTTCAGGGCCACACCTAGCAGTGCTCAGGGCTTACTTCTAGCTCTGCATTTAGGAATGACTTCTGGCGGTGCTCGGGCTACCATATGGAATGTAGGGTATGGTAGCCAGGTCAGGTGCATGCAAGGCAAACATATTAGAGCTGTGCAATCTCTCTCACACCTCAGACTGGAGTTTCTATAGCCCCAGTAAAAGCAGAAGTCAGTGCTGCAGGAGAACCTTGAACCCCCAGGTTCCTCTGCCATTAATCTGATCCTATCTATTTGCTCTAGTGATTGCTGAGCTTAATCAAGGAATATTTCCTTGCTCTCAGGCCCAGCGGCTGGAATGTCCCGGGAGTTTAGGTAGTAGTTGCCTCAGGCCTCCTGGTCTTTCTATATATCCAGGTGCTGCCATGGCCACCACCTCCTGCTCTTGCTCTGCGAGTGTGGTGAGTACCTCTAAGGGCCAGGAGTATCTCCTCCCTCTACAGAGAACCCCATTTCCAGAGTTCTTCCAGGGTGTCCCTATATACTGACCTCGAGGGGCATGGTTGACTTTGGGCTGCAGAAGAAAAACATGAATAAAGCTCTCCCTGACTCCCATATCAGATATTGGTCCCTTATTTCTGTGGTTGCTTGTAGTCCCCTCCAAGCTCCTCTTGGCTTCTTGAACATTGCCTGCTGGATTGTTTCCTCCACTGGGAGCCTCAAATTGAACACGTTTTGTGTTTGGGGGAGAACGAGGAGAGTTGAAGGGAGCTGTAGGGTGCAAAAGGATAGGCCACTTTCTTTGCACCTTTATTAGCTGTGTGGCCTAAACTGTGAGCCCCTGTGCCTCAGTTTCCCTCCTCTTTAGAAGGAGAGTGTTTCAAGAGTGTTGAAAATCAATGTGTTTTCTGTTTTGGGCTTTTTTTTTTTTTTTTTTTTGCCACACTCAGCAGCACTCTGGCTCTGGATTCAGAAATCGCTCGGGCTCTGGGGATCATATGGAATGCCAGGTATCTAACCCACATCTGTCCTTGGTCAGCTGCATGCAAGGCAAACCTTCTACCACTATGCTACCACTCTGGCCCCATAAAAATCAAGGTTTATTTGGCTGTGTAAGGTGGCAGGAGAGGGCTCTGGGGACACGGCTTATAGGATTTTCCTGGGGTGCTGAGTGGAGAGGAGTGCAGGGACCCCAGGCCAGAGCTGCACTGAGATGAGGGGGTCACAGTCTCTGAGGGGATGAAGCAGCTTTCTCAGTCCATGGATTCTATCACTCAGAGATGCCTCAGGACTCTCAACCCCCCATGATGTCTGTGTTAGCTCAGTGAGCTGGAGTTTTGCCTTTTCCCCTTCTCCTGCTCGTCTGTTCTTGAAATTCCTGAAGGTGTTTCTTGTTGGGTGTTTGAAAATGTGTCTCATTGGAGGATGCATGTTTTCAGATTGTTAACTGTGTTTGACTTGGTCAAGATGCAGATTTCTTCTTGACTTTTGTCTTTTGAACCTGAAAAAAGGTCAAAGATATTTGGCCAAAGATTGGGATGATAAACAGATTATTCTCTTCCACCTTCCAATCCTACTAGGACACACTTAACTTACCCAGAATTAAGTCCCAGGATCAAAAGAACAGACTTCTGTGTCTGTTCGATGCACAGCTGATATATAAGAACTGTTTGAATTTGGTTTAATAAAGGAAATCAGTTCTGAAGAGCTGAGATTTGGATTAAATTCAAGTTTGGGGACCATATTTGGCAGTGCTCAGGTCTCACTCTTGGCTCTGTGCTCAGATAGCACTCCAGGCAGGGCTAGGGAAACCACAAGTGAAATTAGGGATGGAACCCTGATTGTATAGCAAGTGTCCTACACGCTGTACTAATTTTCTGTCCCTGGATTAAACTCAATTAGCTATATTGGTCTTCTCCACCTTCCTTCCAGTCTGGCACAGGTGGCAATGTCAGCAGAGAGTCTCAGACCATGGCGAATAAGTGGAAACATAGTTCCGGGAGAGGAACACTGATATTTCCACTTTGAGGTATTTGCTTTCTGTCTAGGAATGGGAATGACACCCCTTAGTATTGCCCAGGGGGATCCTGAGGGAAACACATCACAGAAATGAGCACCTGGAAGCTGCCCAAGTCCCCCTGAGTTGCAATCCTTTTTTTGGTTTGTTTGTTGTTTGTTATTGGGGGGGGGGGCACACCTAGCTGTGCTCAGGAGTTACTCCTGGCTCTGAGCTCCTGGTAGTTACAGGGGACCTTATGGGATGCTGGGGGTCAAACCTGGGTCTGCCACATGCAAGGCAAACGCTTTACCCATTGTGTTATCCCTTGAGCCCATACTATCCATTCTTCACCCCATTTTTCACCTGGGACCCTGAGTCTCTTGGGCATCTGGACTGCACTGGGTCTGGTTCAGAGAGGCTTGTGCTGTGTCCCCAGGCATGGACTATGTGCTCATCTTGCATTTGGCTGACAGTGAATCTGGGGTTGTTCTTCCCTGAATACTGTCTCTCAAGGGTTGAGAGCTGCACTCTTGAGCCATTGTCTCTGTGAAAAGCAAGCTGGACTATTTCAGTGTTTTTGTCTTTTTGGAGGGTGTTTCACATCTGACAGTGCTAATGGGTGATTATATACAGTACCAGGGGTTGCATCTTAGACAGACACATGCAAAGCTTATACTCAGTCCACAGAGCCAATCCATCCCTCTGGCCTCAGTAGTTTTCTCCTAACCTTGTGCCCTTCTAAGTAGAGCCCATTCGTTTATGTGACTGCCTTGACTTGAAAGTGAACTTTATTCCCTTCATCTTCAGCCCAGTCTACCTCCCTGCCAGGACCTCAGAACTCAGCACCCAAAAAAAGGTTCTGTTTTATTTTTGTTTATTTGTTTTATTTTTTGTTTTGGTTCATACCTAATGGTGCCCAGTGGGCTACTTTCAGCACATTGCTTCGGATCCACTCTCAGTAGTGCTGGAAAACTATGGGGTGTGGAGAATAGAGCCAGGCTTCTGCATTCCAAGTATGTGCTTAGCCCAGAAAACTATCTCTCTGGTTCAAGCTGATTATTTTTGTTTGTTTGTTTTTGTTTCACACTCAGTGATGCTCGGGGGTTACTCTTGGCTCTGCATTCAGGGATCATGCCTGGCAGTGCTTAGTGAACCATATGAGATGATGTAGATCAAACCCAGGTTGGCTGTGTTCAAAGAAAACTCCCTACCCGATGTACTATCTCTCCAGTTTTCAGTGTATAAATCTTTCTCTTCCTTTCCTACTTTCTCTTTTTTCAATTATTTTTCATCTAAAATGCAGCAAATTTATGTTGCAGATTTTGTATCCCAATTTTGGAAACTCAATTATTTACTTTTTGGTTAAGTCTTTAGGATTTTTATGTCCATTATCATGTCATCATATATATATATATAATTTTTTTTTTTTTTTGGTTTTTGGGCCACACCTGGCGTTGCTCAGGGGTTACTCCTGGCTATCTGCTCAGAAATAGCTCCTGGCAGGCACGGGGGACCATATGGGACACCGGGATTCGAACCAACCACCTTTGGTCCTGGATCAGCTGCTTGCAAGGCAAACGCCACTGTGCTATCTCTCCGGGCCCATCATCTAATATTTTTGCCTCTGCATTACCAATTTGTATTCATTCAGTGTCTTTATGTTGCATAATTGCTCTGACTAGGACATCTAAAATTATGCAGGAAAGCAGTGATGAAATTGGATATCTTTGTACTTTTCCAGGTTTCCTGTGAAATGTTTTCAGTTTTTCATGATTGAATTTTTCATACTGTTATCTGTGAGCTTCTCATCTATGACCTTTTATTTTGTTAAAATATCTTCAACATATTGGGAAGTATATTTCAATTTTTCAAAAATCATAAACCTATATAGAATAGATTTGAAATGTCAGATGTTTATCAACATCTATGGCTATTATCATGAGATTTTAAATTTTTGTGTAGATCTAGTATATTATATGAACTAATTTACATATATTAAAACATCCTTGCCTCTGTGGGATGAACCCTATTTAGTCATGATTAGTGATTTTCTTGAAGTTTTGTTGATTTGGTTGGGCAGAATTTTGTTGCGGGTTTGTTTGCATCTATCATCACTGCCACTTTCTTTTAGTCCTTTTCTAGGTTAGGGACAAAGTTAGATTGACCTGAATAATGTGTTTGGGGCTTTATTCACCTACTCAGTTAGACAGAGCATTGAGGAGCCTGGGTATTTTCCAAAACTGTTGTAGAATTAACTGGTGAAAGTACTGGTGCAGGTCTTTTGCCTTTTTTTTTTTTTTAACCAATTTTATTTCTCTACTTATTTGGTAGTTGATGAGTTGATGAGTCAGACACGTTGTCCATTTCTCCTAGATTGTTCAATTTGTTTGCATAGAGATAGAGAAGTTCATAGTATTCTCCTCTGATTTTCTATAGTATCATTATAACTTCACCTCCGCCTGTTCATACATGTGTGTGTATTTGTGTGCATGAGTGTATGTATGTTGTGATCCCTGGGCCACATTCAGCTCTACTTAGTGCTTACTTCTGGCAAACCTTAGGGAACCATGTGCAATGCTGGGGATCAAACTGGGGCCAATTATATTCTTGGCAAGAACCATGACCCGTGTTCTATCTCTCCAGGCTTATTTCTGATTTGTTTGGTTGGGGGCCACATCCCATGGCACTCGGTGGTTACTCCTGTCTCTGTGCTCAGAAATCATTCCTGGCAGGCTCGGGGGACCATATGGAATGCCAGCGATCAAACCTGGGTTTGTACCACATTGACTGCATGAAAGGCCTCTACCCTGTCTGCTGTGTTATTGCTCCAGTCCCTCATTTCTGATTCTGTTTCCAGGACTTTCTGTGGTTCTTGGTAAAGCTAGCAAGGCATTGTCACATGTATCCAGCTTTTGGTTTCATTATTTTCTGGAAGATTGGTTCTGTTTGTTCATTTTTGTTGTTGTTTTTGGATCACTCCTGACTATACTCAGGGCTTATTCATGAATCTGTGCTCTTGGAGGGCTTGGGGAACCATATGGTGTGCTGACGATTGAACCCAAGTCAGTCACATTCAAGACAAACATCCTACCTCTATCTCTCAGGCCCCAAATTTTTGATATAATTCTTGAGGTTTTTTATTTTACTTGTTGCCAATCTAATTTTTAGTATTTCCCCCCCCTTTTTTTTGTTTTTTGGGTCACACCCAGCACTGCTCAGGGGCTACTCCTGGCTCTATACTCAGAAATCGCTCCCGGCAGGCTCAGGGGGACCATATGGGATGCTGGGATTTGAACCACTGTCCTTCCGAATGCAAGGCAAATGCCCTACCGCTGTACCATCTCTCCGGCCCCTCCTTCCCTCTCTTAATTCTTAATTCTGTTTGGCTCTCCTTTTCTACTTTCTTCAGGTGCTGGTAAGATTTTTTAAATTCTATTTCTTTGTTTTTCTCCATAAACACAGTGCTTGGGTATTATTCCTGGTTCAGTGCTCCAGGATCTCTCCTGACAGTGCTCAGTGAATTATGTTGTACCAGAGATTGACCTAGGTTCCCTGCCTGCTAAGTTTAAACTCAAGCCATTGAGCTGTTTCTCTGGCACATTATTATTATTATTATTATTTCTCTTACTTTTCTTCTTGATTGATGAGAACCTGTATCGTGATAAACTTATGTTTTAATACTATTTTTGGTCCATATCTCAGTTTTTTTTTTTGGGGGGTCACACCCGGCAGTGCTCAGGGGTTATTCCTGGCTCCAGGCTCAGAAATTGCTCCTGGCAGGCACGGGGGACCATATGGAGTGCCGGGATTTGAACTGATGACCTTCTGCATGAAAGGCAAATGCCTTACCTCCATGCTATCTCTCCGGCCCCCATATCTCAATTCTAAAGCTTGTCACTTGTTTTCCTCTTGTTCTAGGGAACATATTTTTAATTTCTCCCTTGATTTCTTCACTGATCCAAGAATTTTTTGGAAGCATGTTGTTTAGTCTCTAAGCATTTGTAGATATTTGCCTTTTCTTGTTTTGTTTTGCTTTAGGCTACACTGGTGATTCTCAGCCTTTATTTCTGTTTCTGCACTGAGGATCACTTCTACTGGGTTTGGGGAAGCAGGTGGGGTGCCAGAGATGGAACCTTGATTGGATTTATGCAAAGGAACCGGCTTTACTGTCTCTCAGGCTCCCTGTTTTCTTTCTTTTTTCTTTCTTCCTCCCCCCTCCTTCTCTCTCTTTCTTCTTTCTTCCTCTCTCCATCCTTTTCTTTCTTCTTTCTTCACTCCTCACTCCCTCCTTTTTCTTTCTTTCTCTTTCTTTCTTTCTTTCTTCTTTCTTCTCTTTCTTTTTCTTTCTTTCTTTCTTCTTTTCTTTCTTCTTTCTTTCTTTCTTTTTCTTTCTTTCTTTCTTTCTTCTTTCTTTCTTCTTTCTTTCTTTCTTTTCTTCTTTCTTTCTTTCTTTTTTCTTTCTTCTTTCTTTCTTTCTTTTCTCTTTCTTTTTCTTTCTTTCTTTTTTCTTTCTTTCTTTCTTTCTCTTTCTTTCTTTCTCTTTCTTTCTTTCTTTCTTTCTTTCTTCTTTCTTTCTTTCTTTTTCTTCTTCTTTTTTTCTTTCTTTTCTTTCTTCTTTCTTTCTTTCTTTCTTTCTTCTTTTCTTTCTTTCTTTCTTTCTTTCTCTTTCTTTCTTTCTTTCTTTCTTTCTTTCTTTCTTCTTCTTTTCTCCTCTCTTCTCCTCCCTCCTCCCTCCTCCACTCCTCTCCTCTCCTCTCCTCTCTTCTCCTCTCCTCTCTTCTCCCCTTTCCTCTCCTCTCGTCTCCTCTTTTCTTTCCTTTTCTTCTTTCCTTTTTGGTTTGGTGCCACATCCAGTGGTGCTCTATGCTTAGGGCATTGTAACTCAAAACCATGTGGTGCTAAGAATCAAATTTGGGGGGCCGGAGAGATAGCATGGAGGTAAGGTGTTTGCCTTTCATGCAGGAGGTCATCGGTTCGAATCCCGGCGTCCCATATGGTCCCCTGTGCCTGCCAGGAGCAATTTCTGAGCCTGGAGCCAGGAATAACCCCTGAGCACTGCCGGGTGTGACCCAAAACACACACACACACACACACACACAAAAAGAATCAAATTTGGGCATTCCATATGCAAAGCAAGCACTCAGCCCATAGGACTGTCTCCAAAAAAGTAGTACCTCCCCTTTTTGTTGCTATTATTTTTCAGTACCATACTATTGTGATTAAAAAGGATGTGTGATATGATATTTATTCTCAACATTTTTTTTTCATTTTTTTTTTTTTTTTTGGTTTTTTGGGCCACACCCGGTAACGCTCAGGGGTTACTCCTGGCTATGTGCTCAGAAGTTGCTCCTGGCTTGGGGGACCATATGGGATACCGGGGGATCGAACCGCGGTCCGTCCAAGGCTAGCGCAGGCAAGGCAGGCACCTTACCTTTAGCGCCACCGCCCGGCCCCTTATTCTCAACATTTATTAAGATTTACTATATATCTTTTTTTTTTTTGATGCCTCCTTTAGAAGGCTCTTTGTATACTCTGGGACAGTTTCTTTTTTTTTTTTTTTTTTTTTGGTTTTTGGGTCACACCCGGTGACGCTCAGGGGTTACTCCTGGCTATGCGCTCAGAAGTTGCTCCTGGCTTGGGGGACCATATGGGACGCCAGGGGATCGAACCGTGGTCCATCCAAGGCTAGCGCAGGCAAGGCAGGCACCTTACCTTTAGCGCCACCGCCCGGCCCCGGGACAGTTTCTTTAGGGATGAACATTTCTTTGTCTATTAAGACCATTCACTGATTGCTCCCAAGTCATTTTTCCTTTGTTCATTTCTTGTTTGGATGGACTATAAGTGATATGCTGAGATCTTTTACAATGATTGTTGCTGTCAGTACATCTCTCAATCCCTTTTAGGAACTACTTGGTATATTTAAGTGGGTCCAGGTGAGATACAAATATTGATCACTTTATATCTGATTGAAGGACAGACTCCTGGCTATTTGTTCCTCTTCTATAGGTAGGGGAATTGGCCTTTGATGTTTAGAGCAGTAAAGAGACTTAGGTACATACATAGTTAAACAGGGGGTATGGTTCAGAGTGCCATCAGCAGCATAATGAATACATGCATGCATATATACATACCCACTAAAAGTGGCACTTCTGTGGTCTGAGACAGGCCTGGTGCTTCACAGACAATGAAATGTAGTTATAACAGGTAGGTTAAATGGATTAAATAAATGTGAGTTAGGGGCCAGAGCTATAGTTCAGTAAGGCACTTGCTTTCCCTGAGTCCAATCTTGTGCACCACATATGCTTCCCTGAGCCCCACAAAAAGTGATACCTGAGTACAAAGCCAGGAGTAAGCCCTGAGCATCACTGGGTGTGATTCAAAACCAAAACCAAAGGATAAATAACAAAAAATAGATAAAATGTATGTGAGTCTGCATACATAGTTTGGCCAGCCAAGGTAGTCAGAGAAAAGTTGGTGACCCGGGCAGGAGAGATAGTATAGTGGTAAGGCGTTTGCCTTGCATGCAGAAGGTCGGTGGATCGAATACCGGCATCCCATATGGTCCCCTGAGCCTGCAGGGGGGCGATTTCTGAGCTTAGAACCAGGAGTAGCCCTTGAGTGCTGCCAGGAGTGACCCAGAAACAAAAAAAAAAAAAAAAAAGGAAGTGAAGAAAAAAAGAAAAGTTGGTGACCAAAGGAAGGCAAAGGAGGCAACTCAGACAGCTGGAGTGCACGCTGATTGCAGTCGGGAAAGGGGTGCTCCACTGCACCACAAAATAGAAACCCAGGAAAGTTCAGCTAGTGTACAGATTTGAGCTGAGAAGGGACACACTGTAGAAGTAGATTGGTGTGTGATAGTGGGTCTGGGAGGGCAGCTCATTGAGGGCTGTGATCCAACAGCCAAGTGGGGCACTAAGCTTCTCACTCTGTCTGGCACCAGCCCTGACTCTGAAAGTCGAATGTCACCACTCAGGCTGCCTCCTGACCCTCTGATTTCATCCACAGATCATGGCTCCTAGGCCTGAGCTGAAAAATGCCCAGAAGAACCCCAACACATACATCGAAGGGGCAGGGGTCCACAGCACCCTGTGTCTGAGAAAGACAGAGAGTTTGACAAAAGTAAGTGTCTCACGTGCCTCCTCAAAGCTCCTAGGAGGAGCCCAACGAGTCCAAGCTGACCCCAAAGCGCGTGATGCTCTTTGCACAGAAGACAGCGGAGCCTCTGCCACCAAGATGGAGATGCTACCGTCCTACTCCACCATGGCACTCATAGATGACCCCCCAGAGACGGACCCCTGGGACCTGCCTGAGCTGCAGGACACGGGGCCCAAATGGTCAGGTGAGCATGGGACTGTGTAGACTCTTCCAAAAAATGGGGGCTCTGTATCTCCCATCTCCTGCCATGGCTTTGAGGCCCCATGGCGAAGGTTCTGTGTGTGTCCAGAGACATGATCTATTGTTAGGGGACTCTGAATCTTTTTTTCAATCTTTTTTTGTTTTATTTTCTTCTCTTTTCTTTATGATCTTGTTTGTTTGGGTTTGGGGCTACACACAGCGATGCTCAGGGTTTACTCCTGAGTCTACACTAAGGATTTACTCCTGGTAGAGGAGGGGAAACCACATGAGATGGGTGTAAGGCAAGCTCCTTACCAGCTATGCTGTGAGTCCTGCTCCTCCCCTCCTTTCCTTCATGCACTCAGTGTTGGAGACACTGAGGTTGAACCAGCAATTCCCATATGTTGCACCTGCCCTCCCGAGGCCAAGAAGAGAAGCCTGGATTTTAGAAGTGAACAAAGGCCCTTTCTGAGAGGTCCTGGGAGTGAGGTCCGGAAGTGGTTTCACCCCCCTGTGGGTTTTAGGAAGGCTATGGTAGAAATGGTTGGATAGAGGACTTCGTGAACAGAGAGTTCTTTGCACGCAACAGACCTGGGTGGACTCTCCAATGCCTCATGGTCCTCTGAGCATGCAACAGCCCAGAGCACAAAGCTGGGAGTAGCTTCTGGACAGCAATGAGTGTGAGAATCTGGGCAGCAGGCAGCTGGGAGGGCAAGATGTTAGCAGGGGGACTTAGGGGAACCACTTAACCCAGAAGTGGAGACTCAGCTAAGGGTGCAGACCTCCAGGATCTGGAGGGCCCTACTGTGTCCAGTGGTGAGTGGGTGGTACCTTGTTTGAGGGAAAACTCTGGGCCATGCGGGGTGCAGGCATCTATTCCCTCTGGGCCCACTCTCAGCATCTACCAGAGCTGAATTCCTCTGAGTGAGGGGTGGGGGGATTGCTTGTACCCCAACAATGGGATCTTCTCTCCAAAGACAGCTCCCTCACAGGCTCTGCAGCAGGAGCCATTCCCCCTTCCCCAGAAGGGATGCCAGCAAACCACAGCACTGGGTACTACAAACAGCCCCCCAACCCCCTGCACAGGAGTGGGGAGCGATAGGAAGCTCTTTGCCAAACCAGTCAGTGTGTCAGACCCTAAAATGACCCTCTTTCTCCTTCCTCCAGAGCAAGATGCCAGAGGCAAGCTTCTCTGTGTCTTCCAAGGAATTGGGAAGTTCATTTTGCTCCTGGGATTTCTCTACTTGTTCATGTGCTCCTTGGATGTCCTCAGCAGCGCCTTCCAGCTGGTGGGAGGTAGGAGGGAAGCGGCCTGGTCCAGGTGGATGGGGGACCCAGGAGGATTTCAGACAGTTATAATTCAGCAAACCCTACCAGTGGTGGCCTCCTGGGATGCTTTAGGACTGGAACCCTCCACCCTAGATCATTGGTGAAGTCTATGCTTTCTTTTTTATTTTGAATCTCGCCCTGTTCAGGGCTTGCTTCTGGCTCTGTGTTCAGGGATCACTCCTGGCAGGGCTCTGGAGACCATATGAGATGCCAGGGATAGAGCCTAGGTCAGTGATGCCTAACCTTTTTGAGCCCAAATGCCCAAACTGCCGCAAAGAACTAAAGAATTTTTTCAAAAGTGCCAGCACATCAATTAAATCTTAATAACAAAATTTTAGTATCTAGAAACTATGCAGCACGTGCCTCATATCTTAATTGTGGACCTTCCCGTGTGCCAGCTGCAAGGCTTTCGCGTGCCACAGCTGGCACGCTTGCCATAGGTTAGCTATCGAGGGCCTAGGCCAACCATGTGTAAGGCAAATGCCCTACCTGTTGTCCTATTGCTCTGACCATGTACCCATTTTAAAGGAGAGGAAATTAATATCCTTTATTGTTAATATGAATAGGCTGCAGGGCTTTCTGCAGGAGGAATGAGGCCAAATAGATGAGAACATTATTTTTGTAGGTAGGTGGGAGCTGGGTCAAGAGGTAGAGCTTGGCCCAAGTTAGCCCTGGGAGGAAGTAGCAGAATATTCCATAGATATCCTAGAGGGTAGGAGGGTGGTTCCCCATTGGTCTTGCCTATGACATCTTCACTCTGCATGCCTAGCTTCCATTCTATGGGTTTGATTTTTGTTGTGTTTTTCAGGAAAGGTGACCAAAAAGTTCTTCCGTAACAACTTGATCCTGTCCAACCCCATGAGAGGGCTGGGGATCGGGGAGCTGGTGACTTCCCCGATACAGAGCTCCAGCACCTCCTCATCTCTAATCATCAGCATGGTGGCCTCATCCAGTGAGTCCAGCTTCCCTGAGCCACCACATTCCAGGCCTGTCACCAATTCCTTGGGAGACTGTAAATCTGTCCAGCAAGAATGGGTTCTGCCTCCATCTCAGACTGAACATATGTCCCTATGCTGGAAAATCTAGCTCTAAATTTCCTGGAATTGTGGTTTCTTGTTAAGCAGCCAGTAGACAACACATGTGGCTATTTTATTTAATTTAAATGATTTTGCTTGGAAATATTAAATTTGGTTTTACTAACTAGATCAACATGGGATCACTAGTGAAATTAAATCTGAGCTCATCATATTGGAGAATTTAGCTGTAAGACCTGTCCCTCACTATTCTGGGTGTCAGGAATCTAGACAATATGTGAGCACATGACACATGGGCCGTTGGAACAGCTGAGTTTTAGGGAGCTAAAAATGCTAAGCATGAAGGCTGCCCCATATTTTTGTTCTAGTTAGGCTTGGAGAGAACACATTGAATTGGGTCAAATTTACCCTGCCCAATATTCAACAATTTTACATCAAATGAAACTAGGACATTTTTCTGGGGCCAAATTAGAAAAGTCATTGCTTCATATAAAATATCCAGACATTCCTTTGTCAGAATTGTTACGACAAGTGATTAATTTTCTAGAAAAGGAATTGTAATACCAGGATTTGCCATTATGAACACTTCAAGTCCTTAAACATCATGGGGAGACGGGAATATATAATTGGCATTTAAAGGGGTCCTCATGGAGCCTGCAGATTCTGTACAATTTTATGATTGCGGGTGGGGTAATGAAGGGTGGGTCCCTGGCACAGTACTATGGAGAGCCAACCTCATGCTCATCCACAGCCCCTGTGGGGGGTAGCCCCTGAGAGTTGAACATGTGCAACCCAGGAGTGGAGGGCACATCTCAAATGGGGCCACCTGCCAGGCTGTTCTCTCCAAGTCTAACCCAGTCTTTGTCCTCTTTTCCATTCCCAGTGCTGACTGTGCGGGCCGCCATCCCCATCATTATGGGGGCCAGCATTGGTACCTGCATCACCAATACCATCGTGGCACTCATGCAGGCCAAGGATCGCAATGAGTTCAAAAGGTAAAAGGTGCAGAGCCCACCTAGGTCAGCCCCAGTTCCCTGGTGTAAGCAGGGTTGTGGGATTCTTCTTCTGGCCAGTGGGAGCCCTCCTGGCTCTCCTAGAAATCACAGTGCAGGAAGACTGAACACTGAACACACATTCTGACCAGTAGGTTCAGCCCAGTTCTTAACCTGCAAAGCAGTAAGTGTGAGATAGATTGACCTCACATGGTATGTGTGAGGTCAGGTGTGCAAAGATAGAATAGAGGAGGGCCAAGCAAAGTTAATAGTCTGCCTAGTAGTGAGGGCTCCCAGCAAGATGCTGTCCTGATTTATGGCAGTGAAAAGATTTCCCTGGAGTTTGTTGGCCCTGAAAGATTTCTCCTTTGTTACACCCATGGGAGTAAGCCTAGGTGAATCTGAGGTGACCCCTGAGGCTCTTAGCTCATTGTACCATCACTACAATATTTCATCATATAAAATTATGCCCACTAGCATCCTATTTCCCTTCAGATCTTCTCTCCCAGAACTCATGGTAATTGTCTTTCCTACTTTCTTTTTCCTCAGTGAGCACTTTCAGTCTCCCCCGTTGGTACTTTCTTTCTCCCTTACCTGCTTAAATAAATGCTTTCTTTAATCATTTTGTGCTCACCACAAAATCCTTCTGGGGGAGATAATAATCAAGGCCCAAGAAGCTGTGTGTGCTGTTGCCCCATTCCCCCCTCTTGCTCTATTAGCAGGAATAAGTCACAATGGCAGCAGCCCCAGTACTATGTTTAAAGCATCAACCACTCCCAACCTCACCTTATACCTATTATAGGTAAGAGCTCAGCGAGTGGCCTGGAGCAAAGTTGGGGCTCCCTCAAAGCAGCCTCAGCTGGAAGCTGATCTGCTGGGTGATGTAGTTCCAACCAGGCCACTCAGCCCAGGGGTTTCTGCTCTGCTTAGAATAGTGATGACTTTGGCTGGAGAGATAGCCTAACAGGTAGAGCATTTGCCTTGGACGCAGCTGGCTAACCTGGGACAGACTTAGGCTCAATCCCTGGCATCTTGTATGGTCCTCCAAGCTTGGCATCTTATATGGTCCTCCAAGCTTGCCAGGAGTAATTCCTGAATGCAGAGCCAGAAGTAAACTCTGAGCATCAGCTGGGTATGATCCAAAAATCAAAATTAAAAATGGCAGTAACAAAAAAAATTTTTTTTTAAATAGTGATGTATTATTTCACAGGCTGGCCCAACCCAGACCATTTCCTTTTGTTCCTTCCTCCTATACCCAGAAAAGGCCAAATTCGCCTTTTCATAGCCAGATTTGATAATGGGGTGAATTGTAGAGAAACTTTTCCTTCTAAGTAATTTTGGGCGGGGGGGATTTTGGGTCACACCCGATGACACTCAGAAGTTACTCCTGGCTATGTGCTTAGAAATCGCTCCTGGCTTGGGGGACCATATGGGACACTGGGGATTGAACCCAGGTCTGTCCTGGGTCAGCCACTTTCAAGGCAAACACCCTACTGCTGTGTTATCACTCTGGCCCACTTCTAAATGCTTAATGTGGGTAGCAAGTGCATCTCCTAGCCTCTTTCCTATCTCATTCTTTGTGTTGTCACAGTTGATTAAAGTGTAATCAGTGATCAGCCTATCTGAGCCCTGTTCCTCTATGTCTGGCCAATGGTCCTCATAGTTTAGGGTCTAGTGAACATTAGTTTCCTCCTGATGACTGGCAGCAACTGAGGCCCTTAGAGTCCCTGATTAAACTGAGTCTCCTTTGCTTCCAGCTGAAAAGCTGTGAAACGGTATGTAATGGTACTTTTTATGGGGCCAGGGAAATGACTAAAGCAATAGTGCAAACTTTTCATAATGGAGGCCCAGTGTGATTTTAGGCACCTCATGGTCTCTCAAGTATTTCCAGGGGTGTTCCCTAAAACAAACAAAAAATGTTACAGAGTCAACATAGTTCAATGGGCTGAGAGAATGCTCTGCAGGCAAGACCCCATAATTGATCCCTAGAATTGCTTGGTTCCCTAAGCAATTTAGCACTGAGGTTAGAGTAATCCCCAAGAACCGTCAGATTTGGCTCCAAAATTTAAGTACCCAAGAAATTATGTAGATTTCTATTTATTTATTTTTTTTGTTCTTGGACCATCTTGTTGGTCTTTCAGGTTTTTTGCTCTGGGTACCATGGAGTTCTAGAGATTAATTCCAGATTTTCTTCATGTAGAAGCACATGCTGTAGCCCACCACCCTCTCTCAGGACCCTAAGTAGATTTTGTATGCTCCATATTATGTTTATAGCAAAAAACAAAAGTGCTTTAGTAGCCTCACAGAGGGACATAACTGGGAGTCAATTCAGGCTTCTTTATTTTAGACTGTGGTTTCTTTACCCTGTTATATTAATGTACACCTTTGAATAATCTATGAAATACAAACATAACAATCGATAAAGGTTCCTGCTCATGGGAATGTTACTCTCCAGCTTACATTCTATTAGAATACTGAAGCAAACTGATTTCAGGCCTGTCTGTGTTGACAAGTGTCTTCCCTTCTTCATAGTATGACATCATTGTAGAGTCCAGAAACATTACCCTACATCATCTAATCTAGAAGAATTTTAAAACAGTTTGTCAAACCCAAGAGATCTTTGTAATCACTTGTTCGAAAGTGTCACAATCACCATACCCCAAAAAAAGAAGTTAATATTTTGAAATATTAGGAAACAGGAGAGGTAAATTGTGTGCTTATGACTATACTTTAATTATAAGTTTATTTTTTTTACTATTAGATAATTAAAGCATTTTTTGGCCACACCAGTGGTGCTCAGGGTTTATTCCTGGCTCTTTACTCAGAAATTGCTCCTGGCAGGCTTGGAGGACCACATGGGATTCCAAGAAATGAACCCAGATCCCCGGGCAAATGCCTTACTGCTGTGCTATAGCTCTGGCTCCTGACTAAAGCATTTCTTCTCTAATATTTATTACTTTTTGTTCATTCATGCCCTAGTCCTATTTTGATGTTAAATTTTTTGTTGTATTCTTTTGTTTTTTTTTTCTTTTTTTTTTTTTTTTTTGGTTTTTTTTTTTGGGCCACACCCGTTTGACGCTCAGGGGTTATTCCTGGCTATGCACTCAGAAATCGCCCCTGGCTTGGGGGGACCATATGGGATGCCGGGGGATCGAACCGCGGTCCGTCCTACGCTAGCGCTTGCAAGGCAGACACCTTACCTCTAGCGCCACCTTCCCGGCCCCTTGTTTTTGTTTTCATTCTTTTTATTCTCAGCTTGAAATTATTACAGATACTTCATTGCATCTTTTTATTTGGAGATGGGGAAAGAAAATTTTGGGTTATGCCAAGTTTTTGGTAGTGCTCAGAGATTAGTCCTGGCTCTGATCAGAGGCCAAATATGGTGCCAGGAATCAACCCCGGATCAGACACACAAAGCAAGTGCACAATCTCTCTATCTGGTTTATTGCTTCTAATTCACATCCAAATCCTTATAACACTGACACATTTCCTCTTCTTCTTGGCCAATGTTTGGTGTTTTGAGACTTCAGTACCAGGTGTTCAGCTTTGTGTCATCAGGTAGCAAATGGATGGGAAGTTCAGCTCTGAGTCCTTCTGAATTTTGGGACAAAGTTAGAACTCCAAGTCCTGCACAAGGAGACTTCTGATTCGACAGCTCCTTAGTTGTAGGAACTAGGAAAGATCCTACGGAGGATACCAGTCTCTAGAATTTCTGACACAGAAGTTTTCATTGGTCCATCTGGAGTCAACTACACTTTGGAGATTACTCTAATAATTATTCTTTGTTGGGCCAGAGAGATAATATAGAGCGTAGAGCACTTGCCTTGCACATGGCTACTCCATCCAGTTCAATCTCCAGTATCATGTGATCCCCAAGCACCATCAGGGTTTACGCTTGAGCACAGAGCCAGAAATAGAACCTGAATTTCATTATGTGTAGTCCAATCCCCCACTTCCCCAAGAGAGTCACCTTTTGTCTAAAAATGGAGACAACACACATGCAGGTTCTCACAGAGGTGGCACTGGAAAGCTGATACAATAAAATGCTGCCAGGGTTGTGCCATTTTTATTGACTATTTTTTTTCTGGCCACACCCAGTGATGCTCAGGAATTAGTACTGCCTCTGCACTCAGGAATTACTCCTGGCAGGGCTCAGGGGACCATATAGAATGCTGGGAATCAAATCCAGGTCAGCAGCATGCAAGACAAGTGCCTTATCTCTTCGTCTCTATCTGGTTCACTAATGTTGATGTTGGGCTGTGCTGGGCTTCCCCAATCTTAGGGCTTTTGTAGGAGCTGCGCTTGATGACTTCTTCAGCAGTCTCACTGTGTTGGTGTTGCTGCCCCTGGAGGCCACCACCCATTTTCTGGAGATCTTATCTCACCTGGTGTTGGAGACACCCCAAACCGCCTGAAAGTGATCATAGAACCCTTCACAAAGCTCATTATTCAGGTAACCCAGCTTGATTCAGAGGGGGAAGGCTGCTGTGCCCTCGACTTGCTTCCTTCCCTACTCACTTGACCAAAAATAACAAAGGAGAAGGCTCTGTAGAAATTACTCACTGGTTAACTCCAACAAAGGCTCTGAGGGCAGAACTTTTAGAGATATATAACAGTGTATAAAGCTTTATTGTTTGTCTTTTAAACGTTAACATTGTCCTCTTTTTGGGAAGAGGGGGCAGCATATGTCCTTGTTTCTAAGAACTCAAGGATTCCCCATTGTAAAAGTGGGATCACTTTGCTTCCAGTGGTCACTAGTAAGGTTTATCTTATTTCTATCCAAAGAAGAAAATGGTCCTTTCCTTCCAAGAGTCACCTCAGCCCTCTTATCACTAGCCCTCTTATCACTTATTTTCTCATTCAAATTAATGAAAGCTATAGAAAGAACTTAATGGACTGGAGCACATGATTGACATGCAAGAGACCCAAGATTAGTCCCCAGCATCAATTATCCCCAAATACTTCTGGGAGTGACCTCCAGAAGTAGTGTGGCTGGGAGTAGCCATGAAGCACCATCAGGTATGGCCCATAAAAGCAAAACATATTCAATTATTTGGGCTGGAGAGAAAGTACAGGAAGAAAAGTACAGTGCTTGCATGGGACTGACTCTGGTTCAGGCCCCAGCACTACATGTAAGCAATCCCAGTCGTCAGTCCTGAGCACAGGGCCAGAAATAGATGCTGAGCACTACTCCACACAGCATGACCCCCTCCCTCCAGATTGATTAATTTTTATTAATTTTTTTGGTTTTTTTTTTTTTTTTTGGGTCACACCCGGTGACTCTCAGGGGTTACTCCTGGCTATGCACTCAGAAATCGCTCCTAGCTAGGGGAACCATATGGGACATGGGGGATCGAACCCCAGTCTGTCCTAGGTTAGCCATGTGCAAGGCAAACTCCCTACCACTTGTGCCACTGCTCCGGCTCCACTTTTATTAATTTTTAAAAAAAAAAAAAAACATTTGATGGATGTTGGCATGAGAGAAGGCATTAATAGAACCTTGACTTGGACATCTTTATTTTCTCTGTTACTAAGTGACTCTCCATTTAGTGCTCTTATATATCGAGATTTTGTTCATATAATCAGTGGTTTGTTTGTTAAGCCCTTGCAATAAGGCCTAAGAGCCATGATCTACCATGGAAGTGCAGCTGGAGAAGCCTAGTTCATCCTGGCGGGTGTTCAAAACCAAGTTCATAATCTGAGTGCTTGTATCAGAAGTCCTCACTCAGAAATCCTGAGGATCTGCTCACCCTCTTCTGTTTCATCTTTCAGTTGGATAAAAACGTTATCAATGAAATCACATTTAATGATAAAGAAGCCCCAAAGAAGAGTCTGGTTAAGATTTGGTGCAAAACTTCTACCAACACAGTAAATTTTCTTTTTATTTTCTTTTTGGGTTACACCTATAGGCACTCAGAGGTCGCCCCTGGCAGGCTCAGGGGACCATATGGGATGCCAGGGATTGAACCTGAGTCTGTCCTGGGTTGGCTGCATGCAAGGCAAACATCCTACCCTATGCTATCACTCTGGCCGCAACACAGTACATTTCTGAGAATATTGCTGTATAGGTAAACATTTGTATCATTACTTTAAGCAAATCTTGTGAGAAAAGAAAAATAGGCGATATCTGCAAATATAAAAACTAGTCAGGGAGAACTCTTTGTTGGGCCAGAGAGATAATATAGAGCTTAAGGTACTTACTTGCCTTGCACTTGGCTACTCCAGTTAATCTTCAGTATCATGTCATCCCCAGCACCACAAGGGTTTACTCCTGAGCACAGAGCCAGATAATAGACCCTGAGTACCACCTGGATATGGTGATATATCTTTGCATGTTGGATGCAAGAGAATGCATAGGACAGAAAAAAGGAGTAGAGCACATTATTTCCTACATATTATTTCTACCTATATGTGATTTGTAGATCTCATGGCTTACCTTTGGCTACTTCTCTGTATTGTTGGAGGGATCCATGTATTAGATGACATCCAGTTATACCTGTATCTCACTCAACCCTCCCCAGGTTAAACTGGCTTAATAAAGAAAGGTCAGTCTGGCTTGGTGTAGAGAGAGAGATTATGAGGTGAGAAGCTACTGACTCCATGATTCTCTCCTGACTAGTTTGCTTTATTAATTCTCCAGTTATCTTTCTTCAAAACCATTCACTGGGGTTGGAAATAAGGTACATGGGGTGATTTTACAACATGGAGTGATTTTACACCCATGGAGATACTGAGTCAGGCTTACTGGTATACACATTCTTGTTTGTGGGCATCTCTCCCTGATATACATATTGCCCACTGCTCTCACCAAGGTTGAGCACTATTATATCCATTTCTCATACCCTCCAGACCCAAATGAATGTCACTGTGCCCTTACCCGAGAACTGCACCTCCCCTGCCTTCTGTTGGACCAATGGTTTTCACACCTGGACCTTCAAGAATGTAACTTACCAGGAGAACATTGAGAAATGTGAGTGAAACGGGACAGAACATCAACCACTGATAAATCTCTCTGGGATGTTGGTAGGTCTGATTCATCTTTTTTTGTTTATTTTTATTTTGGGGCCACACCTAGTGATGTTTTGGGGGTTGTTCCTGGCTCTGCACTCAGGCATCACTCCTGGCAATGCTTGGGGGACCATGTAGTATGCCAGGAATCAAACCCAGGTCTGTCACGTGCAAGACAAATGCTATATTCTTGCTATGCTATCGATCTGGCCTTGAGTATGACTAATCTTTGTTGGGCTTCATAAATGGGGAAAAAACATAAATGTCACTGATTACAGAGCCAATGTGCTGTTTAAACTAGAGCTGTAACAGGAGAGACAAAATCTGAGACTGGATGACAGATGATTTGTTCTAATGGAAGGTCAGGACTATAATCTAAATCCTAGGAGTTTATGCAGACCCATCCCCAACTCAGTCAACAATAGGTTGCAACAAGCCTCTCCATGGGCCTTGGGGTCCTTCAGCAGGGAATCTGAAGAGAGGGCAGCAAACCTCAAGGAGATTAAAAGCCACACAGAACACGCATGTCATCTTCCTCTACTCAAAAGCTTACTGGTCAACAGGTGCCATTCAGGGCACTGGGATATGGCTCTGAATAGGACCATGGACCTGTAAAGCTCTGGTACTCTGAATGATGTCCCTGGAAATTGTCTGACACTATAAATCCTCAGTTCTTCAAATCATCCATCCCTTTATACCCAGATGATGTGTCTGCTTCTCCTCCTTTCCAATCCCATACCTCCATTAGTCCTTAGCATTATGCCTTCATACTCCTGGTGCAGTTTACTACTAAGCATCAAGAGAACTCCTCATCCCATATGCTAGTGACAGTGATATAACTACACTTTCATGGTGTCTTCATTTGAAGTCACATGGAGTTTGATAGACAAAAAGTTTTTCAATGGGCAATACTCTACCCAGGCTTGGTTGTTATTTTCCTCTTTGCTCCTCAAACACTTTATTGCCATTGATCTCAGTGTCCTAAGGAAGGCACAATACAGGGTTTGGTGGTGGGACAGCTGGGCTAGACACCTGGACCTGCTCTGACTTGCATGTGACTTCAAGAATTTTGTTTCATATCTCAAAGACTCTGAAGCTGCCCCAGCAGAACTGTCTTCTTTGTTGCTACATGCCAAGTTCATAACCAAGGTTTTATTACCAAGAAGCAAAGGATGTTGGGGAATAAATAGCAATGTGATCTTGTGAGGCTTGCTGGGGGTTCGTCCCTCATAATAGTAATCTCTTCAGGTCATCACATCTTTGCGAATTTGAACCTCCCGGATCTGGCTGTTGGCATCATCCTGGTGATTCTCTCCTTACTGGTCCTCTGTGGCTGCCTCATCCTGATAGTTAAGATCCTAAGCTCTGTACTCAAGGGGCAGGTGGCTGTTGCTTTGAAAAGCCTCAATACAGGTAGGGGCAGAGCCCAGCTTTTCTTACTGCATCTACTATATTTCTATGGACACCCTAAGCAAGAGCCCAGAAAAATTTTATTTCTAGAAATTATGTGAGCTGGTGGACCAATATCAAGGTGCCACTTGGGTTTTTTTTTTTTTGTCAGATCACTTCTCAATATACAGATGGCTATCTTCTGACTGTCCTTCACTGAGAAGACAGAAGAGAGAAAAGAAACTTCCTTATGTATTATCAGGACATGAGTGCACTCACTAGGCTTTCTCTGCATGATCCTATTACCTCCCAAGGGCCCAACTCCTATTATCACACTGGAAGAATTTTAGTGTGGAAAGAAAATTTTCAGTTCATCAAAGACGGGATTAATGTTTTCAGTTTCTTTTTTTCTTTTCTTTTCTTTCTTTCTTTTTTCTTTTTTGTTTTTGGGTCACACCCAGCAGCTCTCAGGGGTTAGTCCTGGTTCTACACTAAGAAATTGCTCCCAGTAGGCACGGGGGACCATATGGGATGTCAGGATTCAAACCAACATCCTCCTTCATGGAAGGCAAATGCCCTACCTCCATGCTATCTCTCCAACCCCTTCAGTTTCTGATGTTCAGTGAATTCATAATTTTTTCTTTACCACTCAGCTCTTTGTTTCTGCCATTTGAATATATAAGGAGTAAGTGATTCTAAAATTCTAAAGACCAGGGTGATAGTATATAAGCGAAGGCATAAACCTTGCATGCATTGCACCCTGATTTGACCCTAGTTCAAACCCTGGTTCAATGGAACCCCAAGAATTGCTGGGTATAGTGCTGGAAATTGTCAACCTTTAGCATCTTCAGATATGGTTATGGTGCTAGAGGTAAGGTGCCTGCCTTGCCTGCGCTAGCCTTGGACGACTTCGGATCAAGAGTCCCATATGGTCCCCCAAGCCAGGAGCAACTTCTGAGCGCATAGCCAGGAGTAACCCCTGAGCGTCACCGGGTGTGACCCAAAAACCAACCAACCAACCAAACAAACAAACAAAAAAAAACCAAAAAAAAAAAAAAAAACCCCAGATATGATTATGGTGGTTCTCAGTGCATCAAGGTCCAAGCAATATCACCTCCTCAGGTACTAGTATTGGCCTGGTTTGCTTAAGAATCATTAGGAAGGTCTGTTGGGGCCCTTGAACATTTCTTGAGGTGTCAACAAAAATCAATTTGTATATCATAGAGTGGAAGTGAGTATACACCTACCCACCCAATTTTTCCATCCAAATTGTGCCTTTACAGGTGCCACCTGGGCCTCCATTGCTCACTTTCCTTAAAGAGCTCTGAGATATTTCTTTCCTTCTATCCTCCAGATTTGCCTTTTCTGTTCAGCTGGATGACTGGCTACCTGGCCATCCTTGTGGGGGCAAGTCTGACTTTCCTTTTTTTTTTTTTTGAAAATTTTTTAATTTATTTTTTATTTATTTAAACACCTTAATTACATACATGATTGTGTTTGGGTTTCAGTCATGTAAAGAACACCCCCCATCACCAGTGCAACATTCCCATCACCAATGTCCCAAGTCTCCCTTCTCCCCACCCAACCCCTGCCTGTACTCTAGACAGGCTCTCCATTTTCCTCATACATTCTCGTTATTAGGACAGTTCAAAATGTAGTTATTTCCCTAACTAAACTCATCAATCTTTGTGGTGAGCTTCCTGAGGTGAGCTGGAACTTCCAGCTCTTTTCTCTTTTGTGTCTGAAAATTATTATTACAAGGGTGTCTTTCAATTTTCTTAAAACCCATAGATGAGTGAGACCATTCTGCGTTTTTCTCTCTCTCTCTGACTTATTTCACTCAGCATAATAGATTCCGTGTACATCCATGTATAGGAAAATTTCATGACTTCATCTCTCCTGACAGCTGCATAATATTCCATTGTGTATATGTACCACAGTTTCTTTAGCCATTCGTCTGTTGAAGGGCATCTTGGTTGTTTCCAGAGTCTTGCTATGGTAAATAGTGCTGCAATGAATATAGGTGTAAGGAAGGGGTTTTTGTATTGTATTTTTGTGTTCCTAGGGTATATTCCTAGGAGTGGTATAGCTGGATCGTATGGGAGCTCGATTTCCAGTTTTTGGAGGAATCTCCATATCGCTTTCCATAAAGGTTGAACTAGACGGCATTCCCACCAGCAGTGGATAAGAGTTCCTTTCTCTCCACATCCCCGCCAACACTGTTTATTCTCATTCTTTGTGATGTGTGCCATTCTCTGGGGTGTGAGGTGGTATCTCATCATTGTTTTGATTTGCATCTCCCTGATGATTAGTGATGTGGAACATTTTTTCATGTGTCTTTCGGCCATGTGTATTTCTTCTTTGTCAAAGTGTCTGTTCATTTCTTCTCCCCATTTTTTGATGGGGTTAGATGTTTTTTTCTTGTAAAGTTCTGTCAGTGCCTTGTATATTTTGGAGATTAGCCCCTTATCTGATGGGTATTGGGTGAATAGTTTCTCCCACTCAGTGGGGGGCTCTTGTATCCTGGGCACTATTTCCTTTGAGGTGCAGAAGCTTCTCAGCTTAATATATTCCCATCTGTTAATCTCTGCTTTCACTTGCTTGGAGAGTGCAGTTTCCTCCTTGAAGATGCCTGTAATGTCCTGGAGTGTTTTGCCTATGTGCTGTTCTATATATCTTATGGTTTGGGGGCTGATATCGAGGTCTTTAATCCATTTGGATTTTACCTTCGTACATGAAGTTAGCTGGGGGTCTAAGTTCAATTTTTTGCAAATGGCTATCCAATTGTGCCAACACCACTTGTTGAAGAGGCTTTCCCTGCTCCATTTAGGATTTCCTGCTCCTTTATCAAAAATTAGGTGATTGTATGTCTGGGGAACATTTTCTGAGTATTCAAGCCTATTCCACTGATCTGAGGACCTGTCCTTATTCCAATACCATGCTGTTTTGATAACTATTGCTTTGTAGTACAGTTTAAAGTTGGGGAAAGTAATTCCTCCCATATTCTTTTTCCCAATGATTGCTTTAGCTATTCGAGGGTGTTTATTCTTCCAAATGAATTTCAAATGTGTCTGATCCACTTCTTTGAAGAATGTCATGGGTATAATTAGAGGGATGGCATTAAATCTGTATAATGCCTTGGGGAGTATTGCCATTTTGATGATGTTAATCCTGCCAATCCATGAGCAGGGTATGCGTTTCCATTTCCGTGTGTCCTCTCTTATTTCTTGGAGCAGAGTTTTATAGTTTTCCTTGTATAGGTCCTTCACATATTTAGTCAAGTTGATTCCAAGATATTTGAGTTTGTGTGGCACTATTGTGAATGGGGTTGTTTTCTTAATGTCCATTTCATCCTTATGACTATTGGTGTATAGAAAGGCCATTGATTTTTGTGTGTTAATTTTGTAGCCTGCCACCTTGCTATATGAGTCTATTGTTTCTAGAAGCTTTTTGATAGAGTCTTTAGGGTTTTCTAAGTAGAGTATCATGTCATCTGCAAACAGTGAGAGCTTGACTTCTTCCTTTCCTATCTGGATTCCCTTGATATCCTTTTCTTGCCTAATCGCTATAGCAAGTACTTCCAGTGCTATGTTGAATAGGAGTGGTGAGAGAGGACAGCCTTGTCTTGTGCCAGAATTTAGAGGGAAGGCTTTTAGTTTTTCTCCATTGAGGATAATATTTGCCACTGGCTTGTGGTAGATGGCCTTAACTATATTGAGAAAGGTTCCCTCCATTCCCATCTTGCTGAGAGTTTTGATCAAGAATGGGTGTTGGACCTTATCAAATGCTTTCTCTGCATCTATTGATATGATCATGTGGTTTTTATTTTTCTTGTTATTGATGTTGTGTATTATGTTGATAGATTTATGGATGTTAAACCAGCCTTGCATTCCTGGGATGAAACCTACTTGATCATAGTGGATGATCTTCTTAACGAGGCATTGAATCCTATTTGCCAGGATTTTGTTGAGGATCTTTGCATCTGCATTCATCAGCGATATTGGTCTGTAATTTTCTTTTTTTGTAGCATCTCTGTCTGGTTTAGGTATCAAGGTGATGTTGGCTTCATAAAAGCTATTTGGAAGTGTTTCTGTTTGTTCAATTTCATGAAAGAGTCTTGCCAAGATTGGCAGTAGTTCCTCTTGGAAAGTTTGATAGAATTCATTAGTGAATCCATCTGGACCTGGGCTTTTGTTTTTCAGCAGACATTTGATTACTGTTTTAATTTCATCAATGGTGATGGGGGTGTTTAGATATGCTACATCCTCTTCCTTCAACCGTGGAAGATTATGAGTCCAAGAATTTATCCATTTCTTCCAGGTTCTCATTTTTATTGGCGTAGATTTTTTTTCAAAGTAGTTTCTGATTACCCTTTGAATCTCTGTCATATCAGTAGTGATCTCTCCTTTTTCATTCCTGATACGAGTTATCAAGTTTCTCTCTCTTTCTTTCTTTGTTAACTTTGCCAGTGGTCTATCAATCTTGTTTATTTTTTCAAAGAACCAACTTCTGCTTTCGTTGATCTTTCGGATTGTTTTTTGGGTTTCCACTTCGTTGATTTCTGCTCTCAGCTTTGTTATTTCCTTCTGTCTTCCTATTCTTGGGTCCTTTTGTTGAGCATTTTCTAGTTCTATTAGCTGTGTCATTAAGCTACTCAGGTAAGCTCCTTCTTCCTTCCTGATGTGTGCTTGCAAAGCTATAAATTTTCCTCTCAGTACTGCTTTTGCTGTGTCCCATAAGTTCTGATAGTTTGTGTCTTTATTGTCATTTGTTTCCAGGAACCTTTTGATTTCCTCCTTGATTTCATCTCGGACCCACTGGTTATCGAGCATGAGGCTGTTTAACTTCCAGGTGTTAAAGTGTTTCTTCTGAGTCCCTTTGGAGTTCACAAATAATTTCAGAGCCTTGTGGTCAGCGAAGGTAGTCTGCAAAATTTCTATCCTCTTGATCTTATGGAGGTATGTTTTATGTGCCAGCATGTAGTCTATCCTGGAGAATGTCCCATGTACATTGGAGAAGAATGTGTATCCAGGTTTCTGGGGGTGGAGTGTCCTATATATATCCACTAGGCCTCTTTCTTCTATTTCTCTCCTCAGGTCTAGTATATTCTTGTTGGGTTTCAGTCTGGTTGACCTATCCAGTGTTGACAAAGCCGTGTTAAGGTCCTCCACAATTATTGTGTTGTTGTTGATATTATTTTTCAGATTTGTCAACAGTTGTATTAAATATTTTGCTGGCCCCTCATTCGGTGCATATATGTTTAGGAGAGTGAATTCTTCCTGCTCTATGTACCCCTTGATTAATATAAAATGTCCGTCTTTGTCCCTTACAACCTTCCTGAGTATAAAGTTTGCATTATCTGATATTAGTATGGCCACTCCAGCTTTTTTATGGGTGTTGTTTGCTTGGATAATTTTTCTCCAGCCTTTTATTTTGAGTCTATGTTTGTTCTGACTATTCAGATGTGTTTCTTGTAGGCAGAAGAAGGTTGGATTGAGTTTTTTGATCCATTTAGCCACTCTGTGTCTCTTAACTGGTGCATTTAGTCCATTGACGTTGAGAGAAAGAATTGTCCTGGGATTTAACGCCATCTTTATTTCAAAATTTGGTGAGTCTTTTGAGTAGTCTTGTCTTAGATTAGGTCTTTCAGTTTTTCTCTTAAGACTGGTTTTGTATCTGTGAAGTTTCTGAGCTGTTTTTTGTCTGTGAAACCATGTATTCTTCCGTCAAACCGGAAAGTGAGTTTTGCTGGGTATAGTATTCTGGGTGAAGCATTCATTTCATTCAGTCTTGTCACAATGTCCCACCACTGCTTTCTGGCATTGAGTGTTTCTGGTGACAGGTCTGCTGTAAATCTCAGGGAAGCTTGCTTGAACGTGATTTCCCCTTTTGATCTTGCTGTTTTCAGAATTCTGTCTCTATCTGTGGGATTTGTCATTGTGACTAGGATGTGTCTTGGGGTGGTTTTTCTGGGGTCTCTTTTGGTTGGTACTCTTCAGGCATGCAGGATTTGATCACATATATTCTTTAGCTCTGGAAGTTTCTCTGTAATGATGTTCTTGACCGTTGATTCTTCCTGGAAATTTTCTTCCTGGGTCTCTGGGACTCCAATGATTCTGAAGTTGTTTCTGTTGATCTTATCATAGACTTCTATTTTCATCTGTTCCCATTCTTTGACTAATTTTTCCATTGTCTGCTCATTTGCTTTAAGTTTTTTGTCCAATCTCTCCTACTGTATGGAATTGTTATGTATCTCATCTTCCACAGCACCAAGTCTATTCTCAGCTTCTGATACCCTGTCCCAGAGCTTATCCATTTTGTCATTCACTTCGTTTACTGACTTTTTCTGTCCTGTTAGTTGACATGTTATTTCAGTTTGGAGTTTTGTGATTTCTGTCTTCATATTTTCTTGGTTCTTATTAGTGTTCTGTTCAACTCGATCCATGGTTTCTTGGAGTCCGTTGAGCATCTTCCATCTAAAGTCCTTATCTGAGAGGTTGATTAGTTGGTTGGTCATTATCTGGTCCTCAGAATTGTCATCTTCATTCTCTATGTCTGATGCTGGCCTGCGTTGTTTCCCCATTGTCACACTTGTATTGTGGGGTTTTCTACGTGTTGTGGTGGTATTCATTGTCTATATGATGCAGGCAGCACACTCCTCTGGCTCCTCCCTTTCTGGATGGGCTGACTTGCCTCTAAGGGAGGGGAGTCCTCCGTGGATGAAGCCTCACACTGGGTCAAATCTTAGGCCCAAGCATGCAACAGAGAAGACAGTCCGGAGAGAAATGTTTGCTTCTGTTATATAGCGCCGTTCTTAGTGTGATTTTTCCTTCTTGTTGCAATGGTGTTCTTTCCTTAGAAAGAGTGCACGGCCGCGTAGCGAAGCGGAGTGGCCGTGCTCCACTGGAGCCTCTTTTTGCCCCACTCGCAAGAGTTTCATGCAAGAGGACAGTAGACAGACATAGACAGGTCACACTCACAGTTTTTCACAGTTGGGCCCCACTGGGCCGGTGTACTTTCGTGGATTTTCCCCGCCTGGTGTCACACACAGGGAGCCGGCTTTTGCAAAGTTTTGCCGGTTTTCATGTAGTCCCTCCCTGAAAATGAAGTCTGACTTTCCTTATGCAGAGTAGTTCCATGTTCACATCTGCTATGACACCGCTGATAGGTGAGTGTCCCCTAGATTCCTTTCTTTGGCCACCATTGCCCACTCTATCACCTCCTGCCACTAATCTTCTGAACCACTGTATTCCTGCCTCCCCTAGGACTCGGCGTTATATCCATTGAGAGGGCATATTCACTCACGTTGGGCTCCAGCATTGCCTCCATCACCACCACAATACTGGCTGCCCTGGCTAGCCCAGGCAACACTCTAAGGAGCTCACTCCAGGTCAGAGAATGTTGCATGATTACAGTATTCAGTGGTGATGTTGGTGGTGGTGGTGGTGGTGGTGGTGGTGGTGGTGGTGGTGGTGGTGGGATACATTATACCAGTCAAGAGCCAAGTTTCTCCTGACAGTTCCAAATCTGATATGGAGAAAACAGGTTGGAGAACAGCTAATGCCTTTTATTTCTTAGACAGGTAGATAGATTCTCATCTTCTACAGGCAAGGTAGCACTGGGTGGTGGAATAGTGCATCTCCAGGAAGCACAGACTCCACTTCCTGTTTTGCTGTGAGCCAATTCTGTTGCAGCCTGCAACAGATTCTTCGTGGAGTTCGGGAATACCCCACGGGGAGAGAGTGGGTACACGGAATGGCGAATGACGGAACAATATTGTAGAAATGAAATGAGACCACACAGAATGCATGGGGACTTGCGTCTAAAAAGATGAAGACAAATTTAGTTTTTGAGCTGGCTGCTTTTTAAGGTTTGAGGCTTGGAATGCAGGGTGCAAATTCTTGACATCAAATAAAATGGGAAAAGAATGGAGGACCCTGGCTAAAATTAACATATTAAAGAACCAATACTGAAGGTGAAAAGAAGTTTTGTTTTGGGTTCGCTTTGTTTTGGGTAAGCAGAAGAAACCAGGTAATTTTCAGGGAAGTGGGAAGAGAGAGGAATGTTTTAGAGTTTTTGGGAGAAAACTGAAAATTGTTTTACTATGAGCTAAGTTTTGGGAAAAACCTGATCTTGGCGCCAAAGTAGCAAAAATTACAGGGAGCTGTTTTGTGGGAGACTTTTGGCGGGATTTGTACTGTCCTCCTTTGTTAGATAGAATTTACTAAGGCTTGATTTTAATATTGGTTAAAAATAAAGAGAGAGATAGTTACAGCCACTTTTGGAATTATGGCCTAACAATCCACGCAAAGGGTCAACTGATTTTGACTACTCTAAGTGGGCCTTTTGGCAAATAATTCCTTTTCAGGAGAGCACTACACCTTCTGGTGTGTGCCCCTCCTGAGTGGGATGTGGCACTGTTTCCTCTTGGATTGGATTTGGAAAGGTCATTTGTAGGCATTACAAGAAAAATCAGAGGGTCTTGCTTTTCCTAAAATAGCTAAGTATGATTAGGCAAGAAGACTTGTTGGCCTTGTATCTTAGCCACCATTTACATTTTAAGTACCTTAATCTTTGAGAAATAGTTTCTTCTAATAGGACTTCAAATCTCTACCTCAAAAGGATTATTATAAAGATCTGATGAGGGAATCTAAAGTATGATTATTTGAAGAGATACAATGTGAGAAGAATAGAAATAGGAATCATACCTGTATTTAAATTTTGCTAGTAGTCACATATTAAAATGTGGTAGCACATCTTTCATTATTTTCATTGATAATATCAGTATTTTATATAACTAATATGTTATACATAGGGTTTTTGTTTTGTTTTGTTTTGTTTTGGAGCCACACTCAGCATCTCATGGGGTTACTCCTGGCTGTGCACTCAGAAATCACTCCTGGCAGGCTTGGGGGACCATAAAGAATGCTGGGGATCGAATCCGGGTCAGTCACGTGCAAGGCAAATGAACACTCTACCCACTGTGCTATCACTCTGGCTCCCTACTGTCTGCTTGTTTCCAGTGCTCAGCTAGCACAGAAGACCACCACCAAAGTTATTATTATTATTATTATTATTATTATTATTTTATCATCATCATCATTAGGAATTTGGGACTACACCCAGAAGTGCTCAGGGGTTACTCCTGGCTCTGTGCTCATAAATTGGTACTGGCAGGCTCAGGGAACCAAATGGGATGCCGGAGATCAAATCCAGGTCAGTCCTAGATTGACTGTATGGAAGGCAAACACCCTACCTGCTGTGTGTGCTATTGCTCTGGTCCCTGCCATTTTAGTTATTAGATTAAGCACACTAGGCCTCTATCACTATCATCACTATCCCTTGCACATGGAATGCATACATAGGAAAATGGTGAAGTATGTAACCTCCAAAGTTTAGTAACTTGGACCTGAAACACACCTGTATCTCTGACTTCAGAAAAACAAAATCCTCGGATCTCCCACTCCAATTTCTTTGTACATTGAATAAGTTCATGTTAAGTGCAAGTTACCTTACAAATAAAAATGATAAACTTGGGGGGGGTTATTTTTAAGCACCAGTCATTGTATTTCCATATCTCTCCCTTCCTATCATGATGCAATTGAGCAAGCAGCTCAACTGAGTGCTGGTCTCTCTTCTGCCCACTAGCTTCTACCCGGCCCTCTGATATTAGCAGGATTTGGATTGCTGTAGGCATATTTATTCAGTTCGTTTGTGAGATTATTTTTGTTTGTTTGTTTGGGGTTTTTGTTGTTTTTTTGGACCACACCCGGTGATGTTCAGTGGTTACTCCTGGCTATGTGCTCATAAATCACTCCTGGCTTGGGGACTATATGCGATGCAGGGGGATCAAACCACAGTTTGTCCCAGGCTAGCATGGGCAAGGCAGACGCCTTACCACTTGCGCCATCAATCTGGCCCTCATTTGTGAGATTGTGCTTCAAGAACTTTGAGTTCTTAAAAGTGATCTGTGATAGAGTCGGGCTCTTTTCCAGGGATATAGCAGGTTTTCTAGACTGAGCTAGGCTGAAAGGACATGAAGTCTGTTTCAGATGCATGTAGGTGGCTCCTTCTTTCCCTACATCCCCAGTCACCTGTTCCCCTCTGTGCTGTGTTGCAGATTGCCCTGTGTCACTTTTTCTTCTACATCTTTGGCTTCTTGCTGTGGTACCCCATCCCATTCACCCGCCTGCCCATTCATCTGGCCAAAGGACTGGGCAACATCTCCGCCCAGTACCACTGGTTTGCAGTTGTCTACATCATCGTCTTCTTCTTCCTGATCCCACTGGCTATGTTTGGACTCTCCCTGACATGCTGGCAGGTGCTGGCGGTCGTGGGGGTGCCCATCTTCTTCATGATTGTGTTGGTGGGGGTCACTGGATTCTTACAGTCCCGCTGCCCTGGGATCCTGCCTAGGAAACTGCAGGACTGGGACTTTCTACCCCTCTGGCTGCATTCACTGAAGCCCTGGGATGAAGTGGTCTCTAGATATACCAGCTGCTTCCAGAGACATGGCAATAAGTGCTGTGACAAACAGGAGAAGATGCAGAACTTCAAGTCCCCCAGGGGCATGGATAACTTGGCCATGAGCAAAGAGGTTTCAGATGAGACTCATTTGTCTCAAATGAAAAACCTGAACATGAGTAACATCTTGCAATACACCGCTTTATAAGACCTTGCCAGAGGCAGGCACTCTTATCACACAGGACAGAGGCCCTTCCCTGTTCTACCTGTCTCTTGCATGGATTTCCACTGAGAAATGGAGTTGCCATCATCACAGATTCAAGGTACTTTGATGGCAGCTCCCACCTGTTAGATTACTGAGTCAGTATTGTTCTCCACCCCAAGGTGTGGTCTGGTTCTTGATAATAAAAAGCCTGGGTCTCAGGAGGGCATTGCATTCATTCTTTGGTTTTACTTCTCAGGAGCAGAAGGCTTGTGTATTGGAATTCCTGGTTTGAGTGTTGGAATTCCTGAACCCGTTCTTACCGCCTTTTCAATGTGTGGATTATTTTCTGCATTAGCATTTGCTTCCAGGCCTGCATCTCTCCAGGTCCTAGTTTCAGAGCCTAAGGCTTCATTCTCACTTTGTAGAAACACCAGAGAGAGAGAGAGAGTTAGATAAGGAAACTGATGAGAGGGTTGATCACACCCACCCAGCCAGCACACAGCTGAAAGGACCAATGGGGCCTGAATTCAGTCTCAAGCCATCATTTTTGTTTTATTTTGTTTTGTTTTTTTTTTTTGGGTCACACCTGGCAGTGCTCAGGGGTTACTCCTGACTTAACACTCAGAAATCACCCCCTGGCAGGCATGGGGGAACATATGGGATGCCAGGGATTTGAACCACCGTCCTTCTGCATGCAATGCAAACACCTTACCTCCATGCTATCTCTCCGGCCCCCACAAGCCATCATTTTTTGAAGGAAGTGCCATGAATTAGGATCTATTCAACATTCCCAAAGGTAAACGTAAATATGCATGTATAAACCCAAACACATATAATTTTCTTTGTTGTGATAAAGCTCTGACTCTTCTTTTTCCAAAGATTCACTTCACCTAGAATAAATGCTCTAGTGATTCTTGCTCCTAAGTAGCACACTTTAGGAGAAATTATGTAACTAGCAGGAATACTTGGAGAAGACCACAGAGCTGTGCCTTGCCCACTACCCAATGACCCCAAATCCCTTGATGAATTTTCCTACCTGGGCAAGTATAGTTTAAGTAGTTTATCTCCTGGCTCTTGTTTTCAGTATGAGAGCTACAAAGTTCAGAAAAAGGCTCAAGATGTGTTCGGACTGTTGTGGCCTCATGTTCCTAAGGAAATAACAGTGGTCCTATTCCTGAGCAGATTAGATGGAGAATGAGAGTTAGGGGGACATAAGTCTTGGAGAGATAATTTATCTGCTAATGGGACTAAGGGCTCTCCTTTGTGTTCATTAGAAGCCAAGTGATCAATTTTGTCAAGGCTAGTGCTGTTCTCTTCATCAGATTAAAATCATCCTTGTCGAGTAGTTGGGTTAAGATACAAGCTCTCTGACTTCCTATATTTTTATTATCTTGAATCTCAGGAGCATTTAAGCATGGAACAGTTTAACATTTCTCTCTCTGCCAGATGATTATCTGGGTTGAAATTTATGAAATTTATATATGGAGTTCCATATATAGACATATACTCACTCCACCAACTATCCATCCACCACCCATTCAACCTTCTCTCCTATCTCTCCTTCCTTCCATCCATCTTCCTTTCTATGCATCCCTTCTTACTATCAGATTCATCCCTCTCTCCTTCCAGCCATCCTTATTTTATCCATCCATCCATCCATCCATTCACCCATCCATCAATCCATTTATCCATCCATCCATCCATCCATCCATCCATCCATCCATCCATCCATCCATCCACCCCATCCTAACCATTTATTCTTCCCTTTATCCATCCCTCCACAATCCAAGCATGAATTAACTATGGTTTGCTGTTCTCAGTCCATGTCTACTATGCTCCAGACTATTCTCAGGAAGTGGAAACTAGGGCAGAACTGAATGCCAGCAGAAGTGTGATTTACATCACAGTAGAATTCCTGTATAATGGGCGTTTCGCAGATGTGACTCTATTTTTGTTCCGAATGCCTTCTCTGTGCCTTCTAGAGACTCCTGTTGTATTTACACCAATTACTGAATTGCCTCTTACCCTCAACATTCCTAGTGAGTGACCAAATCTCAACCATGGTTGAGAAGAGCATTTGTGGACACCACTCTCCTAGACACAACACTTCCCCTCTCTTGCTTACTCATTGTCTTTACTTGTAGGGATACTAAACTAAACCCCCACACCCACTTCCCACCATATAGATGCCAATTTTTAAACAGAGCCATTTGTCCATTTGTTCTTAATATTTATAGTCCTGCATTTGTATTATGTTTTCACATAGTAATATATTTTTAAATAAATTACTTGGCAAATGTTAAATTACTGTGTTTTGTAGTGGGAAAGAATCCAGGATCTACTACAAATTCAAAGCACACATTTATCAATTTTGTAAATATTTTGAAGTGTGCCCCTGTGGCCACAATCAGGACTCACTGTACATATGTAAGTGAGCCAGGTGTATGTGCATTGTTTTATATTTTAAATGTTCTACCACTTTGCCACCACTCCAACCCTTTCTAGAAAGTAATTTCTTTTTTGGGGGGGGGGTTTGGGTCACACCCGGAAGTGCTCAGGGGTTACTCCTGCCTCTGCGCTCAGAAATCCCTCCTGGCAGGCTCTGGGGATCATATGGGATGCCGGGATTCGAACCACCATCCTTCTGCATGCAAGGCAAACGCCCTAACTCCATGCTATCTCTATGGCCTTGAAAGTAATTTCTAACCAGAGAGATCAATGGGCTAGATGCATGCTCTTTAGTCAGGAAACCTGGGTTCAACCCTCAATACCCCATAGTACCTCCAAGACTTGCTGGTGGCATGTAGATTAGTGAAAGGGTCTCCTGTTCCCCCCAGTGACATATTTGTTTAGTGCTTTCCTTTTCTCATTTTATATTTTTACAATTAATACCAATGTAAATTCATGACAAAAAATAAAGTTCAAGGTCTGGAGAGCTAGCTCAATGGGCTATGAGCAGATTTTACATGCAAAAAGCCTGGGTTTGATTTCCAGTATCATGGTCCCTCAAACACAGTCAGTTTTGACCGCAAGCTAAGGTCCAGATGTTCCCTAAGCATCAGTGAATTGCACTCCCAAAATACAAAAAATATAAATATATTCTTCATTCTCCCCTTCCTTTTCTTCTTTTCCCCTCACCTCTCTTCTCTCTCCTTCCTTTCCCTTCCCCCTCCTCTCTTCCTTTCCCTTCCTTCTCCTTTTCTCTCCTTCCATCTTTTTCTTTCCTTTTTCCCTTTACGTTCTTTCCTCTCTTTCCTACTGTCCCTCTCCTTCCTTCTCTTCCCCCTTCTATCCCTTCTTCCCTTCCTTACATTTCTCCATTTTCCCCATCCCTTTCCTTCCTTCCCCTCCTTCTCCTCCTCTCCTATTCCCTCCCCTTCCAGTTTTTATTTTTGAGCATACTCGGAAGTGCACTTTCTATTTAGTATTGGGGAATCATTCTTGGTGCTGTATGGAGAACTGTGGTGCCAAGGACCAAACACAGACTCCAACATGCAAATAGTGTGTCTTGCACTCTCTCCATCCCCTTATTATTATTATTTTTTTTTTTTTTTTTGTCTTTAGCTTCAGTGCCTTGTCACAATCTCCAAACTAGTCTCTGTTGCTTAGATCCAGATTCCTGGACCAGGTTGCTAAAAAGTCCTTAAAACAATAGATGAGATAGAGCCTGGAAAGCCCTTCCTATATGGCCTGGCACAGAAAAGTGTCATGATCCCACCCAATCTGCAATCTTTAGCTGCCTGAAAAACCCACCTCTAGGGATCAGAAAGGTAATAAATATGGAGGTCTAGAATGTGAGTGAGAGTTTTGAATTCCATCCCTTGCACCTCATGATGCACAACAGCACCAGAAGAGATCCCCCAAGCATCAAGATGAAAGTACCTCTGAGCATTGCTTGGTGAGGTTTCAGAACCCAAACCAAACAAACCTAAAAAGCCCATTCTCTAGAAGGGGTAGAGTTGGCCTTCAGTTGTACCTTAGTAACCTGAAAGATAAGATTTCAGGGCTTTGCTCCTCCAGTCATTCTTCTTTTTATGTGAATGCAGTGCAGGAAATCCAACCAACATGGTGAGAAGGGTCAGAAGAGAGCTTCTCAACACCTGGAGGGGTCACTAAGTCTCTGGGGCCAACTCAAGCCTTCGTGGGTCTTATTTACAAAGTGTGGAGGGGGGGTGTATCCTGCTTTGCTGCCCTCTGTCCTTTATGTAAAACCAGATCTAATATATAAAAGCAATGAGTCAGAGACCACCAATGCCACTAAGGTGCCCTAAGACTCAAGGGGGGGGGGGCAGAAAGAAGAGAAGAGATACTGGGGAAGTGGGAGAGCCACAGGGACACCAGTGTGGGAAAGGGGATGAGTATCAGAATCCCAAGCACCCCGAGGACACCAGGACAGATATCTGAGTCTGTCCTAATGGGTTGCTACTTTTGAGCATTGAAGATGGTCCTACACTTTTCCTGCCTTTCCCCACCCCAGCTACATTCCTCTCCTCCCATCCTGGCCCCAAGCATGTAAGGCCTCTGCTGATTAGCAAGAGCTCATTCTTCTGCGCTTTGAATTGCCGGTTCTTTGTGTAACAATTACTTTACTGGGCAGGATACAGGAGTTTGGGGTTGCTAGTGATGGCACTGCTATCATACCCAGTAGAAGCAGAAAGCTTCTCCATGTTGGTGATGCTGTGGACTTGGAGGAGGGGAGACACACAGGGAGGACACAGAGAGTTCCCTGATTTTCCTGTGCATCTGTCCTGCCCAGCATTCCAGAAAGCCTTTCAAATCAGCAGGTTAATGGAGCAGGGCCAAACCACATCAGGCCGGTCCCAGTCTGGTGCTTGAAATTAATGGCGCATAAAAGGACTCCAAAATGCGGCCAAGACCCATCACACATCAGCAATGTTGGGAACACCAGTTGGCAGGGCTGAGACCTCTTTCTTCCCCCTGCTAGTAGGAAGATCCCAGTGCCCTGTGGCACTTTCACCTCATCCTTGTCCAGTTCTGACAATCCAAAGCACTCTTGAGTATGTGTGAACTGAGAAGCTTGTGAGTTCGGATGGTCGGGGGTGGGGGGGTGGATGGTGGTGGTGGTGGTGGTGGTGGTGGTGGTGGTGGTGGTGGTGGTGGGGCTATTCCTAATTCTGTGCTCAGGAGTGATTCCTGGGGGTACCATATGCAGTGGGGATCAGAACCAAGGTCAGACCCATACTAAGTTTAAATTCTGAATCTGCCACCAGCTGTGCTGCTGACCTGTTGAGCCTTGGTTTCCTTGGCTGCAAATGAAACTGTCCATGTATCCAGCAGAGAGTAGGATGGATGTGGTAGCTTTTACAAAGTGCCTTTGATGGCTGCTGTCTGACCCACCAGGTTTTCTCTGGCTCATTTTCCAAGTGAAGAGCTACAGAAGTTTCATGATCTAGTGTTTGAAAACTAGACATAACATACCCTAAAATGGATTGCCTTGCACTAATTTTGTGTCACCAAACCAAGATTTATTGATTTTTTTGGGGGGGTCACACCCAGCGGTGCTCAGGGGTTACTCCTGGCTGTCTGCTCAGAAATAGCTCCTGGCAGGCACGGGGGACCATATGGGACACCGGGATTCGAACCAACCACCTTTGGTCCTGGATCGGCTGCTTGCAAGGCAAACGCCGCTGTGCTATCTCTCCGGGACCTATTGATTTGTTTTAGTTAGAAGCTATTCCTTGAATGGTGCCAGAGGGTCATCCCTAGCAGTGCTCCAGGGGATCATGTAGTCCTAGAGATAGAATCCAGGCCTCTTGCATGCAAAGCATTCACCCAGCTTTTGGTGATATCTCTCCAGCTCCAAACCAAAACAGAAAACTGCATGTAGTCAGTAGTCACCCCTCCCAGGAATGGAATTCTGAGAAAACACTTCAACAACAGCAGATGGTGGAGAGCTTGAAGGAGGAGGAGTTTTTCCCAAGGAAGATGGCTTTAGGGATAGAAAGATAGAACAGCGGGTAGGGCACTTGTCTTGCATGCAGTCAACCTGGCTTCTCTCTCCAGCATCCCATATAGTCTCCCAGAAGTGATCCCTGAGTACAGAGCTAAGAGCAACTTCTAAGAATTGCTGGATTGATTAATCCAGCTCCTCTATTGACCCCCAAAAGAAAGGAGGCTTTTTCTGAAAGAAGTTGTTGTTCACTCTAACCTCTATGTCCTACAATCTTTGGGTCTATAAATCCCATCCATGTTGTATGATCCCTTTAAAGAACCCTTTTATAAAACCACATTACTTGCACTATCTAGTCCCACCTCCCAATTAGAGCGGGAAATAAGGGAGATACCAAGACCAACCAGGTGTAGGACCTCTAAGTAGTAAACTAGGCACAGAGGGGACCACTTATTCTAGCAGCCCCGGGAGTGAGGGAGGAGGATATGGGAGGTAGGACAGGAACAAAGTGGAGGGAGGACAATTCGGTGATGGAAACTCCCCAGTTTTTATGTTAGTATGTACCTAAAATATTATCATCAATGATATGTAAGCCACTATGATTAAAATAAATATTATATTAAAAAAAGAACCCTTTTACTCTTTTTATGGGAGGTTGCCCAATTCATTAATTATGTAGTAAGTCAACTGCAACCTCAAATTCACTCTGTTGAATTTTGTTATTAAATAATAGGAATGAAGAAAGAAAGGATTGTCTTGGGACTTGATAAGAAATATTTCTGATAAATTTCTTGGAGAAAAATATTATTCAAGATTTACCAATGGAGGGGAAATAGCACAGCTGGTAGGGTGCTTGTCTTGTATGTGACCAATTTGAGTTTGATCCTTGGAATCCCATAAGGTCCCCTGAGACTTTCAGAAACAATTTCTGAGCACAGAGTCAGGAATAACCCCTGAATACTGCAGAGTGTGGCCAAAAAATAGTTATCTTTTCTTTTGGCGAGATAGTACAGCAGGTAGGGCATTTGCCTTGCATAAGGCTGACCCAAGTTCATTATTTGGCAACCTAAATGGCTTCCTGAGTCCCACCAGAAGTGATCCTTAAGCACAGAACCAGGAGTTAGCCCTGAGTACCAGGTGTGGCCTTCAAACAAACAAACAGAATAGTTATCAGACAGAGGGTATTTATCAATGAAATTGTCCAATCTTTGTCCTCATCTTTCCATTGATTAATCATTTCATTTATTCCCTACCAAATCTGATGGATACGAACAACTGACAGCTATATTTGACAAACAGGAGGAATACTCCAATCCCCTAGAGAGTCTGATGTCTTATCTACAGCTGAATTGTTGGCTTATTTGTTATAGAAAGCCTTTGATATGAAGGCGATGTAGAAATTCAATGACTCAGCACCAATTGTTGGAGAGACTATTCTTTCTCCACTGAATGGTTTTTGTCCCCCTTGTGATTTTGATCTCTGTTAAAATCAGCTAAAGAATAGACAGGGCAAGAGACAGTTCAATGGGCTAAGTGCAAGCTTTGTATTTGGGAGGCTTGGGTTCAACCCCCAACAGCTTTGTGAGACAGAATAGTCCCTGAGCACTACCGGATGTGGCTCAAAATTAGAAAAAATTTTTGTTAAGTTAATTTTTTTAATTAAAAATAGTGTTAAGATGGATTTTAGTCCATTTCTTTGGGGGGTGATGGTGGAGTTGAACCACACTTAGATATATACTCAGAAGTTGAAATGCTAGACCAGACTTTTTTTTTATTTGGATTTTTTTTTCTTTTAGGATTTTGGGCCATAGCCAGCAGTGCTCAGGGCTTACTACTAGCTCTGTGCCCAGGGATCAGTCCTCATGGACTCATCAGTCCTCAATCTGTGGGGGAAACTATATGGGGTACTGAGATTGAACATGTACAAAGCAAGTACCCTACTCACTGTACTATATATCTAACCCCTACAATTTTTTTATTTATTAAAAACATTGATTTTTGTTTCTTCATAGACCCTCACTCAGTGGTTCTCAGGGTCTACTTCTGGTTCCATAATAGGGCTCACTCCTGGCAGGGTTTGGAAAGCCATATGTAGTGCCAAGAATCAAAGCAGGTCAACTGTGTGCAACCCTGTGCATCTCCCGAACCTATTAAAAATTTAAAATAAAACTGTATTATATATACTTGAAAGTTGCTAAGAGACTGATCTCAAAGGTCCTCAATATCAAAAAGAAACAATAATTAGATGACATGGTGCAGGTACTAGGGAACACGATGGCAGCTGCCATGTTGCATCAAATCAAATGTGGTGTTCATCTTACACTTCACACCCTTGTATATCTGTGATAAGTCAATTTTATGGAAAAATAGAAGGTGATGCTTGGGTCCATGTCAAATTAAAAGGTAACTAAAATTAAGGGTATTAGCTCGAAACATTTTTTTTTAAATCTGATGTTAATAAGGAGCTGGATTCTGACAAGAAGTCGCTTAATTAAGTCCTAGAGAGGATTGGGTACTGATTAATCCAGCTGCACCTGCTGGGGAAGCGCCTCTGAAATAATGAAGAGCTGCCAGCTCCTTCCAGCATGGAACTGTGGGGCTGCTTTCCATGCTCAGCATTTTTGGATTTACTTCCAAAAATCCACCAGGACACCTAATGGTGCTTATTGGAGGGGAGACAGGGAAAATGGACCTGCCCTGCTCTAACCTTACTTACTGTGCCCCTTCTCTGTATTAGCAGCAGCCTACAGAGATTCAGAAGTGCCCTGCTTGCCAAATTCTCTGGAGGAGACAAAGCAGATAAGAAGCCACTAAGACGTGAATATAGATGAAAATGCTTGTGTTTGTTTTACAGATGTGAGGCCCTGAGTTTGTTCCCTAACACCACACACTCTCTCTCTCTCTCTCTCTCTCTCTCTCTCTCTCTCTCTCTCTCTCTCTCTCTCTCTCTCTCTCTCACAAAAAAAAGAGAAATGGGGAGTGACTCAAAGGACTAGAATGTATTCTTTGCATGTTTGAGGCATAAGTTCCATCCCCCAGAATCACATGATCCCCTAAACACTGCTGAGCCAGGTATAGTGCAGCATCATTGGGTGAGGCCTCAAAACAAAACAAAACTGGGGGGAAATTTTCAAAGAAAGAAAGAACAGGGGTGGGGTGGGGTGGGGGGAGAGATAGCAGGGAGGTAGGGCATATTCCTTGCATGCAGAAGGACGGTGGTTTGAATCCTGGCATCCCATATGGTCCCCTGAGCCTGCCAGGAGCGATTTCTGAGTGTAGAGCCAGAAGTAATCCCTGAGCGCTGCCGGGTGTGACAAAGAAAAGAAAAGAAAGAAGAAAGAAAAAAAAGAAAGAAAAGAAAGAAAGAAAGAAAGAAAGAAAGAAAGAAAGAAAGAAAGAAAGAAAGAAAGAAAGAAAGAAAGAAAGAAAGAAAGAAAGAAAGAAAGAAAGAAAGAAAGGAAAGAAAGAAAGAAAGAAAGAAAGAAAGAAAGAAAGAAAGAAAGAAAGAAAGAAAGAAAGAAAGAAAGAAAGAAAGAAGAAAGAGAGAAAGAAAGAGAGAGAGAAAGAAAGAGAGAGAGAAAGAGAGAGAGAAAGAAAGAGAAAGAAAGAAAGAAAGAAAGGAAAGAAAGGAAGGAAGAAAGAAAGAAAGAAAGAAAGAAAGAAAGAAAGAAAGAAAGAAAGAAAGAAAGAAAGAAAGAAAGAAAGAAAGAAAGAAAGAAAGAAAGAAAGAAAGAAAGAAAGAAAGAAAGAAAGAAAGAAAGAAAGAAAGAAAGAAAGAAAGGAAGGAAAGCCTAGGGACCTGAGAATACAGTAGGTAGGGTAGCAGTTACTTCCCACCTGACAGACCTGGGTTCAATCCCCAGCATCCCATGTTGTTCCCCAACTTTACCAGGATTGATCCCTGAGCACAGAGCCAGTAGGAATAACCTCAGTACATTTAGGTGTGTCCCAGATAGAAACAGAAACAAACATTAAGTCTGAGCTATAGATTAAAAAATATGTACTTGTTTTGCATGTGTGAGACTCTGGGTTCAATTCCCCTGGATGGAAGGGAGGGAGGGAGGGAAGGAAGGGGGAAGGGAAGGAGGAAGGAAGGAAGGAAGGAAGGAAGGAAGGAAGGAAGGAAGGAAGGAAGGAAGGAAGGAAGGAAGGAAGGAAGGGAGGGAGGAAGGAAGGAAGGAAGGGAGGAAGGAAGGAAGGAAGGAAGGGAGGAAAGAAGGAGGGAAGGAAGAAGGAAGGAAGGAAGGAGGGAAGAGAGGAGGGAAGGGAGGAGAGAAGAGAGGTGGGAAGGGAGGAAGGGACGAGGGAGAGAGGAAGGGAGGAGGAAAGGAGGAGGGAGAGAGGAAAGGAGGAGGGAAGAAAGGAGGAAAGGGAGGAGGGAGGAAGAAAGGGAGAGAGGAGGGAAGGGAGGAAGGGAGAGAGACAGAGGGATAGATGGAAGGAGGAATGGAGGTAGAACATGATAAACTGAAAGTGAAAAGCCAATTCTGTAGACCTGTGCTTCCTTCCCCCTGTTGGCTGACCTAAGAGACTTGAGCCTAGGATAAGACAGAGAAAATGACAGGGAGGAAGGTTGCATGCACATTTGCTTGTGAGCTGAGCTATGATGGTTGGGGAGAAGAAACATATGGTCAGGAAAGAAGGTCCTAAGCATACAATAAGTAAAAGACAGATTGACCTGGGGTGGGGGGCTGGGAGGAACCCCAAGATAAAAACAAAAAACATAAAACACAAATGACACATGCATGAGAAAGAAATAATTAAAAGTAGTAGAGTTGTGAGTATATTTATCATTTTTTCTTCTTGGGGGGAGGTACTCTCAAGCAATGCTTAGAAGGTGCAGGGTGGGGGCTCGCTGATAACTATGAGCCAATTGGGTGGGTGGTTTCAGCACAAGTGAGGACGAAACAACGCTGCACCAGCTCCGTGATGCCCACTGTAATGCGCCTTCTGGCCTCCAGGACTGCATCTGGTGATTCTCAGAATACTCTGTGGTGCCAGAACTCAAACCCGTGTCATGTGCATGCCAAGCATATGCTCTACCGCTACACTAACTCCCAGTCCACTATATATACATTTCAATGAAGAGGAGTTGGGACTAGAAGAATGAGTTGAAGAAGAGTAAGTAGGAAATATATGGGGAAATCAATGAAACAAAATGTTCTCATAGTCAAGACTGTAGGCAGACAGATATTGATGCCAGCACTCAGTTTCTATCTAAGGGAGAGATTGATTTTCTCCTCCTGGGTTCCCAAGTGGAATAGACACATTTATGCAAGGAAATTCATGTTCTGCTTTTAGATAGATGCAGGGGTGGAACAATTGACTTGAGTCTTAGATAATCAAGTTGTTGGGGTTTCTTTGAGGGGGTGATTAGGCCAATCTCAGCTGTGCTCAGGGATTATTCCTGGCTCTGTGCTCAGAAGTGACCCCTGGTTGTGTTCAGGGAATGATGTGTGTGATGCTGTGGATCAAAGTGGAGTCAGTTGATTGTCAACAGTTCTTATGCCAAAGTGGCATGTTTGGGGATAGTTTCTCCTAATCCCATGAAGATGAGCTTGATCTAGAGCCCCACCAGGAAAATAAAGGACAGGACAGAGATTTGTCTAGCCCCATCCTGCAGCCTAAAATGGAGGCCAACTGCATCTAGACTAGACCAGAGAGAACCACAGTCAACCTATAGCTGCATGAGACAGAAGAACTTGTGGGCTAAGATAAGGAAAACTTCTGGTAGTTGGTTACTCAGTAGAATGCCTACCATAGTTAAGTTTATTTATAAATAGGGGGGGCCGAGAGATAGCATGGAGGTAAGGCGTTTGCCTTTCATGCAGAAGATCATTGGTTCGAATTCCGGCACCTCATGTGGTCCCCCGAGACTGCCAGGAGCGATTTCTGAGCATGGAGCCAGGAGTAACCCCTGAGTGCTGCTGGGTATGACCCAATAACAAAACAAAACAAAAAAACCCAAACCAAACCAAAACAAAAACATTTATAAATAGGGGCTGTTGTGTGTTTTTGTGTGTGGGGTATTTTGTTTGGAGGTCATGCTCAGTGATGCTTTCTAGTTCTGCTCTCAGCGATTACTCCTTATAGGGCTTGGGGGTTCCTATGGGGCACAGAGGATTAAACCTGGGTTGGTTATGTGCAAGGCAAGTGTCCTATTCACTATACTATAGCTCCAGCCCCCACAAGTGTTTGTCTTACTTACAGTGTGTATTGTGAAAACTAAGGTGAAATCTAAACTGAAGATCTCCAATTGCAACACCCTGAGAATATAATGAGATATTAATATGGACCCCAAATGTACCAGATCTTTTCAGAAGACAAATGAAAAGTGATAGTTTTGACGCTTCATCGTGTTGAAGCATCTTCCTTTACCCTGACTGCTTCTGGGCCCCACAGCCCTGCCAAGGTACCATGCTGAGCTGAGGTTTCACATCTATTGATCTACTCAGGTTGGGGCTGCTGAGGAGATTTGGCAGAATTCTGCAGAGGACATGAACTTGACAAGGCAGGATAGCTTGACTCATTAACTACCTAATAAATACCTATCACTGCTGAGCAGTATATTTTAGTGGTACACTAAGCCAGATTCATGACTAAGGGTAATTGCTTTGATAAAGGGAATGAAGATAGAACATGTTCTCTCCCTCATTTATACTCAATTAATGAACTCCACAGGCTTGTAGGGCCCTTGAGTCAGGATTTATTAAAACAGCTCTTTCAAACGTGAAATGCTTCTAAAACGGCAGGGTTAAGCAGCACTCTTCTGACAATAGGCAGCATCAGTAGACTCAATCCAATTCCCTCTGTCAGTTTTCTGGTTTGTTTTGGCTTCGGGGGCATACCCAGTTGTACTCAGGGTTTACTCCTGGCTCTAGTCAAGGGTCATACCAGGCGGTGCTCAGGGGCCTTATATAGTACCGGGGATCCAACTAAGGTTGGTTGTGTGCAAAGTAAGCACTTTACCCCATATTATTTCTGGACCCTCTTCTAGAGTTCTTAGTATCCTTAATTTTCCTTGTCAAGTTTTTCCAGTGCAGAGCCCACCAGCCTGCCAGGTATGCCTGAACCCCAGCTGAGAATAGCAGTCAAGGGGGCCAGAGAAATAGCATAGCAGTAGGGCATTCGCCATGCATGCGGCTGACCCCGGAGGGACGCGGTTTGATTTCCAGCATCCCATATGATGCTCCCTACCTGCCAGAGGCAGTTACTGAGTGCAGAGCCAGGACTAACTCCTGAGCACCGCTGAGTGTTGCCCAACAATCCTATATGCCTATTAGAATGATCCAGACCCAGACCACTGACGACACCAAATGCTAGTGAGAATGTGGTAAGACAAGAAATTTCATTCCCTGTTTATTGTCCATGCAAAATGGTTAGATCACTTTGGAAGAGAGCTGGGCAGAAAGACTACCAATACCACTTTTGGTATTTGCTGAATAAACCAAAAAACCTAAACATGGATGCTTCCAACTGCTTTTTTTCTTAAATGTCAAAACCTGGAAACCAACATTTCCTTTATTGGTAAATGATTAAGGTTACTGTGATTTTTTTTTCAGTCAATAGATTCAGAACTAAAAAGCAACTTGGTTGAAAATCACTTAATCAAATATGCCAGGGACTACTGCTGTGGTCTTTGTTCTTTTTGGTTTATCACTATGTCTATCTTTTATACCAATGACATGCTATCTTAATGAAGTACTTGGATAAAATCTGAAAAACAAGTAGTGTCTAATTTTGTTCCTCCCTATTGCTTTCCCAGCATTGACTTCATTGTTCTAGGTCCTTAATATTTACAATATCAATTTGAGAACTAGCTTGGCATTTTCTACCGAGATCCTGCTGAAAATTTTATGGGGATTATAGAGCCTATCTATATAGATTTGAAGAGAGTAAGATAATTTGAAAGTATTATCCTTTCATTCATCAATATGTTATTGTTCTCCAATTTTATCTTTCAATTTTTTATAGAAAGGTTTAATTTTCAGGATATATCTTATCAATCTTTGGTTAAATTCATCTCTAGAAGGCTGGAGGTAGCATATGCCTCTTCCAACAGGCTTCTGACTTCTGCCAGGTATAGCCCTGGTGGCCCTCAGCACCATTGAAGAGACCCCAACAAACCAACAAAGAGTATTTTTAGATGGAGCAGGAGTGGTGGTGAAGCAGTAGGGCATTTGCCTTGCACGCGGCTGACCTAGGATGAACTGTAGTTCGATTCCTCGGTATCCCATGTTGTCCCACAAGCCAGGGGCGATTTCTGAGTGCATAGCTAGGAGTAACCCCTGAGCATCACCGGGTGTGGCCCACAAACATAAAAACAGAGAGAGAGAGAGAGAGAGAGAGAGAGAGAGAGAGAGAGAGAGAGAGAGAGAGAGAGAAGATCACATGTGTGATTGTTTTCCTGTTACTTGCAAACTTACTTAGAAGACAGTGTCAGAATTCCCAAAGTGTTGTTGTGGTTTCAATATCATCATATTAAGTGACAGACAGTACAAAAAGCTTTCAACAGAAGGGGATCTGTCTGGGGTCTAGTTGTTCTTTTTCTTGGCATGATTCTGAGTTTATCTACTTCTGTAAACCAGCAAATCCATCAGAAAATGAAAGCAATTCTGTGTGTGTGTGTGTGTGTGTGTGTGTGTGTGTGTGTGTGTGTGTGTGTGTTGGGTCAGACCCGGCAGCGCTCAGGGGTTACTCCTGGCTCTTTGCTCAGAAATTGCTCCTGGCTTATGGGACCATATGGGATACCGAGGGATCGAACCACAGTTCAACCTAGGTCATCTGCATGCAAGGCAAATGCCTTGCACCCACTGAGTGGGAGAAATTATTCACCCAATACCCATCAGATAAGGGGTTAATATCCAAAATATACAAGGCACTGAAAGAACTTTACAAGAAACAAACATCTATTCCCATCAAAAAATGGGGAGAAGAAATGAACAGACACTTTGACAAAAAAGAAATACAAATGGCCAAAAGGCACACATACCATATTTCACTTTACATTGTTTTCTTTTTTGTTGTTGGTTTTTTTTTTGGGTCAGACCCAGCAGCGCTTACTCCTGGTTCTATGCTCAGAAATGGCTCCCAGGGGCCGGGCGGTGGTGCTAGAGGTAAGGTGCCTGCCTTGCCTGTGCTAGCCTTGGATGGACCGAGGTTCGATCCCCCGGTGTCCCATATGGTCCCCCAAGCCAGGAGCGACTTCTGAGCATCACTGGGTGTGGCCCAAAAACCAAAAAAAAAATGAAATGGCTCCCGGCAGGCTCGGGGGGACCATATGGGATGCCAGGTTTCGAACCAATGACCTTCTGCATGAAAGGTAAATGGCTTACCTCCATGCTATCTCTCCAGCCCAATTAAAGCAATTCTTATCAGCACCATCTTTCAACTTTTTGACTCCATATGTACCATGATGTCAGACTACTTGCAAACTTTTTGAAGTTAGATCTTAGAACCTTGTTTAGTATATAGTAATTCAAACAATTGAACTTTTTGAAGTCCTGTGTGTGTGTGTGTGTGTGTGTGTGTGTGTGTGTGTATGGTTTTAGTTTGGGGGCCACACCCACCAGTAATTATTGCTGGGAGACTATGTAGTACTAGGAATCAAAAGAGGGCATAAAAAGCACACATTCTAGCCCTTTGTGCTATCTCTTTGCCCCTTATATAATTTTTTTTATTTTTTTGTTTTTTTCCCTTATATAATTTTTATTGTTATTTAGTACAAAATATTTTCCAATGTCCCTTCTTTGACCAACAGATTGTTTAGCAATACATTATTATTTTTAGTGCTATTTCTGATGTCACATTCATTACCGTTGTGTAAGATACTATATTCTAGAAACTATATATTTTAAATATTTTTCTCCCTTTTTTGAGAGGAGGCCTCTAAAGCAATGCTCAGGGACCATGGGGGCCAATCTCAGTGATACTCAGTTAAGAAGGCCAGAAGTTCAGAGCCAGGATTCAGTGCTAGCACAAGATATGATATTGCTCACAACCACAGTGCCAGGAATTACCTTGGTCACCCCAGTGGTGCTTGGGAGTCTCCAGGGCTGCACTCAGTGATACTCAGGGAACATGTAGTACTGGGGTTTGAGTATGAGTTGGGCACACATTATATCTTATTCCCTATACTATCTCCAGGTCCCTTCAAATATTTCTCAACTCCGCTTCTCTCTTGCTTTTCTGTTTGTTTTTTGCTTTGGTTTCATTGATTGTTTTGGAGTTCACACTTGACTGTTCTCAGGAATTATTCCTGGCTCTATTCACAGGGATCATTCCTTATGGGCTCAGGAGACCATATGGGGTGCTGGAGATAAAATCTGGGTCAGCCATGTGCAGGGCAAGCACCTTACCTGCTTGCTGTATGATCTCTAGTTCCTATCTTTCAAATCTTGTTGAGGCATTTTTTATGGTTCAGGATACAGTTCTTGGTGAATATTTTATGTCCTTTCAAAAGAAAATTGTGGAGCTATTGAAGGTAGCTCAAATGCTAGAGTACATTGCATGTGAGAGCCCTGAATGCAATCCCCAGGACCCCCTGATCCCCTGAGCAAGAACACACCCTCAACAAACAAGAACATAAAAGAATGTGTACATTGAAATTTAGGGTATAATATTTCATAAACATTACTTAAATTAGGAGATGAAGTGTCATTCCGAACCCCTATTGACTTACAGACTTATCGTAGTCCTATTTCTGAAGAATTGTGTTACTATCTACAATTTCAGAGTAAATGTGTCTATTTCTCTTTCTGCCTTTCAGTCTTTGCTTCATCTATTTTTGATACTCTATTACGGGGAACATGTATTTTTCTCATCTATTCCTCCAACCCTTTCATCAGAATGAAATTTCCCTTTTTGTCTCTCATTATCTCCCTTGTCTTGAAGTCTGCTGGTTCTGATATTAATAATGCCACTCAACTTTCCACATTTGTACCTTTCTCCAAGAGTTTATGCTGCTCTTAGACAGCATTACATATTTATAAATGCTTCTTTCTCATTTTTTTCTGACTATAACTCCAGGTGAGTAACTCAGGACTGACCTTTCCCACCAGTGTCTGGTTCTCTGCTCATCTGTAGCATCTACTTTCTCTGTTTGTGGTTAGAATATTCGAGACTTTCTGGCTCTAGAGATTTTTGCAAAATGCCCTTCTTCATAGATTCATTAAAGGAAAGCCAAGGCTCGAGGCTCTTTACCTTAGCCTAATGTCACCATAAAGACAAAAAACAAAAACAAAAAACAAACATGGCATGCATCATAGATTTGTCTTCAGAGAGACTCAGTGGGTGACCCCATCCAACAGATTCTGCCAACTCAAAGTTGGCAATCTTCTTTTGCATTTTTTCTTTACTTTTTTTTTTTTTTTTGGTTCTTGGGCCACACCTGGCGGTGCTCAAGGGTGACTCCTGGCTGGCTGCTCAGAAATAGCTCCTGGCACTTATGATGAAGTCAGTCTTTGTGGTAAAAAAAAAAAAAAAAAAAAAAAAAAAAAAAAAAGAAATAGCTCCTGGCAGGCACGGGGGACCATATGGGACACAGGGATTCGAACCAACCACCTTTGGTCCTGGATTGGCTGCTTGCAAGGCAAACGCTGCTGTGCTATCTCTCTGGGCCCCTCTTTACTTTTTTTTTTTCTTTTGCTTTCTGGATCATACCTAGCAGTACTTGTGGGCTACTTCTATCCCCAGCTCTGTACTTTGGGTTTGCTCTCAGTGGTGATCAGGGGTTTTTATGATGCCAAGAATCAAATCTAGGTCTCTAGTATGCAAAACATGTGATTCAGCTCTTCAAACCACCTTCCCAACCACTTTTTTTTATTTCATTCATTTATTTACTTATTGAAACCATTGTGATCTACAGAGTCCTTTAGAGTTGAATTTCAGATATACATTGAGTCAGGGCCATTCCCACTACCAGTGTTGACCTTCCTTCACCAATGATTCCAGAGTGCATCCTATACTTCCACCTGCTGCTCCAGAGGCCCGCCTGTATAACAGACCCATTTAAGTTTAGATTGTTAAAGTTTAGGTCTCTGATCCTATTGTCCTTGACTTTGGCTTGGATATTTAGTTCTGTCCTTATTTTTTCTCCACTATTGCATCTGAGTCCACTTGGCCCTGGTCCCAGCCTTTCTTTTTTTCTTTCTTTCTTCTTAGTTTTTTTTTTTTGGGGGGGGGCACACCTGGTGGTGCTCAGTGGTTACTCCTGGCTGTCTGCTCAGAAATAGCTCCTGGCAGGCACGGGGGACCATATGGGACACCGGGATTCGAACCAACCACCTTTGGTCCTGGATCGGCTGCTTGCAAGACAAACGCCGCTGTGCTATCTCTCCGGGCTCTTTCTTCTTAGTTTTATAGAAAAATGCAGAAATATAAGGTGAAACAAAGTAATTCATGTCCCAAGTTTCTATGAAAAAGGCGGGAGTCCCTATTTAAAAGATAAGAAATTTTAAAAAAGAAAACAAAAGGAAAAAAAGGTGTGTATGTGTGTGGCATATTTATATATACATATATATATATACATATATATGTATACATATATATGTATATATATAAACAAAATGAAAAAAGTGTGTATATATAAACTATGCCACACACATACACACCTTTTTTTCCTTTTGTTTATATATATATGTATATATACATATATATATATTTGAACCCAGGTACCTAGAATCCAGTTAATCTAGTCCTCATTGCACAGTACCTTAGCCTTGTGTGCCAAGCACTGCTCTTCTTTGGATGGGAGATTTGAGCCCCTCCTGGTAGTGCTCAATGGCTACTACTGACTCTGTCTTCATACAGATATCACTCTTGCCTATGCTTAAAGAACCTTATGAGGTGTTGAGGATTGAATTTAGGTTGGTCTCGTGTACAGCAAGTGCCTAACCCCCTATGTTATCACTCCAGTTTGGAATAAATATTTTTATATGAGGGGTATAACATTTTTGTTGCTATTGTTGTTTTAATCTTTTTCCACATGATTAGTCATTTTCTAACTCTACTAAATCCTACTTGGTTTAGCATTATCTGTGATTAAATTTTACATAGAACAAATTCCTCTCTCATTCTGATTTGCTCTGGATTCCTCATTCTTTCCCTTAGGACCTCCCTGCTGTGACTTTGCCAGATAACAAATCCAGTCAGTTAGTTTTTTTGACTCTTCTTTTCTTTAAACTTTCTTCTTTTTATTAGTCATTTCTATTGATATTCTTGGGTTTACAATATTATCGATACTTATTATGTGTTCTAACACCACACCCAACACCAGAGAGCCCATTTTCCTCCACCATTGTCCCAAAGGCCCTCATAGAAGCTAAGTTCTATAGTAACATCTTCGGTTCTGATGACTTTAACAATTTGTTTGCTGTTCCCTTTCTACCTCATTTTTGGAATCTCTCTATTGTTTTTTCAAACTTTCTTTAGCTACATCTGAACTTTGTTCTTTAATGCAAGTTTTTTTTGTTTGTTTGTTTTGTTTTTGCTTTTGTTTTGGCAGCTCTCAGGGGTTACTCCTGGCTCTACGCTCAGAAATCTCTCCTGGCAGGCTCAGAGGACTATATGGGATACCGGGATTCAAACCACCGTCCTTCTGCATGAAAGGCAAATGCCTTACCTCCATGCTATCTCTCTGGCCCCGGCCATCAGTCTTGAGGGAGCTAATCTTAGAACCCAAGGTGAGTAGAGGGAGGGGGGACCTGAGGAGGTCTGGTTTGTGTCACCTTGGAATTAGATGTATCCATTTGTGGATAAATCTTCAGTGTTGTGTAAAATATTTTATACAAAACTCAGGATGCGTATGGAATTATTGTCATGTATTTATCAACTTTAAGAAGATGGTTTTGGATGCTAATATTCTATGTCGTGTCCTCACACTGGGCCTTGTCTGTGTTCATCATCTTTGTTCCATTCTGGTTTCTTTCTGGTTCGTTATCTCCAAGTCCTCTGTGGCTCTCCTGATCTATTGTAGATGTTTAATAGTCTGTTGTGACCTGCATTTCAAGGACTATAGCATAGTTCTTTCTCTCAGTGGCTGTTCTTCGTTTCTTTTTTTCTTTTCTTTTTTTTTTTTTTTTTGGTTTTTGGGTCACACCCAGTGTTGCTCAGGGGTTACTCCTGAGCTCAGAAATAGCTCCTGGCAGGCACGGGGGACCATATGGGACACCGGGATTCGAATCAACCACCTTAGGTCCTGGATCGGCTGCTTGCAAGGCAAACACCTCTGAGCTACCTCTCCGGGCCCTTCTTCATTTCTTTTTGTTTGTTATTGTGGGGTTAGCCCAGCAGTCCTCAGGGTTTACTTCTGGCTCTGTACTCAAGAACCACTTCTAGAAATCTTGGGTGTCCATATAGGGTGCCAGGAATCAAACGCAGGTTGGCTGCATGCAAGGAAGGTGACCTACCTTCCTACCTATTCTATTGCTTCAGCCCTACTATGGATTTTCTTTGTTCTCTCACTACATGCCCATGGGTGAGAACTGATGATTTCCTGTTGTCCACATGAACACAGGTGGAGTCAAAGAAACTGAATATGAGGACAAAAAAGAAATCTTGTTGGGCCCCTACCTTATGGGTCACACTGGACTTTGCTCAGGGCTTATGCCTCAGTCTATGCTCCCAGATCACTGCTGGAGGGCATCAGGGGACCAAACCCAGGTGTACCATATACAATCTCTCTGGCCTATTTGTCTTTTATTTTGAACCCATACTTGGCAGTGATCCAACATTGCAGCCCTACTTGCTGTACTCACTCTCCTGTCCTGTTTTGAGTTTGGGTGGAATGGGAGGGAGTGTATGTCCATCATCTCATTCAGGCCATATATCATCTCCTTCAGACCAGCAGTAGGATTTTAGGGTTTTACAAACCATTCAACCAAGTTCCCAAGAGAGTAAATCACTTTCCCAAGGTTTCAAATCATGAAAATCAGAGAACTTGAATTGGAATGTGATGGTATAGGTCAAGTTTCAGAGTCTGACTTTGGACAGTCAGGAAGGTGGGCCATAACAGGAGGCTTTTCAGACAGAAGCAATAATGGGTCCGGAGCAGGAAAACAAAGTCAGGGACTATTTCCTCGGCAACTCCTGCAAAGTTCTGGGACGGTGCTGTCTCCTATCCACTATCCTTAGATCCACCATCATTAAGGGGTTTCCAGAAATAATCCCTCACATGGAGAGCACTATTTTGGGGGGGGTGTACGAGGCACACCCAGCAATGCTCAGGAGTTACTTCTGTTGGACTCAGGTACTATGGGATACTGGGGATCAAACCTGGGTCAGCTGTGTGCAAGGCAAATGTCCTATCCTCTATGCTTTCCTTCTGGTCTTCAAGGAGAGTGCAAGGACTTTACCTCTCCTGCAATGATGGTCCAAATCACCATGAAACAAATAAAAGAGCCATTCTCCCAGAGTCAATGGTATAAAAATAATTTTTATTTCCTACTGTAAATAAAGTAGTGCAAAGAGTAGTCTGGACCCACAATATTGCATTACTGATTTGTCTACTACCGTAGCAGCATACAGTGTACAGACACTCTGAGCTTCCTCTGGTGCTCAAGCACACTCACACCTGCACACTCGCACACATATACACACACTTGGGGACACATACACACACACACACACACACACACACTCGTGCACAGACTCAGGCAGGCAGCAGGGGTGAGGATGAGACTATGAGCTAACAGGCTTGTTTCCTGCATCCTCCACAGCTGCCCATCTCCATGAGTCGGCAAACTCATGAAGGAGGCTATACAGGAAATTCCTAAGTGGTTTTTCTAAATGTCCTCTTTATGGGTTGTGATGGAAAAGTAAATGGGAATCCCACAATGTCCTCGAATGATCCAGAAGCATTACTAACTGGAGGAGAAAACTGGGGAGAAGCACAGAAACCAATTTACAAAGCCTGCACCTTGCCGACACTTGGGGCTTTTAGCTCGAGGTGCTGCTGAATGGTTGGGTCTTGGCAGTCATGAGAAATCCATCCTCAGACTTGCTGGAGCAGGCCAGAGGCACACAGGCATACCCAAAATGGCAGGGGATTTGTGGAAGGGGTCACAATTTACCATTCTTTAATCAAAGCTATGAACAGGAGGGAAGATTCTGAAAATTGATCCTAGCGTCAAGACTCGGATACACTGCAGGGCAAACTCCTGTGTAGCACAGTCTTCAAAAATGGGCAACTGCCATGCCCAGAAAATCTTCCCTGATAGGCACCCAAGGTCATAAAGTTCCTAGTACTTGCTCAGAATCTTTGTAAACCCACTGTCAGCTCTGGGTACTTCCCAGTTATTTGATTCAAACAAAACATAGCAAAACACACACGCACACACCAAAAAATAAAATAAAAGACACCAAGTGCAAAATTCGCATCCAGTTGACAAGACATTTGAGGGTGTTTATGGTTCGAGTGCCCTGGGCCCCCACTTTCCAACACCATCTGCAGAAGGATTCTTGCTTAGCTGGAGAGATATGGTGTGCACAATTCATCCACGTGGCTCAGGGTTACTGCTGACTGGTGGCTGGTCTTGCACAGACGATTCTGCAGCTGAAAACCCAGCTAGACTGGCTGAGGCAGCAGGGGCTTCTGGTGGGGCCTGGGTCTGCATCCGAGACACGCTGGCTGTGGATACACAAGCAGGACAGTTATGGATTGTGTTCAAGGACACAGTGTGCTGGGGCTAAAGCGGCAGTGGGGAGGGCATTTGCCTTGCACGCAAACCACCTGGGTTCGATCCCAGCATTCCATGTGATCTCCTAAGCACCATAGTGATTTCTGAGTGCAGAGCCAGGAGTAACACCTGAGTGCTACCGGATGTTGGCCCCAAAATAACAAAACAAAACAAGCACCATACCTGGCCCTTCCCAATCAGCAGCAAGGCCCCTACAGTCATGGGGCACAGCATGAGTAAGTTTCCTGGTTTCCTGGGTTTGAGTGTCTCTGCTGGAAAGTGCAGGCAGGAAAGGACAGGCGTGGATATGCACTATTCTGATGTCTTGAGTCTCTGGACATCAAAGACACTGCAACTTCCAGTAAAAAATTTTTCCTTTCTTCCCAGTATCCACCACTACCTGATCTAAACTCATGTACTCCTATAAGGTTTGGAGACTTTCGTTCCACATTCCCCTCCCCTCCATCCCTCCCTTTTTTTGTGTTTGGATCACACCAGGTAATGATTAGAACTTATTCTTGACTTTATGCTCAGGGATCAATCTTGTGGTGTCAGGGAGATGTAAAGATCAGATTGGAGTCAGCCGTTTTCAAGGTAAACTCCTCTAGTCCCTTGACTGTCTCTCTGATCCCATCTATCAGTGGTTAATGGGGAGGAACCTCACCTTTGAGGGGCTCTGAATGGCAATGTCAGGAGAGAATTTTTTTTTATTGTTGTTTTGTTTTTGGGCCACACACGGTGACTCTCAGGGGTTACTCCTTGCTCTGAGCTCAGAAATTGCTCCTGGCTTGGGGGACTATATGGGATGCCATGGGATCGAACCATGGTCCCTCCTAGGTCAGCGGTGTACAAGGCAAACGCCCTACTTCTGGGTCATCTGGCCTCAGGAAAGAATTCTATGTCACAGTCAGAAGACTGGAGTTTCTGGCATTTTGTTAGCAAATATAGTGCACCCAATAATGCATCGGACAAATGTCCAGAGCAAGGCCCATTCTGTGAACCAATGCTGAGGTGTCCTGCTTTGTAAGTCTGTTGATCCTGGTGTCTGCTGTGTTTTCTATCAGCTACATAACATTGAAAAGTAACTTACTCACTCTTCTTCTGTCACTTAAAAAAAAATAAGGGTTTGGAGCCAGAATTATAATATGGCAGTAGGTAGGGTGTTTGCTTTGCTTGTGGCTACTTGGATTCAATCACCAGCATTCCACATGGCTCTGAGCACCACCAGGAGTAATTCCTGAATACAGAGCCAGGAGTAATCTCTGAGTACCAACAGGTGTGGCCCTTTCCCTCCCAAAATAATGGGGGGTTGGAGAGATAATACAGAGGGTAGGGCAACTGTCTTGCCAGTAGATGACCCCAATTCTATTTTGGCACCACAATTGGTCCCTTGAGCAATAGCAGGAGGGACCCCTAACCAGAATCAAGAATAAATTCTGAGCACAACCAGGTTTGACCCTAAACAAAGGGTGTGTGTGTGTGTGTGTGTGTGTGTGTGTGTGTTTGTGTGTGTGACAAGTCTCTAAAACTTTTTGAGATGTCAAAGAACATCAATGCCTTTAGATCAGATTAAGATGGGTACTTATCAAATGCTAGCTACAACCCCTCTGGCTCCAGACTTGCCTCTCATCATGAGAGGTGCTTCACTCATTTCCAGAATGACATTCTATTCAGCCCCAACAGTGGATGCCAGAAAGCTCCAGGAGTCATGCAGCTCTGCCATTTACCCCGGAAATAACATGGGCGAGTTACCGAATGTCTTTAGTTTCTTCATTGGCATTCGGGGTAGAAGGGTGCAAGGATCCATGATTTAGGGTGAGCACCATGCTCAGTTTGTGCCAGCCATTGCTGGGCTGCTTGCCAGCTGGGATCTTGATTCAGCTCGTCAAACCTGGACTCTTACAGAATTTTCAGCAGGTGGGACTACTTTTAAATGTTGCCCCCCAGAAATATACAAACTTTTGGTGCCAACACATGCAAGAAAATGATTTCCAGATCACTACTCCAAGTCCCAGGGCTCATGCCAAGGGGCCACATTAAGGAAATTTGCTAATACATGGATGGGTATGGAGAGTAATAGGTTGAGTGAAATGAGTCAGAGAGAGATAGACATTGAATGATCACACTCATTTGTAGGATATTAACAAACTATGGTAACTCCGGAGACAAGAGAGATAGGGCCAGGAGGACCAGTCCATGGTAGGAAGTTTCCCAAAAATAGCAGGAGAGTGCATTTAGGATGGAGAAGGGACCGCTGTGATAATGATAAAGGGGAATGATCACTCTGGACAAAAACTGGGTGCTGAAAGGAGATAAAGTGATATACATGATATATTTTCAGTAACAATACTGCAAACTACAGTGGGTAAAAGAGTAAAAAAGTGTGTTGAGAAAGAGAGAACAAATAACAGGCTGGATGCCCTATAGGCAAGCAGGGGGGAGGAGAGGCTGGAAGGGAAACTGGGGACATTGGTGGTAGGAAATGCGCACTGATGAATGTTTTACATTGCACGATTGAAACTCAACACGAATAACTTTGTCTCTGCGGGAAATAAAACAACTGTATATGTACAACCTTACTTAAATAAAGTGATTAATTAAATAAATAAAAGAAATTCAAGGAGGAGGGGCCAGAGAGAAAGCCCAGTGGGTTGCAGCGTAAGATTTGTCATAGATAACAGGCTCAGCTTTCATGGTCGGTGCTGCATGGCCTCCAGAGCACCACCAGAGAGAACCCACGCATCAGGCACCAAACTGGAAGTACTAGCCCCTGAGCACTACTGGGTGTGGCTCCCTAAAGAAAAAGGGGGGGGGGAAGAAGGAAGGGAGGGAGGGTAGGAAGGGAGGAAGGGAGGGAGGGAGGGAGGGAGGGGAGGGTGAGGGAGGAGGAGGGAGGGAGGGGAGGGAAGGAGTGAGGAAGGAAGGAAGGAAGGAGTGAGGAAGGAAGGAAGGAAGGAAGGAAGGAAGGAAGGAAGGGAAGGAAGGAAGGAAGGAAGGAAGGAAGGAAGGAAGGAAGAAAGGAAGGAAAGAAGGAAGGGAAGGAGGGAGGAAGGAGGGAGAGAGGCAGAAAGGAAGGAGGGAAGGGAGGGAGGGAAGGAGGGAGGGAAGGAAGGAAGAGAAGAAAAGAAAGAGAAAAAGAGAAAAGAAAAAGAATTCAGAGTCTCTGGGTGATGTGACATGGAAATGAAAATTATTTGGGGCCTTCTTCGCAACACTGAGAGATAAAACCAAAGGATCTAGATAGAGGCTGTTCTGAAAGAGCAAGACGCCAGGTAGGGGCATGGAAAGGAGGTAGGTGTGGGTCAGGTGTTTTTTAAATAATGCAAACATTTCTTTCTTGTTTTCTGGCCCACACTTGGAAGTGTCTAGGGCTTAATCCTGGCTCTGTACTGAGGAATCACTTCTGGCATGCTCACGGGACATGTGTGATACTAGGGGTCGCATGTGGATAGGCCATGTACCTGGCCTGTTGTGCTTTCTCAAGCCCCTGGCACATTTTTATGTTAAATCATTGTCTTAGCAGTTACTCCATCTCTAGGGGACTCGGTGCTGGGGCCAAAGTCTGCATTGCTGGAGCCAAAAAATACGGTCAGGTCTTGGCTCACTAGATCCCTCAAATCAGTCACTTTGGGGCAAATCTTGAGCGGCTTATTCCAGCTCTGGTTCGTTTTCTTCTAGGCAGGTGCATCTCAGTTTTCTCATCTGGAGCAAAGGGGGCTTAACTCAACTCAGATATGGTCCCAAAGCCCATTCGAGTCCTAATATAGATTTTCCTGATGGTCTTTGCGGATGTTAATGAATCAATTTTTCCTTTTGAGCTCAGGGGGAGGAAGTGTTTAGATCACCATGGTAACAAGATAAATCAGCAATCAGTTTTCTGATTCAGATGTGTAGAAAACGAGAAATCAGCATTGCTTCCATTTAAAACTGGAAACAGCATAATAAATGATGGGGTGTTTCGGACCCTGACTTAGCCAACATCCACCTGAATATAAGAACCCTTCCCTCCTTTAGATGGGGAGATTTGCAATCACCAGACAAGCTCCCCACACTGCCATCAAGAGTTGGAAAGTGGCCTCTTTGTCTCTTGTCCACCTCAAGTATGTGCTAATTTGATTATTGGACTAGCATCAAGGTAACTGGGGAAAGTAAGTGCGGTGTTTAGAGAAAATTACAGAGCGCAGTCTTGGAGCCCAAGAGAAGCGATTTTTGGATTATGTGCTGCTCAGGGGACCATTTTCAGTCCATTAGTGAGAAGGATCAGGAGCGGGTAGAGGAAACCAGGGATTGGCAGACTGCCCCCCACTAACTAAGCACCGCTCACAGTTTGCAGGCTCTCCGTGGAAGGAGGTTTCTACATTTCCTGCCCTCTCCACTTCAGTTTTGGGGCCATACCCAGCAGTGCTCAAGGGTTATTCTAGCATTACTGTTGGGGTGAAGTCATTCCTGGAGGGACCATATCATGTATGGGTTGGAATCCAGGCTTCCTGCGTGCTAAACATGAGCTTCAGCCCTTTGAGCACAGACAGAGCCCAGGAAACTGTCTATGAGGCCTTGGACCCCTGAGAACCTAAGAGGAGCCCACAGAACTATCCAGCAATCAAGTCCTGGAGCAGGGAGAGCAAGAGAGCAAGAGTGGGCATGACCCTACAGAGGGGTTCAAAATCTTGCCCCATCCTTATTGAGCTCCTCCTTTGGCTATTTCAACTCCCATATCCAGACTCCCAGGATAGAGCCAGGTGCTCCCCCAGGGGAGAAAAAAGGGCAGAATTTGGGGGTCTGGGTGGCACGGCCATACAGCAGAACAATGAAACAGCAGAGTAGTAAAAATCTCCTGGGCTAACTTTCTTGGAGCTGAAGAAATAGCACAGGGGTTAAGAAGTTCACCTTGCACGAGGCTGACCCTGGCACCCCATATGGTCTCCCAGAACTGCCAGGAGTGACCTCTATACTCAGAGCAAGGAGTGATCCCTGATCCTGGGAAGGGAAAGAGAAAGGGAGAAATAAAGAATTCTGATTTTAAAATGGGTTTTGGTTTCACACACACATACAAGCACCGCTTTATGACATTTTCCCTGTAATCTCAGTAGAAACCTTATTTATTAACTCAAAATGCATGTACTAGGAGCAAGCAGGGAAGGGGTGAATTCATCTTGTTTGCATTATCTGCTCTTTTTAAAGGCCATGAGGATGAGCAGAGGTGTGGGAGTGATGTGGTGGCTATAGGGAAGAATGTTCTGAGCAGGCTGATATGGGGGTGGAGGGAGTACCTGGCCACCTTCTATGCTGATGGCTCTAAGCTCTCATGCCTGGCTCCACCTGGATTCTCTTTGGGCACCAGCTGACCAAGTACCAGAGAGACAGGATTTTCTTCCCTTTCTCTCTTCTGCCTGACCCTTCTTAATGCAGATCTGCAGAACTCAAGAGGTCTATGGCTGGCAGAAGTAGAGAGTATTTAAGACAGACTGCCTTGGGATTTTTTTTTGTTGTTGTTTAGTTTTGCTTCTTTTTCCAAAAGTTGGAGTCTATTAAGGCAATTATGCTTGGCGTCCCCATCAGGACGGAGAGAGGGAGGCTGCTGTAGAGAGGCAATGAGGCAAGGAAAGGAGCTTTTAAGAGGCTGGGAAAGTGGCTTTTGCCAACTGGGTTGTGTACAAGTAGCCTAGCCAGGGAGAGGAAAGGCTCCTGGTGCCCAGCTTGGCAGAGAGGATAGATCTGAGAAGACCTAGAAGCTGCAAAGCTGATGAATTTGGGAGATCATGAGAAGGTCCAGGACAATGCATGTTTTACTGTCAGACTAATAATAACTATAAAGCCAAAGCAATAACACAGTAGGTAGGGCTTTTAGTCTTGCATGCAGCTGATCTGGGTTGGTTCCCTGGCATCCAATGTGGTTTTCCCAGCAACACCAAGAATGATCCTTGAATGCGGAGTCAGGAGTAAGCCCTGAGCATCATCAGGTGTGGCCCACAAAACAAATAGCAAACTAAAATAATAACAAACAAAGAACCGGTGACTGTGTGACCTGTTGACTACCCATGTGTGATCCGTTAACTACCCCAGACCCCATGATCTCTGCCTCAAGAAAGATAGACCTGCCAAATAGAATGTGAGCCAGATGCCAAATCAGAGACTCTTAGAGGATATAAAAGGGACATACAATGTGTTTTTGTTTGCCCGTTTTGATTGATACTCTTGTTTGACATCTTGGTTTAGATGCATTTATAAAAGAGTTTTATGTTTCAGTGTCCAAGCACCGAGAGAAGCCCGTTAGCTGCTTGCAATTGGGTCTGTATGTACCAGGTAAGCCAAAGCTTCTGTTATTAACCTCAGGCTTCCCCTGGTGCCAGCAGGGTCTAATTGCAGATAAAATGCCCAGCAGGACATATTTTCTTGCTCGCTAACCTCTGCTGAGCTGTAAACTCTACACCTTGGGTAGCTGATGGCCAAGTGGTTCTCTCACCACAGCTTGTGTAGGAACACTTCTGTTTCTGGTTTTTCATTTTTTTATTTATTTTTTTTATAAAAATTGGAAACTTAAGGGCGGGAGTAATAACAGTGGTAGGGCAAAGACCTGGATGGACCTGTGTTCAATACCCAGCATTCCATATGATCCAACCCCTATAGAGAAGAGTCTGGATAGTGCTCAAGGAAGCTTAGAATCGAGCTGCCATTTGACCCAGGCAATTGCTCTCTAGGTATCTACCCCAAGTTGGAAGGACATTCATCCCAAAATATGTGTGCACCCCACTATTTATCGCAGCACTCAGTATAATAGCCAAGCCTTGAAACCAACCTCGGATGCCCAACAACAGATGAGTGGATCATTAAGATGTGGTATCTATACACAATGGAATACTACATGGCAGTCAGAAATGATTTAATCACAGACTTTGCAGCAACGTGGATGGACCTAGAACATATTATGTTAAACAAAGTAAGCCAGAAGATGAAAGATAAACACAGAATGATAGCACTATTCTGAAGTACCTAGAAACTATACCACATATACAACTAATATTCAAAGATCAAATAACAGGACTTAACAGGATGAAATTCCAAACACTGTAACATCACACATACTGGGTAGAAGTGCCCAAAACACATGAAAGAGGAACAGCATAAATTTTCTCGACCACACATTATACCATAAAGAAACCAGCGAACAGCAGAGAACAGCAGCATAGAGGAGAACAGGTATGTAATCAGCCTGTTACTACAAAGGCCCATAATAATTTCTTAGGGATCTTATACAAGATTACAGGTAAAGAATACCACGGAAAATCAGTGACTCCAACGGAAGTATTTCAAAATAATAGGTGTTAATGCCTTAAGCTTACTATATTTAAAGTAACCTCTCAGCTTTTCTGTTCACAGGTGTTCTTGGATTTAAAGGATGGATAACCTAAGATGGCATCTCAGAGCTAAGCCACACGAGACACCATACCCAGGTTGCATTACAAAATTGTCTTGATAAAACTCTCTAACATACCCTTTATCTCTAGGTTATACCTTCTTTTAGGACCTGAAGCATGTGACCAGCCAGACCACCAAAGCAGCAACTGTGACCTACAGACTTATACTATGGGGCCTACTCATCGAACATATTCAAGCAAAATAACATGCCCGTGCTCTTCTCTCCTCTCTTCTCACTACTACTACTTCTTCTTCTTTTTCTTTTCTTTTTCTATTTAATCTTATTTTCTCCTTTTTTCCTTTCTTTCTTTTTTTTTTTTTTTGGTTTTTGGGCCCCACCCAGCGGTGCTCAGGGGTTACTCCTGGCTGTCTGCTCAGAAAATAGCTCCTGCAGGCACGGGGGACCATATGGGACACCGGGATTCGAACCAACCCACCTTTGGTCCTGGTCGGCTGCTTGCAAGGCAAACGCCGGCTGTGCTATCATCTCCCGGGGCCCTCCTCCTTTTTTCCTTTCTGCCCCTGTTCCAAATACTTGCCCCTTTCCCTTCTAGGAATTCGACTATCCCTTCACCCCTCAATTCCCATCCAGATTTGCCACCTTATTAAACCTCTTCACTCCGCTCAGTTCTTAATCTAATAGGCATCAAGACGTGACATCCTACCGCAAACGAACCAGGTACCCAGCACCCAAAGCCAAGGAAATCCACGTCAAACCCACACCCTCGTCCCTGGAAGGAAAAGACAACCAATACCCCTGCTGACTCATGCTGTGTGGCCCTCCGTACCAACTCTTCCTACGTGGACTGTTGCGGATACCAGACTTATGCCCTAAATAGGACTCACAATGCAATAACTCTACACAAGAATCCCCTGCCCTCAAAATCTTTTACCAATCTCAAGAAAGGCAGGGTGTGTGATGAAAAGGCGCCTGGGAACCCACACTCACAAGAAAATCTCAAAAGACAATGGGGAAACCTATACTTCCATCATAAGACCTGTATAACACTACCTCTTTATTTTTTATTTCATTTTACTTAAAATCATTTTTCACTATACATATGTAAGCAAATATATTTTTTTATTTCTATTTTTATGTTTTTTGGGTGTGTGTGACTTGTTTCTCTGTTCTTCTCTTTCACTCTCAAATGCACTGGCAATATAATGAAGCACTATTTCTTCCTGCAAAGGCACACTAAAAAAGGGGAAATCTCACGTATATAAATAAGCTCTTATCTACTAGGGATAAGAACTCATACTTATTTAAAATACAGGGGAATCTCCCACCTTGAAAATATGTCATGTGGATCCATCTTAGACTCCAGGAAATTAGACACCATCCGTCCAGACTTGAACCCTGAACCTCAGACATGGAAACGACACAGTTTTTCACAACAGCTACAGGAACCAAATCCCATCTGGGACATCCTGAATACTGCTCGAACACCAACATGTGCCAGTTCTAATATGATATCCTGACAACAAGAAAATTGGGAACAAATGGACATAAGAACAGGTTATCCTACCTCACCAACTAACGATAAAACAAAATCAGAAGACATGTCACACTGTGGGCTGTGCAAAAGCCAAGAACGTGATCAACAGATGATTGGCTGATAGAGCCATGACCAGGAAGTATGTATTCTGGGACCAAAAAGAAAGCCCTAGTCTAGGGTTTGTTCTACGACCTGCACAACAACCATGACCTCTAATTCCAGAGACCTGACTGAGGCAATTGCAACTGAATGGGTCTTCTGGAAACATAACGAAAGACGATATCCCAGGCTCCATCCGAGGTTCATCGCAAGGGCTAAGACCACCAACCACAGAAGACAGATTAAAATGACACTGAGCAAACAGAACTTCTAAAATCACAAAGAAAGATCTCATCATAAATTCCACTCCTTGGGGCCCGGAGAGATAGCACAGCGGTGTTTGCCTTGCAATCAGCCGATCCAGGACCTAAGGTGGTTGGTTCGAATCCCGGTGTCCCATATGATCCCCCATGCCTGCCAGGAGCTATTTCTGAGTAGACAGCCAGGAGTAACCACTGAGCACCGCCGGGTGTGGCCCAAAAACAAACAAACAAAAAAATTCCACTCCTTGACCTGTGCACAGATTGAGACCTCTAGATATAGAGGTCTGTTTTTATCATCCAGATCGGAGCAGAAGTCTTCCATACACCACAAAAGCAACAAGGGGAGAGTAAATGAACTTGAAAGGAATCTATAGATAATCCCATGACAATATATTCCAAGGGTGGAGAAACCCTGTATCTCTTAGGCCAAGGGGATTCCCATTTTGAATGACCCTAATATTTACTGTGCCTATGCAGGAGGGGGAAAAAAAGAGACAAAAAGCACAAAATAATCTTTTTTTTTCTTTTATCTAGGTTTTGTCGATTTCGTTGTTTTGGGGTGGATATTGTAGTAGTTGTCCATTTTTTTATTTATATATTTACTTTTTCTTTCTTCTTTTCTCTTCTTCCTTTTTGCACTTTGTCATGTTTTCTATCTCATGACCATGGCAATTATGTGGTGCATATCTTTATTGCTGCAGTGCTCACTGGATATCTTATTTGATACCTCTTTTTGAACTGTTGTGGTGTTTCACCTTTTTTTCCCCTTCGTCTCTCAAACTAAGGTGGAGAGCCTCTAGAATGACTCTGCCCATAGTCGGCGTAGTTGATTTTTACCCCATTTTATTACTTTTCTCTTCCTCAAACAAAACCACATAACTTGAACTATCTAGTCCCGCCTCCCAATTAGAGGGGGCAGTAATGGAGGTACCAAGACCAAACAATTATAAGACCACTAAGTAATAACTAGACACAGAGGGGACCACACATTCTAGCAGCCCCTGGGGGGAGAGTGGAGGTTACGGGAGGCAAGATGGGAGCGGATGTGGGAGGAGGACAATTTGGTGGTGGGAATTCCCCTGATTCAATGTAAATATGTACCTGGAATATTACTGTGAATGATATGTAAGCTACTATGTTTAAAATAAAAATTATATCATTAAAAAATTTAAAATTTAAGGCTGGAGTGATAACAGTGGTAGGGCAGACCCAGATGGACCTGGGTTCGATACCCAGCATCCCATATGGTCTCCCTGAGCCTGTCAGGAGCAATTTCTGAGCACAGAGCCATGAGTAACTCCTGAGCACTACCAGGTGTGGCCCCAAAAACCAAAAAACAAAAAGGAAGAAAAAAACTTGGAAACTGAGGCATATTATCCACATTTTCCCTTGCCCCAAGGTGACACAGCTGGGGGCACAGGGGTTCTCTGAGTTACCTTCATCTTGAACCTGTGCTGTTTGCTACTATTGTCCCTTGAACACAGATGGGACAATTTCATGCAGCAATGCACTGACCATATGTCATAGGGCTTATAAACTTAGTAAGAAAATGATGGGAGTGGGAGCGAAACAGAAAATAGATGGCTTGGTGTAAAGGTTTGCCCATAAGTCATTAACTTCCAAAAACAACTGACTGTGGGGCAGGGGAATGCAAAGCAGGAAATGACAAAGGTCCCTTATTTACAGTAGCTGTCCTACATACAAGGTTATGCAGAACTAATCCTTCCAGCCTCCTGCAGTTGGTGCCAGAGGCATAGTGGAGCTCACTCCCTGCACCAAATACATCTTTCCACTTCCCAGGGACAGTTTGATGGTCTGGTTAGCAACTCCTCTAGGCCTGGGGGTTCCATAGTGATGAGAAGTTGGCCCTTTCAGGAAACATTAGTGTCTTCTCTTGGATGTGTTCACATTTTCCTTGCCTTATTTCCTGACTATTTTTGTTGATTTTGACCTAAACCTGATAGTTCCCAAGGCTTATTCCAGGTTCTGCACTCGGATTACTCCTGATAGTGCTCAGGAAACCACATATGGTGCTGAGAATCAAACCCAGGTCCATCACATGTAGGCAACTGCTTACCCACTGAAGTATGGCTCGGGCCCATTTTTTGACAATTTTAAACTAATATGAATGTTTGCCTGCTACATATTTTTTTAAATATAGAATGCTTCACAAATTTGCGTGTCATCCTTGCACAGGGGTCATGCTAATCTTCTCTCTATCGTTCCAATTTTAGCATATGTGCTGCCGAAGCAAGCACCTGCTACATATTTTAAGTCTTGATCCCTTTGGGGCTACAACTGGAGATGCTCAGGGGACCATATGGTGCCAAGATGGAACCAGAGATATTGAGTGCAAAGCATGTGTTCCACCCCTTTGAATCCAACCCCCAGTACCTGTGTATTTTAACTTTTACTGTTTTGTTTTGTTTGAGGTCACATCTAGCACAGAATATACGGATGGTGCTGTGCTCAGGGATCATTCTTGGTGGGCTCAAGGGACCAGACAAGATACCAGGGATCAAACTCTGGTCAGCTGCACACAAGGTAAATGCCCTACCTATTATAATATTTTTCTCGCCAAAACATATTTTAACTGCTTTCTTTTTGGGTGGTGGTTTTGGGGCCACACCTCGTGGTGCTCAGGGGTTACTTCTGGCTCTGCACTCAAAAATTACTCCTGGCAGGCTCAAGAGCCCAGAGATGCCAGATATAAAGCCCGGGTTGGCTATGTGCAAGGAAAATGCTCTACTGTTGTGCTATTACTCTGGTCCTTGCATATTTTAACTCTTGACATGAATGCTAACAAGGCTGGTAGGCAGTATTGTGGGGGGAGGCATCTTTTGGGGTCACACCAGGTAACATTCAAGGGTCAGTCCTGGGAGTGCTTAAAGACATGCAGTGCTGGGGATTCAAACCAAGATTCGCTGCACACAATAAAGCACCTTTACACCTTTGGGAGCATAATGTGGAGTTTCTTTTTGCTTCCAGGCCAAAGGATCTAATTGTGGTCCATAAAATAGGACTGCTGGACAATACCCAGCAGCAAATGTAGAGTCTCAGATTCCTGCCCTGCAACCTGCTGAATCAAAATGCATTTAAGCAAGAACCTCGGGTGATTCTGAGCATGTACACTTAAAAAGCACAGAGCTAGAAGTTACACACTGAAATATTTTCTCTTATTATAAAAACTTTCCTTTTAGTTTTTCTTTTTCTTTTTTTTTTCTTTTTCTTTTTTTTTTTTTTTTGTGTGTGGTTTTTGGATCACACCCGGCAGTGCTCAGGGGTTACTCCTGGCTGTCTGCTCAGAAATAGCTCCTGGCAGGCACGGGGGACCATATGGGATGCTGGGATTCGAACCAATGACCTCCTGCATGAAAGGCAAACACCTTACCTCCATGCTATCTCTCCAGCCCTTTAGTTTTTCTTTGTAGTGCTCTGAAGGACTTTGTTCAGGCATTGGGCAGCTACTGGCAAGGTGCTTATTGGTTGATCCTGAGGAGGTTAGGGGACCACGGGCTGCCAAGGGTCATGCAAAGTGTGTTCTCAATCCATTGACCCATTGAATCATCTCTTCAGCCCCAGACCTTTTGGTTTTGTTTCTTTGGTCACACCCAGCATTTTCAGGGGTTATTCCTGGATCTGCATTCAAAAATCACTCCTGCTTGGGGCCGAAGCGATAGCATAGTGGTAGGGCATTTGCCTTGCACGCGGTTGACCCAAGATGGACCTGGGTTCGATCATGGGTCCCATATGGCCCCATGAGCCAGGAGAGATTTCTGAGTGCATAGCCAGGAGTAACCTCTGAGTGTCACCGGGTGTGGGCCAAACACCAAAAAAAAAAAAAAAAAAAATCACTCCTGGATGTGCTCAGAGAACCATATGGGATCCTGGGGATTAAACTCAGATCAGCCATGTGCAAGGCAAGTGCCCTACCCTGTATTCTGTGCTCACTCCGGGGCACCTCCCCTCCCCAGACATTCTTTTTAAAAAGATGCATAGTGCTGAAGAGATAGTATTGTGGTTAGGTACACAGCTGACCCTGGTTTAGTTCAATGACTGGAAACACGTATGGGCCCCCAAGCCCCTCCAGTAGTGATCGCTGAGCATAGAGTCAAGAGAAATCCCTGAGTCCTGCCAGGTGTGTCCTCAGACCCAAATAAAATCAAATTATGTGTGTAAATAGGTTCATTATTATTCATTTCAGGTACCCAGACATGCTGTGGACTATTTCTGGATGCTGGGGGAGTCCAGTGGTAAACACTATTTCAAGTGGTAGGAGCCTGAACAAGTTGGACATTTCAGCTGCCCTCCATCCTTCCTAGGACTTCGGAGATTTGGAGGCAGCCTTCTCCCTCTTCAGCCTCTATTTCCTTCATCACTGAAGTGAAGGGCATGGACTAAAATGATGGTTAAGATGCCACTTTCAGATGTCTCACAGGAAAGTTAAGAGGAAAGAAGTCTGGGCACAGGGCATGAAGCAAATCAAAGAGTTTATAAAAATGTGCAAGGGAAGATGTGAGAAAGCCAAAAGGACTGGGAATAAAAGATCCATCGGAGAGCAGGAAGAAATGGGAGGAGGAGAAGGTGAAAAAGAGGAGGACAAGAGGAGAAGGTGAAGAGGAGAAGGAAGAGGAGGAAAAGGAGGAGGAGGAGAAGGAAGAGGAGGAGGAAGGTGCCTGATAAAAGCCACTCCATCCACCAGTCCATGAATTTTCATGGCTACCAGCTGGCATAAAGTCATAATGACAATTTTCAGCTCCTCTCACGGAATTGCATTTGTAATAATCATAACAATATTTCTACAGAGTAAAAATGACAAAGATAATTTGAAATGGAAAACAGTGACAAGATGCAAAATAAATTGTGCTCCTACCTGGCAACAAATTTAGGGACAGGACAGAATCTGCATAAGGAGAATTTATAAGCTGGCACCAACCGGGTATGGAGCCTGGAGAGGCACTGGATGGCTCCTGACTAGCCTCCTCAGGTAAATCAGGGAGAAATGGTGATGTTTTAGATCTGTACCATAGCAAGATCCTGCCCAGCATGGAAATCAGCGGGAAAAGAGTCCCTTTCGCATTTCAGTATCTGCCATGTAAAGGGCAGTGGTGCAAGTGCTCCAATGCCATGCCTAGGGTGATGTACCTACCTATTTGTGACTTTTGTGACTATCCCTGTGAACTTCACAGGTGACTTTGATTTCCTTGGAAGCCATTCAAGGTGCTGAAAAATTCTAGCATTAGACTGCAACTCTAGAACCAATCATGTGATCTAGCACCAACCAGGTAATCTAGCATCAGTCATATAGTCTAGTACCAAACTGCTACTCTAGCACCAGGCATGCAACTGATCTTCCTGATCTCCACAGAATCTACCTTCAAGATGCAGAACTATGTCTCAGAATTATGCTTTTTTCCCTGTTAGCCACATAAAGCCGTGCTCAGGGATCACTGCTGGCAGTGCTTGAGGGACCACATGTGGTGCTAGAGATCAAGCCTGGGTAGGATATATGCAAGGCAAATTAAGAGCCTTAACCCATGAACTATCTTGCCAGCCCCTATTTTAAAACATTTAAAAAATAATTTTGTTTTAATTTTGGGGCCCACCTCCGGCAGTGCTAAGGTGGTGTCATGTGGTACTGGGGATGAAACAGGGCTTCACTACACAGAACATGTTTGCTCAATCCTTTGAGCATTCTCCCTGTCGACAGGCTTCCCACACATGACTAGGATCAAGGGGGAAAAGTTCACGCTGAAAGAGTGTCAGAGCTCCAGTTCTTAAGCTTTTCTTAAAGGTAACCCTACTTACTTTTGCTCTTTGATTCATTTTTGGGGCCACACTCAGTACTTACCCCTGGCTGTCCTCAGTGCGTACACCTGGCTCTGTGCTCCAGGATCACTCCTAGTAGGTTTGGAGGGCCACATGGAGCTTAAGTATGGCTCAGCCACTTGCAAGCAGCATCCTGCCTGCTTCTCTGTCTCTCTGTCTCTGTCTCTCTCGCCCTCCTTCCTTCCCTCCACCATCACCCCAATCCGTTTCCTTTGAAAACACTGATTTACTGTGGTCACCAGAACCCCCAGAATTCTACTCCCCAATTCACTCCCAATGACAGAAAGAGGAGGGATGGAAAAAGTCAGGAGAAGAACCTGCTACAGCTTCTGAGATATCCTTACCTGAAAATGTCTGGAAATACTGCATGATCCAGGCGATCAGCATGGATAGCAGGAAGGTGCCCAGGAAGTAGATCTGCGAAGGTGAGAAGGACACAGAGGCATCAGCCAATGATCACGGTCAGGGAGCAGGTGAGGCGGGGGTCAAAGGGCACCTACCAGGGCCGAGTGCAGGACGGCGCTCCAGAGTAGGCGGAGGTGCAGGTAGAGCCAGGCCAGGGAGCAGGGGCTGAAGGACTCCTCCGGGCTGTGGTTCCAGCACCTGCAGGCAGAAAGCAGGGGCAGCCTGATGGGGTGGCGAGCTGGGTAGGCACAGGGCTGGAGTCCAGGAATGGGGTGCACTTGAGTGGCAAAGAAACAAGGCCAGTTGATGTGTGTGTGTGTGTGTGTGTGCATATGTGTGTACGCATCTATGTGTTGTGTATATTTGTGTCTATATGCATGCGAGTGTGTGGTGTTGTATGCGTGCTTCTATGTTCTGCGATGCATTTTGAGAAAACCAAGGTCTCATGCATGAAAGACATGCACTTGACCCTGCTATGCATTAAGGGCAGGTCTGAAGGGTCTGGAATCAGCCTGTAATTCTAGGAGTCTGGCAGAAGTTACCACAGTAACTCTATTGCTTGGTGAATAGAAAAGCCAACAAGTCCAGGGAGACTCCAAAACTGGTGATAGGTAGGGGCTGAACCACACCACACCTTAGGTCTGTGTCACGTACAGCTGGCCACTGCATCCCCATATTTCTCAAAAGGAAGGGTGCAGTTGTGGGGCACAGTGAAACTTTAGCATCTCCTGGAAAAACCAATACTCAGCAATTGAACCTCACATCACTCTCATTTTGTATATGACATCTCAGATATAAAAAAAAAAAAGGAAGAGAGAGTGTTTAGCTGAGCTTCCTTTGCTCCCCTTAATTTTAATTTTGGTTTGTTTGGGGGCTACATCTGGTGATGCTCCAGGGTTACTCCTGGCTCTCCACTTAGGAATCACTTGTGGTGGTGCTCAGGGACCACATGGAATGCTGTGGTTCAAATTCAGATTGGGTTCATGCAAGGCGAGAGCCTTACCTGCTAACTATCTCTCAAGCCCTATTTAAAATTTTTTTATTGGGGCTGGAGAGATAGTATGGAGGTAAGGCATTTGCCTTTCATGCAGAAGGCCATTGGTTCAAATCCCGGTATCTCATATGGTCCCCTGTGCCTGCCAGGAGCAATTTCTGAGTGTGGAGCCAGGAGTAACTCCTGAGCGCTGCCAGGTGTGACCCCAAAACAAAAAACAAACAAAAAATAAATAAATAAAAAAAATTTTATTAATGGAGATTCTGTGAATTGCTTTACTGTCAACGATGCACATTTCTAAAAATATTTTTTTTGCAGTACTCTTAGGGCCACAAGCATGCAAGGCACTAAGCTTAGAGTGATTAGTCACTATCCCCAGAAATATAGGAGGATTCCCCTATTTGAAATGGATCCCCATTTTTGTGATCAGCAAGCACTGTAAACTAAGAGAAGGCCTAATAGGAACTAAGAAAGCGACCACCGGCCTTCCAGAGCCCAGGAACTCACCTTTCAGTACAGCTCCTGGAGGATGGAGGAAATTACTCGAATGGACACTTGGGTCAATTTCCAAAAAATCCAGGATATGGGTTGGGGGATGTTAGCACCTTCCTCAATGAGCAGAGCCAGGTTGAAAGAAGCCCTGCCAAGAAGCCACAGATTCAAGTTCATCAACCCCTTGGCAGAACCAGGACACACATTCTTCATCAGCATTCACCCCAGTCCCACCTCTACAGAGTCCTTTGCTCTCACTCTCACTCTCTTTTGTCCCTAGAGCCAGATGGTTTTTGTCAGCTTCACTGATGATTGTTCCCCAAATGCACACATCTGAGACATTCATTTGCAGAAGAACAAGGAGGCGTTTAGAGGGATGCTGCGCCCCAATCTGCTCGGCAGGCCATTCAAACCAGGGGACCCTTGTCCTTCCCTGCTCACTCTCCTAAGACTGATCTTGCAAGAAAAACATTGTCCTTGTGGTGTCTGCCAAACCAGAAGGCCAGTCGAGCTACACACTGCCCAGCTATCTTATGTCTGCTCAACCCTGGGTTTCCATGCTCTGCCATGGCAGAAAGTGAATCTGGTACTTCTGCAGTAAGGACTGTCCCCATGAGCATCATGGCAAGGGAGAGTCTTTTTTTTTTTTATTTTTTGGTTTTTGGGTCACAACCCCCGGCGGTCGCTCAGGGTTACTCCTGACTGTCTGCTCAGAAATAGCTCCTGGCAGGCACGGGGGACCATATGGGACACCGGGATTTGAACCAACCACCTTTGGTCCTGGATTGGCTGCTTGCATGGTAAACACCACTGTGCTATCTCTCCGGGCCCAAGGGAGAGTCTTTATACACAGAGCAGATGAGTGGTCCTACCCCCCCCACTTGGATCAGTGCTGCCCCTCTACCATGCAGCCCTGTTTTTTCTTCTCTGTACCCTACTATTATGACCCTAGCAGTGCAGCAGGATCTTCCCTACCAGAGCCAAATAAAATCTGGTCTGATGAGTCAAGGGGCTTGGTGAGAATGAAGGTGTTGTAGCCATGAGGCAAAAGGTTGCATTGGGTGAGTTGGAGTTAGACCCAAAAATGAACCAGAAATGCTGCACCATATGCCACAGGACAAATGATCCAGGGCTGCTTCCCTTCCAAGACTCCACAGACTATTATAGTGACCCACAGTCTCCCTTTGGTTAACACAGCTAAGTGAATATTTTCTTATTTTATTTTTTAGTCTCAGGGCCACTACCAGCAGTGCTCATAGTTGAATGTCCTGGCTCTGTCCTTCAGGATCACACCAAATGGGACTTGTGGAAAAATATGGGGTGCTAGGGATAAAACCTGGTTGCTTCATGGCAAGCAGGGCCCTAGCTGCTGTGGCTATTACTCTAGCTCCTAAGTTAAAATTTCAGCCCACTAGATCTCTACCATTCTGTACAATGGCCATAGCCAAAGTCATGGCAGTGGACACTTTCTGGTGTCTGTTGGTTTGAGCCACTGCTGCATAGTCTTTACTATGATACATCCTCATGATAAAACACTGAGCTAAGTGCTCTGGTCCTCCCTATTCTAGAAAAGTGCAATTCAAGGCATAGAGAGATTCAGGAACTTGCGTAAGGTCACATAGCTGGAAAGGGGTAGAGCTGGCATTCAAACACAAGCAGATGGGGGTTCAGAGTCATAACCATCAAAAACCTTCAAACACACTAAAGTACTAAGAGCCCTTGGATTCTACTGCGATGAAAGGAAGAAAGAAGGAAGGAAGGAAGATGAAGGAAGGAAGGAAGGAAGGAAGGAAGGAAGGAAGAAGAAGGGAAAGGAAGGAAGGAAGGAAGGAAGGAAGGAAGGAAGGAAGGAAGGAAGGGAAGGAAGGAAGGAAGGAAGGAAGGAAGGAAGGAAGGAAGGAAGGAAAGGAAGGAAGGAAGGAAGGGAAGGATGAAGGAAGGAAGGAAGAGGAAGGAGGGAAGGAAGGAAGGAAGGAAGGAAGGGAAAGAGGGAAGGAAGGAGAAAGAAAGGAAGAAATAGAAAGAAAGGAAAAGAAAGAAAGAAAGAAAGAAAGAAAGAAAGAAAGAAAGAAAGAAGAAAAGAAAGAAAGAAAGAAAGAAAAAGAAAGAAAGAAAGAAAGAAAGAAAGAAAGAAAGAAAGAAAGAAAAAGAAAGAACTGGTCAAAGTGTTAAGACACTTAGATATATATGCACACATACACAAAAGCAGAAATAGATATCCTCACAATTCCTTACAAGGAAGATACGTTTAAAACAGGAGATATTAGAAGGGAAAAAAAGACTTTATGAAATGTTAATTTCTCCAGCAATGGAAAAATAACAGTATTAAAATAAATGGGAAAATAGAGTTGGGAGTATTTGCATTCAGTGTAATAACTTAAAGGTTCATTATCTTCTGGGCAAGAGTACAATGAGCTCATTCTGCATTAAATTTTTAAAAAGGACCCAAATTTAAATAGATAAGCAAGAAAAGACTAAGAATAGGGAATCATGCAAAATAAAACATAGTCAATTATCAAAGACAAGTATGTAAAAGTGCCCATTCTCACTAATAATCAAGTCAATGCAATTCAAAACAATAAGAATCAAATTATAATTATTCAATTAGCAAAATATAGTCACAAAAATATCCAGTGCTAGCAAGATTTCAGTTACTCTCCACCCTTCACCCTGAGGGATGATGCATTCATTTGGAAAGCCTATCTGGGGAGCAAACAGGCAACATTCGATTATTGTGTAGCTGTGAAGCCATTTAAGGCCATTTGACTCAGTCACAAAGTCCTTCAAATTATAAGTAAGTGGTTTAGATGAAGAGGGGGGAAAGGAAATATGAAAATGTTCATTATGGCACCAGTTGTAATTACAGCACAAAGAGAATCACCTCTTGATCTTCCTTGAAAGGCCATAAATCCACAAGGGCAAAAACACTGTCCATTAGCTTATGTCCCACCATGTCTAAGGGTCCAAGACTATGGCTGACCCAGATATGAATGTCTCAAATCAATGACTACAAACAAAAGAATTTGAATGTTCACACTGAGATAAATGACAATACATCAACTTGACAGATCAGAGGACAATGATCAAGAGGAACAAAGCCAGAAATCGTATGATGAGATGTGCCCTTTCCTACACAATGTGAGAGGAGGCATATTGGAATATGTATGCTCCAGTGACCATTACCAAGACACATGTCCCGTGGGCAGACACTGGAAGGAAACAGGAAGACATGAAGATGCGCAGTTCTTACCACAGAACGTGAGTAGTCTTTAGATATTATTTGTCCTATTAAAAGTCTCCTTTTGGCTAAAGAAGTAGTACCAGGCTGACCCTAGTTTGATCCCTGGAACCATATACAGTATCCTTAGCACCTGAGTACAGAGCCAGAAGTAAGCTCTATGCACAACTAGATATGATCCCCCCCACAACCTACACCCCCCAATAAAAAATTAAATATAAAAGTCTCTTTGGATGCATTTTTTTTCTTTTGAGTACTCAAACCAGTGTTCAGGGAACCAAGTGATGGCGGGTATTGAACCTGGGAATCCCTCATGTAAGCTCTAGTCCTTTGAACCAATTATCTGGCCCATTTGTTTTTATCTCATTGATTTTCAGGTAAAAAAATACAAAAACAACAAAACACACACACACAAAACCAAAAACTGAAACCCAAAACATCAGAACTGATATATATATAGTATATATATAAATACATATATATACATATAAAATATAGTTTTCAACTAATTTGGAATGACTCAGATGTCATTTAAGGCAGTGTGGCTCTGTGTCAAGCCTTTTTAACACCATTTCCTTCTTGTTTATTCCAGAGAAAGAATAATGAACTAGGATCATGTACTCTTGAGTTCACTCAACAAGTAAGAACAAACAAAGCCTTGAATACTCATAACCTGTGAGGGAGGTACTGTTTACAGATGACAAAAAAAGTCTCAGTGACATAGGGATTTGCCATGTGCACACGACTACGAAGGGAAAGAGAGTGAGATAGGAAGATAAGCACCCCATAAAGTACCACCTGATTAATGAGACATAGTAGAATAGGGAAGGCACTTGCTTAGTATGCAACTGACCCTGGTTCAATCCCTGGCACTTCATACGGTCCCCTGAGAAATGTCAGAAATGATCCCTGAGCACAAAACCAGGAGTAAACCCTGAGCACAGCCAAAAAAAAGAGCCAATTGATAGAGATAGAGGGAGATTAAATTTTGCTCTATGATTTCCTTTAACAGTGTGACACTGGAAACTTTTTACCAAGAGAATGAGAGCAAGGACTCCAACTCCCATCTCAGAAATAACCCTAAGAGCCCATGGGATAATTCTCATCCAAGCCAATGAAGAAGGAAGGAGGGAAAAAACGAATCACAGGAGTACCACATAGTCATCACTGCTGCAGGCAACTCCTCCTGAAGGAAACTAGCGTGTAAAAATTGGAGGGGAAACAGATTTCTGCACCACGGCCAAATTCTCTCCCCAGGAAAATCTATCAGTGAGAAAGGAAAGATCTTCATTTTTCCAGGGAGAAACTCAAGCAATAATCATTCTAACAGGGGGACTAGGTTTAACTTACACAGTAGAAAAACAGAGATAGTGGACATGACTTCCACAATACACTGAGGACACCTCACTTCTGCGTTTCTAATGTTCCCCAAAATGCACACTCAGAGTGCACTCAGAAGCACAAAGGCATAATTCCCCAAAGAAATTGTCTACAATATATTCAACACCAGTATTCTTTTTGGTTATTGTTTGTTATGGGCCACATCTGGCAGTGCTCATGGGTGATTCCTGGCTCTGGTCCTGGTGATGTCTGGGTAGAACAATAGGTGGTACCGGGGATCATACCAGCTATCCTGCATGCCAAAGCAAATGTTCAGTTCAGTGCACTGTATCTTGAACCCAATAAGTTTTTTTTAAAAGTAATTGAGGGGCTATAGTAATATATAGTGGTAAGGTGTTTGCTTTGCAGGTGGTTGACCCAAGTTCAATCTCCAATATCCCACTGGTTCCCTGAATATTTCCAGGTATAATTCCTGAGTAATTCCACAAGTAATTCCATGAGCATTGCCAAGAGTGACCTAGTTCCACTCCTCCAAAGTGACTGAGAGTCCCATCACAGAAATGCTGAACCCACTATAATGGCAAACAATCCTGTAGCATTTGGACCATTTGGATCACAAGTCTAAGTTCCTGACTTTCTACCTTGGTTTGAGGTAGCTTGATGGAATCTGCTAGAAAGACTCCTAAGGCTTGGAGCCAGAAGCTTCACCTACTATTGGCTTTGAGCAATTTCTTCACTACCTTGTCTTGGTGTATAAAGTGGGGCAATAATCGCCACTTAATAGCCCCTGGTGTGAGAAACACAGTGGGAGCTCAACAAATGCTCATAAAGGGTCAGTATCTTTCCCACCCCCCTTGTGTCATAGCATGGGGCTGTGCAAAGGAATAAACAAAGACAGTCAACCTTGAGGCACAGTGAGACAGCTAGGCTTGAGGTTGCCTAGTTCATGCCCATTGCTCATCTCTGGGTCTTACCTGGGAGTCTCCATCCAGGGCTGCTTGTGCGTACATCTGTACAGACAACTCAAGGTCCTGGGACTGGTTGGGATAGCCATAGTAGTACAGGTCTCCCATTTTCAAATAGGCTGAAGGAGAGAAAGCAGAGATCGATGGAAATGATAAGCCCCCGATTGGGGGTCAAAGAGGGGAACATTTTTTTAGGCCATATCTAGCAGAGTTCAGGGCTACTCCTGACTGCACTTAGAAATCCCTCCTGGGCCCGGAGAGATAGCACAGCGGCGTTTGCCTTGCAAGCAGCCGATCCAGGACCAAAGGTGGTTGGTTCGAATCCCAGTGTCCCATATGGTCCCCCGTGCCTGCCAGGAGCTATTTCTGAGCAGACAGCCAGGAGTAACCCCTGAGCACCACCGGGTGTGGCCCAAAAACCAAAAAAAAAAAAAAAAAAAAAAAAGAAATCCCTCCTGGCAGGCTCAGGAGACCATATGGAACCTAGAATGGGCCACATGAAGACCTTGCTGTGCTATTCCTCCAGCCTAGAGTGGAGAACTTTTGTGAAAAGCACTCAGATTCTTTTCTTGCCCTGCTGGGGAAAGAGAAGGGGAGAGAGACCAGCCACTTTACAGCCAAAGTCCAGGCTGTTGGCTGCACCTGGTTCCATATCTGAGATTCGGCTGCTGGAACTGATAGCAGATGGGGGTGTCTTTACTCTGTCTAAGTTGCAGATTAAAATTTTTCCCTGAGGAAAACATTTTATAAGTGCATGCCACTATGGGGAATATATTACCAAGGGAATAAATCTAAGATTGAGAGAGAGAGAGAGAGAGAGAGAGAGAGTGTGTGTGTGTGTGTGTGTGTGTGAGAGAGAGAGAGAGAGAGAGAGAGAGAGAGAGAGAGAGAGAGAGAGAGAGAGAGAGAGATAGATGTCTGCTATAGAGGCAGGCAGAGTGAGGGTGGGAGGGAAAGGCACCTTGATGATAAAAATATGCCTGGTGAAGGGTGTTGGACATTGTATGACAAACTCAATCATGAACAACTTTGTAATTGTATATCTCATGGTTTTTCAATTAAATTTTTATTTAAATAAAAAGAAACCACTCTTTTACTATTGGAGACTTTTAGGGGAAAGATTGTGTTTATAAGAGGAAGAGGGGGGCCCGGAGAGATAGCACAGCGACGTTTGCCTTGCAAGCAGCCAATCCAGGACTAAAAGTGGTTGGTTCAAATCTTGGTGTCCCATATGGTCCCCTGTGCCTGCCAGGAGCTATTTCTGAGCAGACAGCCAGAGTAACCCCTGAGCACCGCCGGGTGTGGCCCAAAAACCAAAAAAAAAAAAAAAAAGAGGAAGAGGGAAAGTGCTTGCCTTGTATGTGGTAGACCCCAGTTCAGTCCCCAGCACTACATAGGGTAGATCAAAGCACTTGTTTGGAAAGAACCTTAAGCACAAAACCAGGAGTAGCTGCCAGTGAGCACTTCCAGGTACATCCAAAGAAAAATAAATAAATAAAAAATAATAAAACAAGAGAAGGGGGCTGGTGGACAGACAGGTGAGAAAAAGTAAAGGTGTTGGAATGTACAACCATGAAACTCAATGATTCGGGGGTAGGCTGATGATGAGTACAGTGAGGGGTGAAAATTTTTTCAGTATTGGAAGTCACTGGTAAACCAGCACAATTTTCATTAACAAAACAGAAAACCAAAAAGGGGCCAGAGATATTGTCCAGTGGTTAAGGAGCTTGCCTTGCAAACAGCTGACCAGTTTGCTCCTTGATAATTCATACTCCCCAGAGCAACCCTGAGTACAAAGCAAGGGGAGGCCTCTGAAACACCATTGGGTATGTGTTAGATTATACCTTATTTCACCTAAAACAAAGGTCATCCTTGGTTTCTTTGTATCTCTTTGTTTACAACTTGGTTTTACCCCAAAATAGAGATGGTCTTACATGTAAACCTGGGTGGCACTGGCTCGGGATAGCCTGAGCTATCTGTCCTTACTCTGTTCTTACTCCCCCACCTAGAGATGGTCTCTGTATTCAATAAAAATGACAGTATATCAGGCAACTTGCCACGAGATACAAGACTGTCAGACTACACATGTTTCACCCTCAGCCTGGTTTGGCTTATTTCGTGCAGTGACTCTGCTTCAGACCTGTTCACCCAGGAAATAGAAAATGTGAAAATAGAGTATGTGGGTGATTTTACAGATATGGTTCAATCATTCCCCACTCATACATTTTTTTTTTTTAAAGAGAGGGTGTCTATATCTATCACAGTCTAACGAGAAAACTAGAATTCACGTCAGAGGATTGAAAAAGGAGGATTATCATACTGGGGCCAGTGGACAGGGCTTCGGAAGAGCTCTAAAACATTCTGAGGGGCTTTAGACCAGTGGAGAGTGGCCATGCTGCAGAAAGCATCATTGCTTCCTGAGTACTGCAGGCTGGCCCGAGCTGCAGGCAGAAGAAGGCAGCAGGAGAAGCCCACCAGTCATCACCACAAGGCTTTGAACCTCCATCAGGTTCCAAAGGGCAGAAAGAACTGGAAGCTCAATGCCAAGAAAGCTGAGAAGTATAGTCCCTGGGGGTAACTGGAGGACTGAAAAGGAAGGCTCTGGCCGGACCCATAGAAGAGCAAATTGAGCATTTGTTTGTCATGCAGTAGACCCAGGTTCAATTCCTAGCATCCCATATGCTCCCCCAAGCACCATCAGGAGTAATTTCTGTTTGTTTGTTTGTTTGTTTGCTTTTGGGTTACACCCAGCAGTGCTCAGGGGTTACTTCTGGCTCTAAGCTCAGAAATCGTTCCTGGCAGGCTCGGGGGATAATATGGGATGCTGGGATATGCATACCATCCTTCTGCATGCAAGGCAAACACCCTACCTTCATGCTATCTCTCCAGCCCAGGAGTAATTTCAGAACACAGAACCAGGAGTGACCCCTGGACATTTCCGGCTGTGCTCCCAAAAGAAAACAAAACAAGGCTGATGGGGAACACTTTCTGACCCTCTCTACTAAGTGTTTAAGGACATATAAGAAACCAAAAAAAAAAGAAAAAAAAAAAAAAAACTACAGGAGCCTCAGGGTAAAGTGAAAGGCCTTAAGAGCAGAGATCTTGGGGCCGGGTAGGTGGCGCTGGAGGTAAGGTGTCTGCCTTGCAAGCGCTAGCCAAGGAAGGACCGCGGTTCGATCCCCCGGCGTCCCATATGGTCCCCCCAAGCCAGGGGCGATTTCTGAGCACATAGCCAGGAGTAACCCCTGAGCGTCAAACAGGTGTGGCCCAAAAACCAAAAAAAAAAAAAAAAAAAGAGCAGAGATCTTAGGTGCCTGCCTTGCCTGCGCTAGCCTTGGACGGACCACAGTTGGATCCCCCGTCGTCCCATATGGTCCCCCAAGCCAGGAGCAACTTCTGAGCGCATAGCCACAGGAGTAACCCCTGAGCGTTACCGGGTGTGGCCCAAAAACCAAAAAAAGAGCAGAGATCTTGGGGCCCTCGAGGTGGCTCTAGAGGTAAGGTGTCTGCCTTGCAAGAGCTAGCCAAGGAAGGACCGCGGTTCGATCCCCTGGCGTCCCATATGGTCCCCCCAAGCCAGGGGCAATTTCTGAGCACTTAGCCAGGAGTAACCCCTGAGCATCAAACGGGTGTGGCCCAAAAACCAAAAAACCAAAACCAAGAAAACCTTAGACCACAATTCCCCAAAAAGAACCTGCAGGAGGCTCAGGGCACAGAAGAGACAAACCCTTAAGGACAGAGATCTTGGGGTTAGAGTTGACAGTACAGCATGTAGGGGGGCGCTTGCCTTGCATGCAGTGAACCTGGTTCAATCCCTTGCATCTTATATGGCCTTCCGAGTATGGATTCCTGAGTGCAGAGCCAGGAGTAACCCCTGAACATCACCAGGTATGATCCAAAAACAAAACCAAAGAGACACAAAAGAGCAGAAATCTTTCACGTCCCTGTCTAATTGCCTCAGGTCTCGCACTGTTAGCCTCCCTGTTTCTAAAGCATTCAAGGCAGCAAGGCTTCCATTTAGCAGCTCTACATACCAAATGAAGGAGCATCGATCTGGAAAACAGAGAAATTATAGTATCTCCAAACACAATTAATGCCCAAGTATCTCTTGGCCAGGTCCTAAAAGGAAGGGAAAGGGGAGAAAAAGTTAATGCATGAATGTTGCAACCCAGCACATGGCCTTCATGGACCTTAAGTGGGTATTCTGGAAAGGGTACACGCACTTACCGGCCGCTCCTCGCAGATGTGAGCTAAATTTGTCTGCGACACTTCAATTCCAGTTTCTGCTGCTAAAACATAATACAGCAAAGCTTCGTGCCTAAAAATAGACGATTAATAATAAATTTTATTTAGTGGCTCTTACTATTATTCACAGAGCTTTATATTCAAACAGAAGAGGGCACAAAATAAGCAGTATTTTTTTTTTGAAAACCGCCAAATCATGAGTTTGTGTGTGTGTGTGTTTTTTCTTAAATAAATACTGTTGTTAAAAATACTGCCTGCGCTGATTTATTTTTTTATCTTAAAGGCTGAACTCACAGATAAAGTCAGGGGAGCTCATTGATACAACAGCTACCTCTACTGGCCAAACGGGGTATGGAATGTGGTTGGGGTTGCTGTCTACTTCTTTTATTAGCCTGGGAAGGGGGTGGGGAGGTGGCTTGAATTTCCAAGGCCTTATTAAGATATGAGTGGCATCAGGAAATCTGTTCCTGAGCTTTCTAAACCTTTGTCGTGGGGAAGGTTTTCTGGGGCTCAGGTTTCTGAGCCAGCTTAATTAATCAAAGCCAAGCTTTTGTGGAACCATAGAAGTTTGGCAAAGGACAGACAATTAACAAGGGCAGAGATCGCAAGGGTCAAAGACATCTTGGGGAAGAAAGGAAATGAGCCTTGAACAAGACCAGCAATTGAATAATCGCAAGACCAGAGTTGGCCTGTCATTAGCTAGAAGGCTGGCATGAGATTCCTAAAAGGAAACATAGAGAGAAGATCCTAGGATCTGGAACTCAGGCTATAGCCCCTGCTGGGATAGGATCAGGAGAAAAATTACTGTGGAGATCTAAGCCCCCATGTAGATTCTTATTTTAACAGTCCTCTCCTGAGAAAGGCCCACTTGACTTATCGGAGGGAGAGAAATTGCAGCAACTAAGGCGCTTGCCTTGTATATGCCTGTCCCAGTTTGATCCCTGGCACCACAAATGGTTCCCTGAGTTCCTGCCAGGAGTGATCTCGGACAGCCAGAAGTGGGTCCAAAATCAAAATGATCAACTCAATAAATATAAAAAGTCATCAGAGATCTGTGCAAAGATTCGGAGGCTCTCAAGTTCATGGGTCAGAGATTCCCATGAGAACCAACACTCTCCAAAACTAACTTCTGAAAAGGACTAAATAAATAAGCCCCACCTGGCCCCAGAAGACAAGTTTAAAAAATGTGCCAAAGTTGGGTTGGGAAGATGGCTCAAAGGGCTTGTGACAGAATACCATCCCCAACCCATTCCATCCCCTGCAGTGCACCTCCAAAGTGCATACCCTCATCTTCAGCATCACCATAACAACCAAACAAAAATGTGGAGAAGGATCTATGCAAAAATACTCTCCAGGGGCCAGAGCAATAGTCCAGCAGTTGGGGTGATTGCCTTGCATGCAAAAAACCTGAGTTTATTTCACATCATCCTATATGGTCTCCTGAAAACAGAATAATTTTTGAGTGCAGAGCCAAGAGCATTGCTGAGTGTGGCCCCCAAAATTGAACTAAACCAAAACAAAAATCTGTCTGTCCAGTGGAAGAAAGGAGTGAGAAGGAGCAGACTTTCATTCTGCTAAAGCATGGTGAGAGAGACAGTTCAAAGTGCTGAGTTCAGGCTTCGCACGCAGGAAGGCCAGTCCCATCCCTAACACTGCCTGATCCTCTGAATACTGCAAAGCCTGATCCCCCATTACTGAGCCAGGAACACCTCTGAGTGAGGCCGCCAAACCAATGTGAAACCAAACCAAAGCAAAAACTATTTGGGAAAACAACCATAAAACAGAATCCACCTGTCTCCGGTACAGATGCATGTAGGCTACTACTAATAAAATAATACAAATTTATCTACATAACTCTAGCAGCACTTCTAGGTGATGAGCACGCACGTCATTCTCCCTTTCTTGGCTTTTTAATGGATCTGATTTCCTCCATCTTCAATGTACTTCCCAGCTGACAGATTAATTTGATCTGTGAACAGTTGTTCTCAAGCTTTTTTTTTCCCTCCATAAAGTCTATGTAGTTGACAAGAATAATGTTCTTCATTTCTACTCTCCCCAAGAACTGTCCGAGGGAGGAAGGAGGTGTGAGGCTACAGGTAAACTCAGAAAAGTAGACCCTGAAGACTTCTTGCCTATTATTTTCTTTCTTTTTGGGGGGTGGGGTGGGGGAGGTATACCTGGTGGTGTTCAGGGGTTACTCCTGGCTCTGCACTCAGAAATCGCTCCTGGCAGGCTCAGGAGACTATATGGGATGCCGGGGATCAAATCCATGTCCATTCTGGATCAGCCACATGCAAGGCAAATGCCCTACTGCTGTGTTACTGACCCAAGAAAAACTAGTCTCTTTTCTACACTGCACAGCAGGCTGCCCCCTTAGGAAGGCAACCAGGAGGTGAGATGAGGACAGTCAAACCTTCCCTCTCACACACTGTAGTGCATGGCTGCTGAGTGAGCAGATTCTCCTGCTCCAGGGACACCCAATGCCACCGACCAATTAGCCGTGACTCATGCTGAGGGGGAGCTGAGGTGAATAGACCCAGAGAACAAACCCACGACTGCAACTGCACGACCCAAGAACCTTTGACATGTTCTTCCAGAACTGGTGAAAAGCACATGTAGTTACCAGTGAGGTCGTGCAGCAGGTAGAGGGATTGCTTGTCATGCAGATGACTCCGGCTGAATCCCTGGCACCTCTTAGGGTCTCCCAAGTATTGCCAGGAGTGATATCTGAGCACAGAATCAAGAGTAATCCCTGAGCATTACCAGATGTGGGCCAAAAGCCCTCCAGCCCATTGCTTTTGGCCCACATTGCAATGGGCCAACTGGAAATGTTGTCCATTACAAAAAATATGCATTATCTTTGCAAAAAAATGCAAAAAAAAATCACATGTGGTGGTTACTGAACCCTCAGGGCAAACTCCAGATACAAGGGTTCAGAGCAGGGTATGGGAGAAAGTGCCTCTCCTGCAATAAGATTTGCATCACCAAAATTTCAGAAGGACCTGGTTCTCTGGAGTCCTTGAGCACACACCTCTGCCTCAAGTTTCCCCCAGGAAGGGACGAGGGAAGGTGCTGGTATAGGCTGGTTTTTTTTCAAGTCTAGTTTAGAGCCAGCCCCCCTTGAACCGCCAGTACTATATCGAATTTGGCTCGTGCTATTAGCAAGAGTTAACAGTGGGCCCGCTTGGGGCTCAGCAGTGCAGCATATGATGCCTGTGCCCCAGGATCTGGGTTCTGCTTCCTGCATCCATGAGTGAAAGAAATCAAATGAAATGAGGTTTTCTTAGATGGCAGGGGATAAGCTATTCAGATTTGGAGGTCAACAGGCTCGAGGCTGCCATGCCTAGAAGAGCTGAGTCTCTCTGATCAGCTTCTTAAAGGAAGTTTCTTGTCTCTAGTATCTGGTGGCAGAGGACAAGTTTCACTTGAAAATGTGCACTGTCCAATTACAGATATGCCACGGCTGGGGGCCATTCATGGCACTCTCTCTGTTTCCTTAGAGGAAGTGCCCTGAATGCATCAAAAAGACATGCTGAAAAGCACCAATGTTAGCTCAGGTTCTGGACAGAAAGGCAGCTCTGGCTGGCTCCTGTCTGGGAGAAACAATCAGACACAGGCAAGCCCTGCCACCGTATTGAAGACGTTCTCTATGCACCCCCCAGGCTAGATCTCCCTCCTTCTGGAGCCCTTGGACACACACACACACACACACACACACACACACACACACACACACACACACACACACCACACACACAAACACACACCACTGCTGCAGAAACCCCAGCTTCTCCACTAGCTGTTCCGACTTAACTTAGTCCAACAGAGACTGCTAGGAAGTATTAATTACAGATCTTTCTAGATGCAAATTCCTGGAACAAACAGGCACTCAGCCCAGACAACATGCAGAAAGCTCAAAGACAAGCCATGTGTGGTCCTTAAACGAACTTCCTTGGGGTTCCACAAGCCAAAGAAAACATCCAGTTCCAATGCACTACAGTGTAATTGGTCACTGTATGGTCGCTCTGATGAGGATGTAGCATGGTTGGAGGGTGGGGTGAGGGAGTGTTGGGAGTGCAGACAGGGAGGAGGGAGAACCAATTTAGGGACACATCTGCTACTCGCCCACTCCAAGCTGGGCACATGCATTTCTAGAATGTTTAGGGATACATATTAATAACCAATCCTTGGACTGCTTGCTGTGAATTTGAGCAGTTCTCAGACAATTCTATTATTTCCTCTGTGCTCTCTCTTCTGCTGGTGCCTGAAGCAGCTCACACAGGAAGGGTGTAAAAAAAAAAAAAAAACCACAACAAATCTTGGGGTCTCTGTGGAATCCTGAAACCCTAGCCCTGAGCAGAGAAGCACATTTCATCCATAGGGAACTTTGCATGCCAGCTTGTCTTAATGAAACCTCGCATAACCTAGGCCCTGAGCTAAATATTTGGGGGTTTATTTAAAACAAAGACCAACACAACACAATGCTCGTAGATCAAGTCAGGGAGGGGTTGAGGGGAAGAGAAATGGAACAACAGGAAGGTGCCTTCTCCCAGGCTGACTTCTCTGGATGTCAAAAGACAGCCCCAGGTGTGACAAGATTCTCTTCTGGGTAAAGCCTAAACTGTGAGAAGCCCGGTTCTCAATGACACATCTTTTTAGAACCATCCTAGCTAAATCTTGGAAAGATGCAGAGAAGTACCAGCTCATCAAACTGACACATGTAATTTGAAAATAACATCCAGAATAAATTCCCTCACAGAAAATGGAAAGGGGGTGGACTTAGGACATTGATGGATGATTTAGTTCTACTACAGCAAAATAGATAGTACCCTAAAAAGACTTAGGGGTAGGGTGGGGGAGACCAGTATTTCTCTCATCCCCACTTAACCCTGGGAGTGGGGGTTGGGGTTGGAGGCTTTGAGAACTGGAGCTATAGAAGAGTTTTGTTTCCAGGTTTTGAGTTAGATGCTTCTTCCAGCTAATACAAAAAGGTCTTAGAACCAAACTAACAAGGATATCTTATTAAAGGTAATATCTTGACCTGCCAAGATATCAATGCCACAAATCAATGTATTTAGCATCGACATGAAATGGGGAAGGGTTGGGAGAGGCAGAAAATGTACACAGAGCAGCAGGTGATGTTATTTTGGAAAACAAATGGTATAATTCTGAAATCCCAAACATATTTTCCAGTGGTCTCACCCAGGCCTGTTAATTAGAAAGAGGTTTTTCTCCTGTTCTTTCTCAAAAACATTTTATGTACCAGAATATATACAATCCTAAGGCACATGCCATCATGGGGTGCCTAATGTCTCTCTGCCATGTTTTTTTTTTTTTTCCTCTCATTTTCTAACTACTCTACTTCAAACAAATAATTTTTCTGGTTTGATCCCAGGTACCCAATCTGGTCCCTCAATACCTCTAGGAGTGATCCTTGAGCACAGGCCAGGAATAAGTCCTGCTTACAGACGAGTTTTAAAACAATACAAAAATGGGGCCGGAGAGATAGCATGGAGGTAGGGCGTTTGCCTTTCATGCAGATGGTTATTGGTTTAAATCCCGGCATCCCATATGGTCCCCCGTGCCTGCCAGGAGCGATTTCTGAGCCTGGAGCCAGGAATAATCCTGAGCAATGCCGGGTGTGACCCAAAAAATAAAAATAAATAAATAAAAATTAAAAAATACTTAACAGGGGCCGGGCGGTGGCGCAAGAGGTAAGGTGCCTGCCTTGCCTGCGCTAGCCTTGGACGGACCACAGTTCGATCCCCCGGCGTCCCATATGGTCCCCCAAGCCAGGAGCAACTTCTGAGCGCATAGCCAGGAGTAACCCCTGAGCGTTACCGGGTGTGGCCCCCAAAAAAAAAACAAAAACAAAAAAAAACAAACCAAAAAATACTTAACAAACAACATTCACAACCCTGTTATTCTTCAAAAACAGAAACAATCCAAATAATGTATTTATAGAAAAACTAGAAAATAAATGCACTGGACAGCAGCAGAATAAGTGACCTTCCAGATATTTGCACCAAAATATATGACCCTCAGAAACATCATGTGAGATCCTAAGGGAAAAGGTATAAATATATACTTAGGCTGGTGATGTACCTCAGGGTTCTGTGGTGCTCTACAGGTATGAGACCCTGGGTTGGACCTCTGACACCAAAAATCAAAATTATAATAAGATATAAAAAGCCAACAGAGGGCCTGGAGAGATAGCACAGCGGTGTTTGCCTTGCAAGCAGCCGATCCAGGACCAAAGGTGGTTGGTTCGAATCCCGGTGTCCCATATGGTCCCCCGTGCCTGCCGGGAGCTATTTCTGAGCAGACAGCCAGGAGTAACCCCTGAGCATCGCCAGGTGTGGCCCAAAAAAAAAACAAAAACAAAAACAAAAAAAAAGCCAACAGAGAATTGTATCTGGTTCTGATAAGCTGGCAAAGAAGCCTAAGTTTATTGCTTAGGATATATTAGTGTTAAATATGGAGGATTACATATTATTATTTAAAATTATATAGTAAAAAAAGAATTATATAGTATATATAATCTTTCTTTTGTTTTGGGGCCATACCTGGCAGTGCTCAGAGGACCCTATGAGTACCGGGGATCAAACCTAGGTTTGCCACGTGCAAAGCAACTGTCCTGCATACTACTGTATTATCACTCTGGCTCGAAAAATCATATTTTGTTTGTTTGTTTGTTTGTTTGTTTTTAGGCCACATCCAGTGACACTCAGGGGTCACTCCTGGCTATGCTCTCAGAAATAGCTTCTGGCCTTGCAGGACCACATGGGACGCCAGGGGATAGAATCGTGGTCTGTCCTAGACTAGCGCAGGCAAGGAAGATGCCTTACCCCTTGCGCCACCACTTGGGCCCCTGAGAACCATATTCTTATAAAGTGAAATTGTTAAACAGTTCAGGGACTGTCAAGACATAGCATCCTATTGGGTCTTGGAGAAGACTGCCAGTACTCACTGTTGACTCTGTGTGAGGGGGATGTGCAGGTTGTGTCACAATCCACGCTCCACATTTCACTTTCTTTGGGGCAGGGGGACATGGGCCACATTCAGTGATGCTCAGGAGCTATTTCTTAGGGGCACTGTGCTCAGGAATGACCCTTGACATTGTTCAGGAGATCATATAATGTCAGGGATCAAACCAGGGTTGGTAGGATCAGGACAAGAGCCTTAACCACTATACTCTCTTTCTGGCCTCTATTTTAGTTTTCCTTTCTTCCACACCCCTCACCCCCCCCCCACACACACACAGAAGCAGAAATGTGGGGAGCTACTCCTGCCTCAGTGCATGGGGATCTCTCATAGCAATACTTAGGGGATCTAACCCTTACATGCAAAGAGGCAGCCCAGACCACTGCTTCGATCTCAACAGATGCAACAATTAATTTTCTCAAGTAGGGTGGAAGGCTGAAAAATGTTTATTTGATTTCGTTCTGGATCACACATGTAGCTCACACAGTATTTTGTACACATCAGCTACAGTTACAGAAAAACTGCGTTGTCTTTGTTTTTATCCATGTGTTCACATCCAAGAAACACATGAAGAGAGAATAGGAGTTCCAAGACACACAGGATATGAAGGTATGAAACATTATTAAACCATATGACTGGATTGGATGATGAAAGAGAAAAGCCAGCCTCCCAGCACACAGGCTCAGCTCCCCAAAGCAGCAATTCAGAACTCGTCTCTCTTTCCCACTCCTTTCTCTTATCTAATAGTAGTTTGAGCATCCCGAGATCAGTGCTTGCTGCTACAGTCTCTATTTCCCCAAACCATGTGGGCTGGCTCCCCATTGCTTCCCAGATGAGGTCCAAAATATAATTACCTACCATTCAAACTTTCTGCAAGAAGCACCTCTTTGGTCTTGTTCTACATCATTCATTCTCTTTTACAAGTCTTACCCTCAAGGAAAACTGAATGACTTAAAAATTTTCCAGACTCGCTCTGAATTGAACTCCATCTTCATATTTTTTTGTTCCTGTAATTCCTTTGATCTTAAAGGCTGATCCCTGGGTGGCTAGGGGAAAATTTTATCCATCAGGCAAGGCCATACCACCTGCTATTTCTAGCATGAAGATAAACCTGAGGCACACACACACCGCACGCGCGCACACACACACACACACACACACACACACACACACACAATCAGGCAACACCCTTTCCTCTCCAGAGCCTTCAAAGATCTTCAGATGCTGCTCAGAACTCTTGAGTTACAGTTGCCATTACTATTTGCTTCTGTTCATTCATTCAGCAGATTCAGAGCCCTTTCCAGTGCTTTAGAGTTTTCCACGCACAAGGCCTAGTAATAAGTCCTAGGCGAGGGCAACCAAGAAGAGGGAAGAGTCATGATATTCACAGAAGGACCAAAGGAATGAGAGAGGACTGAAGGCAAAGGGGACAGGTGGTGCAAAGGCCCATGGGTCATATACAGGCATAGAAAAAACTACAGGTCCTTGGGTAGAGTATGGTGCGATGAAATAGGGAGAGATGAGGCTGGTCCTTCGCCAAATTCCATCTGTGTATCTCTGGCAACAAAATGCTTTGTTCACCTCTTCCTTCATTCTTTAGAAAAGAATGAGGTAGTGCTTTGTGATATTATCTTTAAAAGTAGCGAGAAAGCAAAGGGCTAGCAGATATAAATTTCCAAACATATTTGGCCTATTTTCCCCTTCTCAAAAAATTTTTAATCAATGAGAGTTTATACACACACACACAACTCCAGAAACATCACTTCTTTAAGAGTACAAATATGAAGTGCCTTCCCAATTAGACCTGAGTCTACTATTGCCTCTCCATCTTTTCAACACCCTGTGGAGAGTCACCCACTGTAGGGATGCTTCAAGGGAGAGTTGTGACATGTTGGGGTATGTGCTTACATTAATGGAGGCTGTAAAATGGCCAGGCCACTGGGAAGAGTCTAGAGATGAGGACTTTGCTATGGTCAATGTTTAACTTCCCACAAGAAACTGTGAGAGCAAAGGGTAGAAAATGTGGAAGGCAAGAGAGAATTCAAGTCACATGTGGGAGTTTTATAAACAGAAGCTCATTTGGCAAACAAAATAAGGCATCACCATTACATTGACTAGAAAATAATGTCATTAAAAATGTCTTTCTAATTGTGTGAAGCATAATAAAAATAAAATTTATAACTATGGCATTTGTTATGAGTATGCTGAATAACATTATTATGTTCTATTAATACTAATTGTCATTGCATTTTACATTGCATTTGAATGATATTTATCCATAAGAAGATATAAAACTGCGGGCTAGGGAGGGAGAAGCTCAAAGGACTGACTGAGCACATGCTCTGTCTGCATCAGTGTGACTTTCCAACACTACTAGATTCTCTTCCTACTTCCAAAATCACCCCCTGCACACAGAACCAGAAGTAGTTCCCAGCACAGCTGAATGTGGCCACAAAACAAAACAAAGCAAAAAAAAAAAAAAAATAGGGGCAACAAGTTAGTATAGTGGGTAAGGCTCTTGCCTTGCATACAGCTGACCTGGGTTCAATTCTCAGTACCGCCGAGTGTGACCCCAAACAAACAACAGCAAAAAATAAAATACTAAGAAACTTTTTTGTTGTTTCATTTGGGGGCCAAACCCAGGCAGTGGTCAGGACCATGTGGTGCTTGTGATGGAACTCAGGCCCCCTGCATGCAAAGCCCATTGAACTCTCTCTCTCCAGCCCTTCATAAATGTTTTTATCTAGTGCTATTTTCACTAAGCTCATCCTCTCCTTTAAGAGTCCCACTCACTGTGATGTCATTTGTTGGTTATACGAATACCCATGGACCCAAGAAGGAAATAAGAATGTGTGCCTGTGGATTTAGATTTTCCTTTTTAATTGCAGTTTGGATCAGAGTCTGATCGATGCTTGGTCTGGCCTAATGTCTTTGAGGCAGTGGACCGGAGGGATCTGTCCTGATTTGCATATCCTTTTTAGTTATGACTGAAATACCCAGATTGCTTAGGCAATAAACTAGCCCAGAGAATGTAGCCCCAGGGAAAAGCAGCAGAGAGTGCCAGAGTTTGACTGAAGGAAAGGTAGAAGGAAAAGATAGTGTTTGACTGAAGGCAAAGTGTGCAGAGGTGAACATGGGCATGGACAGAGTAGGAATGTGGCATTTGTAAGCCACACTTGGGGGGAGGTACTTGTAAGTACTTGGGGGTACCTCATTTCAGAGAGCATAGGATGGGTATGTTCCATCATCTGAAAAAGGCCAAAAAAGGGAAGTTACTTGGTGCTGACTTGGGAGAACTGAGGAGTGACTTGCAGTCTTTCCTGACTCCTGGTCATGGAAAACTCAGTACAAGACAGAGCTGGACATGAAAACATGCTTATAATCACTTATCATTAGGGAAATCCAAATCAAGACAACAGTGAGATATCATCTTACACCAATTAGGATGGCACATATCAAAAGTACTGGGAATATCTTTGCTGGTGGGGATGTGGTGAATAAGGAACTCTCATCCACTGCTGGTGGGAATGCTGCCTGGTCTAATTTCTATGCAAAAACAATATAGAGGGTTCTCAAAAAACTCAGAATCAAGCTGCCATATGACCCAACAAGGGTCTTGGATGTCTATCCTCAGGACCATAAAATATTCATTTAAAAGGGTGTCTGAACACCACTATTCATCACAGCACTCAACACAATAGCTAAGAGCTGGTATGCCCAATAACAGATGAGTAGATCATGAAGATGTATACATATATATATAAAATGATATACTACGTAGCTGTAAGGAATGTTGCAGTCATGCAGCCATGACATAGCTGGAACTAGAAAATATCATGTTAAATGAAGTAAACCAGAAGTAGAAGAATGAATACACTATGATATCACTTATATGCAGTATTTAGAGTAACTGCATGAAGGAATGCAATGGTTTAAATGGGGTTTGTCGAGAACACACTAGGCCCCAGAGTTTAGTGAGGAGAAGGAAAAAAACTGAGTGGAGGATGAAAAAGTTAAATGTGAAATAATGAGGGACAGGAACAAGGGGACTCAGGTGCACTGATAGTGTTCAGAATGGACAGAACTAAATATTCAAACCATGGAGTCAAGAACATTGAAATCATGAGACCCAAACTTTAATAACCAAACTTTTAAAAGATGCCTGTTATGATGGCAGGCTGGGCTAGGAGGGGCAGGTGATGTATGAAATGGACTCTGAGAACATTGGTGTTGGGAAGTTAATACTGGTAGTGGGGTTAATACTTATGTCTAAAACTTAACTATAAATAACTTTGTAAATCACAGTGCTTTAAATTAAAAAATAATGAAAACAAACAAACAAACAAGACATAATTGGGAGGATCTAACTGGAGCCCTAAATTCTCTGGGCATCAAGAAATCTTGGAATCATTCCAGTGACAGGCAGAGGGTCAGCTAGATTTTCTGCAACACCTCTAGACTCTGAAACTACAATGAGCTGGAAGGCAAAGCATGTGCATGTCTTTCAACTTGATGAATGTGGACACAACCCCTCGAGAACTAATTTTTGGGTATAATTAAGCATGGAAATGCTCTGTTTCCAATCAACATCCAATCATTCTGTGATGCACTGAATCGCATTACTAGAGGGCAGGGAGTTCCTGCAAGATGCTTTTTACAAGATGAATGTTAAGATGCTATTTCAGCAACTGACCCTGAAAACACGGACAGGGGAAGGTTGAGAAAGTTTGCTCTAAGGTGGGGGCCTGAACTTACCAGGAGCCCTCTAGGTAGGCGTTGAGGCCTTGGCGAATCACGTGGCCCAGGTAGCCATTTTTCTCAGCAACGTGCTTGGCCCATCTGGAAAGGAAAGAGAAAAAAGCCGAATGGTGGCAAATTAAATAATTGCTTTTCTTCATGCATATGAGCTGAATAAATCCCACTTGGGGAATATTTTGCTGGCTGAAATTTTCATAGGGCAACAAACCAAAACTGAATGTTAAAAAGGTAAAGAAAGATGTATTTGGAGAGCTTTACATTTAGTCTCTTTTTTCCATGGATACATGGGAGTATTCACTGATGGAAACAGATGCCGGGTCCATAAGGACGAGTATCCAGTGATGCAGAGAAATTTCACATTCACTAATCCTTGCAGTGCTCACTTCACATCATAACCGCTTCCCTATTGTACTTCTAATTCCAATCTATCCTGGAGGGGTTTATAAATAATAAACTAGTCTGTTGTAATCTTTAGATATGCAAACCACTAAAAGAGAAATTGAGAGTATGTAACTATAAGCTAATGGTTGGAGAAAATGAAATAGATTTTCAAAATTTTAATTTACATAAAGAAAGGCTGATAAATAGAGAAAAAGACACAAAATCCCACTAGGACAAATAAAGAATAGATTTAAAAACAAATGTATTGGCAGTTATATTAAACGTAAATGGCCTAAAGACACCAATTAAAAGCTATAGTTGCGAGACTAAAGAGATGCAAAAAAAAATCAAATAATTTATTGCTTCCAAGAGGCAAATTAAAAGACTAGAAAAAGATGTAAACTGAAAGGATGCAGATGACAGAACATGAAAACACCAGCAAAAATAAATAAATAAATAAAAAGCAGGTATAACTACCCTATGACCAAAGGAAAGTACACTGAAAGCAAGGCCACCAAAATAGATAAAGAAGCCATTTAATAATGATTAAGGGAGAGACTGGAGTAATAGAATAGCTGGTAGACCATTTGCCTTGCACTTGTTCAATCCAAGTTCAAACCCTGGCATTCCATATGGTCCCCCAAACCAGCTAAGAGTGATTCTCCTGAGTGCATTGCCAAAAGTAAGCTCGGAGCACTGCCAGATGAAACCCAAAAACGAACAAGCAAAATAGATAAATAGGCAACTCAGGAAGTAAATAAATTCTAAATCTTTGGGGCCCACTGACATATTAAGTATATATAATAGACTGGCATTCAATATATATAAAATGATAAAATTGACAGAACTGAATGGCAAGACAGATAAGCATATAACAGAGATTTAGTGCTCTTCATTCAATGATGATATAGAATGAAGAAACAAAGTGCCAGGGAGATAGTACAGGGATTAAGGCATCCTGCTGATAACCCAATTCAAATCTCTGACACCACACATATGATTTTCTGAGCACTGACAGGGGTCACTCCTGAGCACAGAGCCAGGAACAGCCAGAAACACAACTGAGTGTGATCCAAACTCCCCCAAAAGTAGAAACAATACAATTAATCACCTTGATATCTCCCTATATAAGTAAGTGTATACCACCAATCACCTATTTCTTGTTGTAGAGCTTTGTGTCTAGCTAACCCCAAAATACACACTATTTTTAATAGACTATAAAGTATAAGTCCTTTCATACTTATAAGGCCTTTTCTACTTTATACTTATAAAATATAAGTCCTTTTATAGCCATTTAATAGTCCTCAGCAAGCCCTGGCAAATGTCTATGGTCTGAAATTATCTAGAACATATTCTTTGATCATGGTCTCATTAAAGGTAGAAATCAATAAAGGAGGATAACCAGAAAACCCATAAATACTTGCACCAAACATCCTAAAAACAGTAAAAACCTCAAGACTATCTAAACTAAGTTTTTTGTTGTTTTAATTTTATTTTATTTTTTAATCATATATTTATTTAAGCATCATGATCTAAATCAAGTTTTAAGACTGAACTTAGTCAGGCTGAATTTGACCTCAAATGTCATATGAAAAACCATTTTGGAAAAGCAGGTGTTTAGAGCAACAGTGCCCTGATGCAGAGGTCTATAAACTTTCCTTTTCTTACATAACACCATAGCAGATGCACATGGCCTTTGTTGCATATTCTTTTCCTGAATTACATCTTTTTAAAAATGTGCAAAAATGGGTCTGGAGCCATTGGAGTTCAGTGAATAGAATATCTGCCTTGCATGCAGCTCACCCAGGTTTGATCTTCAGCATCCCATATGGTCACCTGAGCCTACCAGGAATGATCCGTGAACACAGAGCCCAGAGTAAGCCCTGAGCACAGCCAAATGGGACCCCAAAACAAAGCACAAATAAACAAAAAATTAAAATGTACAAAGCTCAAGGGCCTGGAGTACATGCTTTGCATGCAAAGGACTAAGTTCCATCCCTGGCATCATCTGGTCCTCTAAGCATCATCAGGAATGGCCCACCATGAGTGGCCCCTGAACATTATCTGGTGTGGCCCCAAAACAAAGAACAAATAACATATAGAAATATCCAGAATGTTCTTAGTTCCCAGGGCTACAGAGAAACTAAGCTGAGAAATTCTACTTTCTCAGGCATGCTGCATGCAGGGGATAGCTTTTCCTTCCCACAGGGGCAGACAGGACAGATTCTTACACCACAGCCTTCTCGGGATCTCGGGGAAAAGTGTCCAGGTTACCCGTGATGTAGTAGAGAGAGCACCAGAGGGTACCTTCGATGTGCCCACCCTGGGCAGCCTTGTGGAAATATTCACCAGCTAAAGTCTGCAAGAAAAGAGACACCAGCATCACTGGGCTGTGGAGTACTCCAGGCTGGAGTCTGCCCGCCCCTTTCCCAGCCCAGGGAAACAATATTATCACAGCCCACAACCTCTGATTGGATCCAGAAAATAAGTCAAGTTTGATGTTGACAGCTAGTCACTCCCAGGCACATCCTCCAAGGTGACAACCTTGACTATTTGACTAAGTTGTCCAGAGCAGTGTGCCAAAATGATAGCACAGTGGTTAGGCATTTACTTTGAATGAAGCAGGCCCAGATTCAATCGCCAGCATCCCTTAGGGTCTCCTTGAGCACAGAGCTAAGAGTCAGCCCTGAGCACTGCCAGGTATAGTCTTATAGACCCCTCCATTCAAAAATAAATGTTGTCCATAGCAGAAAATAAGGCACAACATTTAGGACTCTCAGGGTTATGGCCTAGAACTTCACCTGAAGTAAATGTCCTAGTTTCTACCACCAGTAAACCAGACAGGGAAAACACATCAGCCATACAGTGGAGAATTCAGGCCTTAGCTTTCCTAACCTGGCTCATTCCCTTTCTTCCAATGTGTGTACAAAAAAAATAACAAGGATAAAAACACCCCAAACACCAACAACAAGAGCTGCCGTTTTGCGAAGGAAGGTGAGGACAGGAATATGACAATAAAATCTCCACACTCACAGGCGTGTGGGAGGGTGACCAGACACTTGCTCAAAGGTCTAAAAATATAAACAGGCAGAGGGGAAACCAGGCCCGTGCATGGTGTCTGTTCTCAAGTTCCTAGAACTTTCTAACCGTGAAGTGAAGCGTGGGTTTTTGGAGCACTGCTCTGTTCTGGTCCAAGACCGCCCTTGCAGACATAAGCAAATCCCTCTAACTGAGAGACAAACCCTGTTTCTCCTGCTGCTGCACATGGGGTTTCTGCCAGTCTCCTAACCCTGAAAAGGTTTGCAGGAACTCAATGGTAGATTCTTTCTACTCTCAGGACCATGTCTCTGGAATGATGTGGTTTCCATTCCTGAATCTGCTGCTGCCGCCACCACACACTAAATGTTTCCTCCATCTTTGTTCCCTCAAAGACTATGTATCATCACCCGGGGCCTCACACATTGAGATTCAACGTATCTGTAACCCCCCCACTTTTGTCTCCCTCAACTTGGGGTACACTAGCATCCAAAAGGGGGGGAGACTTGTAAACCCTAGTGCTTCGTGCACTGCTCATAGCTCATCCTGGATCTTGAGTTGGTTGCCCTGGTTCTGAACCAGAGAAAGTCCATTTGGGCATAGTCTGCTTTATATGTGTAGTACTTTATTATTGTTTTTTGTTTTGTTTTGTTTTTGTTTTTGGCCACACTCGGTGATGCTCAGTTGTTACTCCTGGCTATGCACTCAGAAATTGCTCCTGCCTCGGGGGACAATATGGGACGCCAGGGATCGAACCCAGGTCCGTCCTGGGTCAGCCATGTGCAAGGCAAGAGCTGTAACACTGTACTATCACTCCACAGTTCTCTATTCTTGAGAGTAAGTTCTGCTTTTCTGTGGCATAATGCAAAATCCAGGTATAAACCACAAGGAGCTGTCTAAGGCATTTGACCATACTAAGGATTAGTTTCCATTCCCCCACGTGAACTTCCCTGTGCAAAATCCTATACAAACTGGCTTGTGACCCCAGGTAGGGGACTCTTATTTGGCAGGTGACCCTGGCAGGCCAGTCTGAAGTTGTTGGTGATGGAATAAAACTTCGCTTCCTTTTAATCCACTTCGTGTGGTCTCATCTTTCAATTCTGGACCCTAACAGAGCAGCTGTGTCTTCACAATGACCCAGGCATGTCATTTCATCTGCCACCCTCCTGTCCCTCCCTGTCTCCCTTCAGCTTCTGCCCTCCTTACTCAGTCCAGGTCTCTGCCCTGATTATTTCCTCTTCTAGAATGTTCTTCTCCCTTCTATGAGTTTTTTCAATGCCACATATCAGAGATACCTTACCCTGTTTCAACAATGACTCCCATTGAGTTAGGGAGATGCCTCAAAGGGCTGGAGTATGTGTACTGCACAAGGGAGACTGAATTCAACCCCTGTACCAAATGATTCAAAAAGTTCAAGGAATAGAGGTTGCATTCTAAGGTGGGTAGAAGATAAAGGGGTTTATTTTTACAGCCCAAGACTTCAGATAGCCCTGGCAACACCGTTTTTATGTCATCAAATGTGGAAGCAAAGGAAAAGTAAACAAGTGGAGTCATACAAGCAAAACTGCAGTTAAACTGAGGTGACTTTGCAGAACCAAAGGGTTTGCACTAAACTAACTGTTCAGCTTCAATTTCTACAGCCTAGTGATTTGGGTCTTTCTTGAGTTCGATATTCTTCACCACCTTCCTTTACTTCTCCTTATGCCCATACATCTCTGCCAGTTTCCCTCAGGGTCCCAGATTTCCATCAATTTCTCTCACAATTCCCTAAGCATTATGGGAGTGATCCCTTAGCACAAAGCCACAAGTAGGCTCTGAGCAAGTCAAATGTGGCCCAAGTCCTTCCTCCTGCCCCCAACCCAAGCAGATAATTCATAGTTGCTTTTATCAACATTTTTACTGCTCTCTTAAACAGCCCCATCTGATCCCAGCTCAAAAATCCCTATTTGTTGTCCCTTCCTGGCCAAGCACCTGTCCACCATTCCTGTGTTCACAGAATCTATACAAGAAACACTGAGCCACTTGCCCTTTATTTCCTCTTCAGTATCTTCTCCTTCTCCCAGAACCTGTCGCTCTTTTAGCACATTCTGTGTCTGAGAAGGGTGTCACTTATCCTAGAGCCTTGTCCAGGCTGAGTCCGGAGGGTCCCTTCCCCCAGGCTTCCTGGCTAGCAGTACCAGCTGAGTGGGAGACTTAAATTTTTACCTGATTCCTTCCTGGAACCCCCGGGAAGATGCCATCCAAATAGAGGACCCCAAGATTGTATGAGGCATCTGGATTCCCCATTTCTTCTGCTTTCAGCCAATATTTGGCAGCTTTGTTGTAATTTTTCTTGAATTTGTGGTAATACCACCCCAGTCCATTGACCGCCTGATGCAATCCCTGGATTTGAGAACAAGAATGAGATGACTTAAGAGAAGGAAAAAAGAAACCTCAAGAGAATCAAAGCTGTGAATGAATTATCCTCAAGTCTCACAAAACCTTCCTCCTCTCCTATTATTTTTATGAGATGGGGGGAGGACTGCATTAAAGAAGAATGAGATGCTTGAAATCCCAGCTAGCTCCAGTACTACCCCCCACCCTGGAGTCCCATCTGACTGCTGTGGGGGTTCCTGCCTCCAGCTCTGCAATGATGGTCTCTCTATGGGCCATTGGTTCTAGTCTTCAAGGGGGTCTCTAACTGTCCCCACTGTACCACAATGCCCTGAGCTCTCCCCTGCACCCTGGCACCCGCCTTGCTGGGGTGGTCTCCAGGAGACTTACCTATCTGGGTGAGTGCTTTGAACACCCATCATTTCTTCAGGCCCTTGTTTTATTTCTTTTGTTTGCTTAACTGGATTGGGGGCCACATCCAGCAATGCTCAGGGTTTATTTACTTCTGGCTGTATGCCTCATCAGGGCTCAGTCCTGGTAAGTTTTGTAATTTTGTGCTAGGAATTGGCTCTGGGTCCATCACAGGCAAGGCAAGTGCCATACTCACTCATCTTTTTTTTTATTTTATTTTTTTAATGTACTGTGATTTATACTATCTTTTTTATTATTTAAACACCTTGATTACATACATGATTGTGTTTGGGTTTCAGTCATGTAAAGAACACCACCCATCACCAGTGCAACATTCCCATCACCAGTGTCCCAAGTCTCCCTCCTCACCACCCGACCCCTGCCTGTACTCTAAACAGGCTCTCCATTTCCCTCATACATTCTCATTATTAGGACAGTTCAAAATGTAGTTATTTCTCTAACTAAACTCATCACTCTTTGTGGTGAGCTTCCTGAGGTGAGCTGGAACTTCCAGCTCTTTTCTCTTTTGTGTCTGAAAATTATTATTGCAAGAATGTCTTTCATTTTTCTTAAAACCCATAGATGAGTCAGACCATTCTGCGTTTTTCTCTCTCTCTCTGACTTATTTCACTCAGCACAATAGATTCCGTGTACATCCATGTATAGGAAAATTTCATGACTTCATCTCTCCTGACAGCTGCATAATATTCCATTGTGTATTTGTACCACAGTTTCTTTAGCCATTCGTCTGTTGAAGGGCATCTTGGTTGTTTCCAGAGTCTTGCTATGGTAAATAGTGCTGCAATGAATATAGGTGTAAGAAAGGGGGTTTTGTATTGTATTTTTGTGTTCCTAGGGTATATTCCTAGGAGTGGTATAGCTGGATCGTATGGGAACTCGATTTCCAGTTTTTGGAGGAATCTCCATATCGCTTTCCATAAAGGTTGAACTAGACGGCATTCCCACCAGCAGTGGATAAGAGTTCCTTTCTCTCCACATCCCCGCCAACACTGTTTATTCTCATTCTTTGTGATGTGATACTCACTCATCTTATCTCTCCAGTTCCCCTTGTTTGATTCTGATTTGGTTTATTCTGTGTGTGTGTGTGTGTGTGTGTGTGTGTGTGTGTGTGTGTGTGTAGGGATGTGTGCAGCATGTGTGTCTTTACAGGTGAGACTAGAGCCTCCATGCTATGCTGCTAGGCTATGCTGGAACTCACTGGTTAAAAGAAGTCAGGAACAGCCCCAGAAGTTTTGGCTCAGTGGCAGAGCATTTGCCATGAGCCCCATCCTGCTGCCTGTGCCTGTGCCATCCCCAGCCACAGTGCTGCATGATCACAAATCTGAGCTCTCAATGCACCTGAATTTGGTGTGTGTGAGTCCCATCCCCAAGCCTGCACCCTCCCAAGTGTCCATGACCAAGGGAAGTAAAGGAGAGCAAAGATAACAGTAAAGAGGAAAGGGAGGGGGCACAATATGCAGGTAGCCGACCCTGGTTCAATCCTCGGCTCTAAGGTATTGAATCCTTAGGGGTTCAATATGGTCCCCTAAATCCTGCCAGGAGTCCTCCCTGAGTACAGAGTCAGAAAGAAGCCCTGAACATCTCCACATATGACCATCAAACAAACAAACAAATGAGTACAACGAAAGAAAGAAGAAGCAAAATCATTCCATTAATAAACCTGAAGAATAGCTTATGCCTGGGAAGCCAGGGGGACTGGCTAGGGCAGAGTTAACTTTCTGAGGGTGCCTTCATGCTGTGGAATTGGTACTTATTCATTTTTTTAAGGAGCCCCCTTCTTCAGCGTGCATGCACACACACACACACACACACACACACACACACACACACACACACACTGCTACTCATTATCAGGAGAGCTGTGATTATAATTTCAGCCTTCAAACAAAATTGGCCTGCATTCTAGGGACCGGAAAGTGACCTCGGCTATTGAATTGGGCTCTGGCCATTGTAGCAGGCTTCTGTTGTTGCAAACTGTCTAATCAGGCCAGGCCAGTGACCCCTCTGTCCTGCCTGCATCCCCAACTGGGCTTGGAAGGAAGAGGCTTGCAGGACTGGCTATTTGGGCTCCAGCTCTGGGAGCCTGGTGTAGGGGCTTATGTAGTGGGGAGGGAGGGTGGTGGATGGGATGTTTCTTCTGACAATACTCATAAGTGTTACCTTGGAAGCTGCTTTCTTCATTAGCTCTAAGGCGAGCCGTCTGTTCTTTTTGACTCCCTGACCCTAAACAAAGATAAATAGCAACTATTACGAAGGAAATAAACCCAAACCTCCCACAGACATGCCAGTGCACAGTAGAAAACATTTAAAAATAAAACCCAAGCCTTAATTAAAAAAGCCCGGTCGGAAAGATTTCTCTAGGCAGAGTCTTGCCTGCTTGCCCTGATTTTGCTTATATTTGTAGAGAAAAGACATGCCCCCCACCCCAATCCCTGCACTACTGGCTTCACTGCCCCCACCTCCCCACAACTCTGCATGAATCAGAAAAGAATCTCAAATCCCTCAGGTCACTGGGAAAAGCTGAGTTGTGGTCTTTAGATGGCTTTCATTTCCTTTTTGCTGCTGCTGTTTATTTTTTTTCCTACTGAGTTTGGGGGCCACAGCCAAAGATGCTTGGGGACTGCTCTTTCTGGTTGAGTGCCCAGGGGCTTTGTGGTGTCAGGAATCAAACTGGAGTTGGCCACATGCAAGACAAGTGCCTGAAACTATTATATTTTCTCTCTCTCTCTCTCTCTCTCTCTCTCTCTCTCTCTCTCTCTCTCTCTCTCTCTCTCTCTCTCTCTCTCTCTCTCTCTCTCTCTCCTCCTGTCTCAGATGCTTTCCTGAATACATAATTAGGGGCTCACTTCTTTGTGCATAGAATAAAGCACTATAACCACATAGACCTATCAAGCATGATTCAGGTTGTCATTTTGGCTTCTAGGGTCCTCACAAGACTTGCTGCATAGGTGGCTTGAAAGAAACTTCATGGTTTTAGAAACAGACCTGGAAGCTGCTATGAAGGGTCCAGCCCTTGTCCCTTCCTACCTACCCCCAACACTATCAGATATTGAGTTCCTCCAGGGGAAAAAAAAATCAAGTGTTCCATACACCGTGAGGAAAGGGGGCATTAGGCTACTTCTTTACGAGAGGTGTTCCTTGGGACCATGTTGAGCCATCCATGTGGGGAAAGGGTGGGATGGAAAAACAGGTGGGAAAAAGATTCCCCATCTCTGCCTGCCAATATGCACTGAGAAGTCAACTAAATAAAAGACACTGCTGTCATAGACAAAATTCCTGCTACTCAGGTCCCTGAACAACCAGAGGTTGGTGACTGTGCATGGAACAGAATGTGAAGGGGTCTGGCCCTGCTCTGATTAAACACTATGTAGGTAGGTGGGGAAGGCACAAAACAGGAGGGTTCATTCTTATGAAAACTGGCATGGACCAACCAGGGTCCCATCCAATCCAGTCCTCACAACCCCCCAGTGCTAGGGTCAGCTTGTCTAATCTGAGTAATCAGCCCAGGTTCCCACAGCGGGGGAGCAGCAGAGGCAGGATGGAGCTCACTGAATCAAGGTTTCTACAATTCACTGTATTTTCTCCTGTCTGTTTCTGTGCTATGCCCTTCGAGAAAGGAGAAAGGATAATGTGCTGCCATCCCCTCTTTGTGGCATTGGTTTGTTTCTATTTTTCTGGAGCTCAAAATAAATATGCAGAGTCCACGAAAAGTTTTTTTTTTATTATTATATACAAAAAGTTTCTTACTACGCTCCAACTTTTCCACTTAAATAAAACTGATCAGCTGAAGCAGCATGGAGAAGACAATATTTTTCAGAAGAGCATCATTACCTCCTCTAATTAGAGGAGAAGCAAGAGAGAAGGACAATTGAATCTCCTAGGATTAATAATGGGACAGACCAGTAGTTCATGTTTGGGGGCTTCTGGGAAAATACCAGAAAGACCAGAACGACAAAACCTGGTGGAGCTGAAAGTTTTTTCTTTTCTAACTTCTTTATTTTGTAGAATAAAAAGCAGACCCAGAGGGATTGACTCCTTTACAGCCCTCCAGAGAGACTTATAACTGGAATTTAGAGGCTCTGATTTTTAAGGTCAGGGATTTCCCAGTAAACATGTTATTTTATCACCTGTGGGATCCTTTCTTGAAAGATAAGGTGCCACAGACAAACCCGCACAGCAAGGCAAGTGGTTAAAGGAGAGAAATTAAAGCCCCGGTTCGGGCAGAAAGGTTAGTCTCTATCCACTGGATGGACTCAAGCAGGGCAGGTATTGCTGTGAATATTCACACCCCATCCACCACCAAGGGCGCCATCTTTGCTATGATCTGAATGCCCAGAACCAAGGGCACAGTATTATTCTTTACGTCTGGAAAGCTCATTTCCTGTGCAGGGCTTTCTCACATGAAACATTCAAAAGCAATCTGGTCATTTGGACAAGCACATTGCAAAGTTTGGTGGTTGTAGCTAAGGTCTTGTGTTTTTAGTGTTTCTGAGTCTATGCTTTGGATGTAATAGCTATACAACTCTCACTCATCCCCAACATAGCTAAAGTTCTAATCCCTGTTCCCCATTACTTCCTTTTTTCATCTTCCTTCCTACCTATATTCCTTCTCTCTCTGTACTTCTCCTCCATAAACTCTGGGTCAAACATGATTTAGGCATTTCATTTTACTACTTGACATTTCTTCATCCACTTATTTTATAGACCACAGTGTTTTATAGACCTGTGTTTGTCTTTCTCCTTCAGGCTTACTTCACTAAACATGATATCTTCCCTTTACAACCAGGATTTAGAAAATTGCATAATTCCATCACTCCTTGCAGCTGCATAATATTCCATTGTGTATATGGAGTATGAAAAGACTGGTGGAGGAAGTTGACACCAGTGGTGAGATTTGTGTTAAAATATATACTTGGGCCTGGAAAGATAGCACAGCGGCGTTTGCCTTGCAAGCAGCTGATCCAGGACCAAAGGTGGTTGGTTCGAATCCCGGTGTCCCATATGGTCCCCCGTGCCTGCCAGGAGCCATTTCTGAGCAGACAGCCAGGAGTAACTCCTGAGCACCGCCGGGTGTGGCCCAAAACCCCAAAAAATTAATTAATTAATTAAATATATGCTTAAGTCTCAACCATTAATAACTATTCTTTAATTAAATAAAAATATTAAAAATAAAACCCAGCTATGAATAATTTTGTAAATGATGGTGCTCTAATTATTTATTTTTTTTTAAATAAAGACAATCTGACTGAAGGCAAATATCTTCCTAGAGATGCTGACAGGCTTTCTTCATCTTGCCCAGGGAAAATTTAGGATGAAGAAAAACCAAAACAGCTTTAAGGTGGGAAAATCAGAGCGAGCTGGTGAAAAAAATGATGTCACACCAGACTCGTTTATTCATGTCTTTGTCTTTCACCCTGGTCAGTCACCTCCTGGAAGGCAGAAGTAATGCTTGACCTATGGTGTCCAGACCTTTATTGTCTCTGCACTTTGGACACTGGCCAACCACATGTAACAACAAGTCCCCTTCTCTGGGCCTATCTCTGTTTTCTCCATCAGCAAGGAGCCCTGAAGGTCAGGGACCAAATGTCCTGCTTCCAACTCTTCCTCTATCTAGCACACAGAGTGGCATTTTATCAGCCCTGAATGGATGTTTACTGACAGCAAACACGAGCGCCCTGGTATATGCTGAAGAATCCAGTCTTTTCAATCCTGATTTGACAACTGTCCAGGTTCTAATTTGGACTATACTTTGGAAACTAGAAACATCAGTAGCTTTTAGGGCTTTGGGGGGGGGGGAGAGAGAGTTGTGGCTATTCAGCAGTGAGTGGCCACAGCTGTGTTCTGGCCACAGTGACCCACATTCTTGTTTCAAGACATGTGTTAGCTGAGAATGGGGTGGGGGGAATACCACAGCAACTGCTTGCTTTGGGCATGACACAGGGCCCAAGGGTTCCGGTTCCTTTACCAGAGCCAATAGGCTTTTCACTTTTTCAAGATTAGAAAATAGTATCTGGAGTGAAGCCACGTGCCTGGACCCTGGTCCTAGGGCCTAAAACATACCAATTGTGCAAACTTGGCAAGTCTTCAGGCCTTTTTGTGGTCTTGTGATCACATTAAATAGCAGCCATAACACACCCCGGGTCCTGCCTTGCCTGGCTGTTGTGAGGATTTAATGCAGTCGTATTTGTAAAGCAGGTCATGAGCACAAGTCCATGCGAACTTCATGGTTCCATATAAGACACAGTGATTTAGTGCGGACCATCTGTCCTCTGATTACCATCAGCTGTGGTCATGGCCACTGTCCTATGAGCTCAAGTGATCCTCAGGGAAATGGCTATCGGTCACATAGCAAACCTCAAAATTTCACACACACTCCTACCTCCTGGGGGTGGTAGTCTTCCTACTGGCCCCCCTACTTGACTTTTGGCATAAAAGCAAAGCCTTTGTTCTGATCAACAGAACTGCTGGGATGGAGCCCAAACACAGCTTTGTTTCAACTGTAATTCAATGACAATTCTGCCTGGGAGAGGCAGGGGGTAATGGGAGATGGATGTGCTGCATTTAGGGGGAAGGTGGCTGTGTACCCATCCATAAAACTCAGGTGTCTCCTTTGGAATGCCACTGTTGTTGCAAAAGCCAAGGGTATCCAGGTCCTAAGCCCAAGAGTCATGAGTCTGAGCAGACAGCTGTTTTTGACTTGAAGTAAGCATCTCTTTTTAAAAATAAATACAAATTTAAGGATCCCTTTTTACCAGGATTGATAAGAATGAGCTTAGAATTCCTCCAGTTACAGGTGCCCCATGGGTATACCAGAAATAAGGTCCAGACAATCTGATAAGAATAGCCCCACTTCCACACTGCTTACCTTATATTTGTTTGTTTGTTTGTTTTGTTTGGGGTTCACCCACTTGGCAATACTCAGGACTGACTTACTTCTAGCTCTGTACTCAGGAATTACTCTTGCTGGAGTTCAGGAGACCATATGAGATACTGGAAATTGAACTCAGGACAGTTGTATGCAAGGCAAACACTTTACCTGCTCTATTATCTATTTCTCCATCGTCCTTGTGTTGCTTACCTTTTTTTATTTGTTGTTGGGCCACACCCAGAAATACTCAGGGATCATTCCTGGCTCTGCACTCAGAAATTACCTGTATGCCTGACAGTGCCCAGGGGACTAACTGGATGCCAAGGACCAAACTCAAGTCAGCCTCATTCAAGGTAAGCACCCTGTCTGCTGTACTATAGTTCTAGCCCCAATCCTGCTTACCTTAAATAACACGATGGCATAGTCGTAGATCAGTGCAGGGTCCTCTGTCTCCAGTGCACCCTTGGCGTACCACTCAATCGCTGCTTCTGGATTCTTGGCCACCCCTTGCTGTCCCCAGAACAACATCTGGGCCAAGCGTTGCTGCAAGACAACAGCCATTTAACACTAAAGCAACACTGGGGAGAGCCTGACATTCGGAAGGACACCCGAGCTCTGAATTTTTTACAGTGACAACTAAGAATGAACTAGCTATGTGGACATTCCCCATGGGGGCAGGGCCCTGTAGTGAGCTGTGTGTGTGAAGTCCTTCCTGCAGATTGGAAACAGTGTGGGGGTATAGGAGGGATCCATATCACCCAGGGTCAAAGATGTGTGCAAACAGGTCTGTGGGCTCCTTCCTTACAGGCTCCTCTGTGTCCATCAGAGTGTCCTGTCCCAAAGCACCTGTTTACAGAACAATCTTCCTTAAAGTCCAGCTGAGGGTGCTCTGGCAACAGGAATCACAGGTGCTATCTGCTATCCTTGTCCCCTCCTAGCACACCTCAATAAAATCACCTAGAAGCTGCCTGACCAGCAAGAAAGTTAGTTCCAGCTTTGGGGCACACAGGAGATGCCTTTGGCACATGCCTCCCCAGAACAGACTTGGAATTGTTCTAGAAAGATTTCCTGAGGATCGAGTCAGTGGCAATGACTGCTGAAAATCCTGACTCCTTGTGGGTCTTTTATTTTGTCTGTCTGCTTGTTTTCTTCCAACCACCTCTCTACCCCCTACACTGTCGTGTTTACTTTTTGGTTGTGCTTTTTTGTTTGCTTTGCTTTGCTTTGGATTTTGGGGTCATGCTCAGCGGTACTGCTGACTCTACAGTCAGGAATCAATCATGGTAGGTCTCAGGGAACTGCATGGGATGCCGGGGAATCAAAATCAGGTCGACCACATGCAATGCAAGTGCTCTACCCACTGTGCTATTGCTCCAGTCCTAAGACCAGTATATTCTGATCAATTTTGTTAAGGCCTATTTATTTATTTATTTATTTACCTGAGCTGCAGCATTGCCTCGAGTAGCTTCATGCTTCAACCACATAAAGACATCTCCATCTTCTTTCGTTTGTACCTTGAGTGTTTCATCATCTTTTAGTCTAATTGTTTCAACGTATGCCTAAATAAGAAGGGAGAGGAGGAAGAAGAAAGAGAAAAGAAGAAAGGAGAGAGAAAGGAAAAGAAAGAAGGGAAGGAGCAAGAGAGGAAAGAAGGAAAAGAGAGTTGGAAAAGAGAGTTGGAGGAAGAAGTAGAGAGGGGAGGGTGGACAAAAAAAGGGGGGAAAAACAGAAAATCTCTAACTCATACAGGCATGTCAAAGATAGAACATAATTCTGAAACTGGCAGCTGCTCTGTAAAAGCACGATGAATAATTGCAATAAGAATGTGTCTACAATACCATGAGATCAAGTTCTTTCTAAATAAAGGCATCACCTCGCATATGTCCAGCTGGCTCCTTTTGTTCCCTATTAAGCATTTGTCTTCGGAAACAGCTGGCTTCCGTGTCCATTTCCACTCCTGCAGCTGGTCTGGAGTCCACCTGGGCACTGTAGGCTCCAGAACCGCATTACACACGGCATCCCAAAGAGTAAATCAATATTTTCTCAGAATAATCTGATATTTTTTTATCCGAAAGTGTTATTATCCTGCATGACTAACCCCCCTCTTTTTTTTTTTAATTTAGCAGGCTCAGCTTCAAAATATCATTTGGCTATTTCCAAAAAAAAAAAAATTAATCTACTCTGAAAAGAAGAGGCGTGTTAACTCTGTGAAGGCGAGGCGGAATGTGCTAGAGAGGCAGGCGATGGCTCCAAAGAGAAGGAAAGTTTGAGAGATGCTGTCAGGGGATGGGCTTTCAGGGAGCTGATTCCTTGGAAGAAAATAAAGTACATGGGGGTCAGGAGAGGGAGAAATGATAGTAAAGTGGGTAGAGAGCTTACTTTGCATGTGGTGCAGCAGAATTTGATCCCCAGCATCCCATAAGCCCCCCCCCCCAAGACTGCCAGAAGTGATCTCTGAGCACCACCAAGTGTAACCCAATATAAAAACAAAAAATCAAAACACATTTTTGGGGGGATTTTGGGTCACACCCAGCAGAGCTCAGGGGTTACTCCTGGCTCCATGATCACAAATAACCCCCAGCAGGCTCGAGGGACCATATGGGATGTGGGATGCGAACCACCATCCTTCTCCACGCAAGGCAAATAAATGCCTTACCTCTGTGCTATCTCTCCAGGCCCTCCAAAACACATTTTTATAGAGAAATTTTGATTCTCAGGGAGAAAAAAATGGTCCATGGGACCAGACAAAGAGCCCAAATGACTGATGTGAGTGCTTTATATGTAGAGGACTTGTTTTTGATCTCAGTTCAGCACGAACCCTAAGCTCAGAGCTAGGAGCAGCCTCTGAACAACCCCCAAATCTAGCACCTTCTTTCTTTTTCACCTGCAGCATAGCCCCACTCCATCACGAAGAAGTGGCGTGATCACGAATAAAGAGATGAAATGACGCGAACCATGACTTACATAAAAGCTAGATGAAACTAGACTCCGGGAAGGAGCTATAGAAGGGTGCCTGGTTTGTTAATTAGAAGTCTAGCTTGCCTTATCTCCTGAGCTACGTGCTGCTGGGGAATGAATAGACTTCTCAACAAAAGGACATTTAAATCAACGTATGACACCTGCTCTACTCCTCAAGGAGCCATTAATTACACATTCTTAAGAAAATGAGCTATGATACAACTCTTCTAACAGTATCATTCCTATCTGTGGTTTTAATCCAGTGACTTTTCAGCTGCATGCTGGATCTCTGCTATTCATCTTCTCTGGTTCTGACCAATTAAACATTTTCTTTCATAATCATAACATTTCCTATGCCGAATCTTCAAAAGAAAAGGAGCTTGTTAGCAACATACCCTTTCCCGTTGGTAACTCTTGTTGAATGAGAATTCTTAACGGTATCATGTATACATATAGGACATTATTAACACATCCGGGCTTGGCAGGGTAATGGTGTCAGTACTTCTTAGTCTTAATTTTGCATGTGTTATTCAAAATATGTCTTTCTAAGAAAAGCTTATCTGTTAATAAAATTAATTCCTTTCAAGTAGAGGTCAAATATTGCACATAGCATGAATCCACTAAGAATATCAATGAAAATGGCAGTGAGCATGTACACTTTTATTCAGAAGCAATCCCTCCTTTTAGAAGGCACAAGAATGTCTGTGTAGAATAGTCTCACTCATCTATGGGTTTTAAGAAAAATAAAAGACATTATTGTAATAGTGCCCAGAGAAGAGGGCCGAAAGGACCGGCTCACGATATTGAAGCTCACCACAAAGAGAGATAACTACCATGAGTGAGAAAAGTAAAACGCCTGTCTCAAATACAGGCAGGGAGTGGAGGAGGAGAAAAATGGGGAATTGGTGGTGGTAATGTTGCACAGGTGAAGAGGGGTATTATTTTTATAACTGAAACATAACTACAATCATGGTATTTAAACATATTATTAAAAAAAAAAAGAAGAAGAAAGTCTGTGTAGCAGCACTTTGGGGAAAGCAGAACTTTCTTCCTGTTTTATGTTCACCCATGGTGATGTCTTTGGATCATTTATTTTATAATTATACAACGGGAATTTTTGTCTAGAAATAATCCCTTCTCATTGCCAGAGATATTTTTCGGGGGGAGGGTCGGATAGGGCAGGAGGGAAGAGTCAGGGCCAAAAAAGGGATGTGTTCAAGATTCCTGGTTCTATGGTCAGGAATCACTCCTGGTGGCCTCAGTGGAAGATTTGTGGTGCCAGAGATTGAACCTAGGTTGGCTGCACTTAAGGCACTTACTTTGCCCATTATCAAAGCACACATTTTCCACATTGGGTCTGTGAGTATGATCCATGAGCTACAATAAGGATCAAGATGTGCATTAGTGCCAAGTTAAGCACTAAGCTTAAGAGGCTACAACTCTGACCTGCCCATGCCTAACCCTTAGGCTCATCAGTATCCACAGCAAATTGCAAGAGTATATGGCCTATGCCCACTCTTCCCTGATAAACTGGCCTGGGGTGATAACTCTGGGCCTTCTTGGAATGGTGGCAGGAAGATTTCCCTTGCTTCCCAAAGGCATAGCAGTCCACAACCACATCTGACACTCTCCACAGAAAGGGCCCATTCCACCACTTAACCTTACAAAACTTTCAAGTCACCAAATTTGTTTCAGATCTATAAATACTGGGCACCTCATAATTTGTAGTAGTGTCAGGCCAGTAGTATCACAGGAAATTTGATGGGAAAGCTATTTAGTAATCTACCAAGCTCACTGAGCCTAACCAGTAAAAGAAGACTTAACTAGCACCAACCACAGCCCAGTCAACTCTTAGACCATGAATAGTAACACTCTGGAGAGCTATAATAATTATTACAAATAATCTTTAGTTACCTAAGTTTTGATAATTCCATTTGCCTTTGTGTTGAAATAGACGATATGAAGTAAATTTGTGCAGCAAGGGGATGAGTTAAAGTGGTGGGTAAGAAACTGAGAACACCAATGAAGGGAAGGTCAGATTGTTGGCGGAATTGCTGTTTGAATAGTTAATGCTTGACACAGCTGTATTATGAACAACTTGGTAAATCACAGTGTTATATTCAAAAAGAAAAAAGAGTCTATGGCCTAGATAAGGGTCCACCTGGTCAATGAACCTAAAATACAAGGCCTGTTTCTGGCACACACTTTTAGGAGAAATTAAAATCCATCCAGGATCAGCACTTCCATCTGCATATCCCCTTCCTCCCCACTGGGAAAGGCCATGAATGCAGAGATGCAGGACTAGCATATAGCCAGGGCACACAGAACACACAGGAAAGCATCACTGGCACAAGTCACAGGTGTTGGCCCTCCCAAAGTGGTCCCCAGGAGCATCATGTTTCACACCTGCTCCCCTTGTACCTGATCTCCTTGCAGCGTGTGCTGGTCCAGAGGTGTCTTGGTGGCGATGTTGCTGTAATAGGCATAGGACAGCTCCCAATCCAAGGGGTAGTCATCCACTCCCTGATAGTGTTTGTACCCCAGATTCATTGAAGACAGCCTCTCGCTGCCCTGGCCTCCAACCAAACTGTACAACATGCCCTGTGAGAAAGAGATTGACAATGTGTTCAGGAGGACAGAACCGGTAGACATCTGGCTTGGTCCCTCTCTCCAGCCCTAGTCATCTGAGAAACAGGCCAAGTGCTCCTTTAAAAGAGGCTGAGAAGAGTCCACTGTTTTCCGTTTTTTGTTTTTTTTTTTTTTTTTGATGACTAAAAAATTCCAATCTCTACATCCTTAGTATCTAGCAGCAGAAAATTCTATGACTTTTGAGCTTTTGTCAGTGAAAATGGTCTTCCCTTGGCCTCTCTTACAACATCTTAGCAACTATACTCTCAGTTCTAAAGACCCCCTGGTGTGACTCAGCTATCGTGCTTTGGATCCCAGTCACCAGATGTCCAATGTTGGTTGAGGTTTGAAAAATGAGCTGAGAAGTCATTTGCTTATGGCCAATCAGCCACCAGGTGGAGGTGATCATACTAGAATCTTCTACACCAGGGGTCTCAAACTCACGGCCCTCGGGCCTTTTGCGGCCCTCCGTACAACATTTTGTGGCCCTGCCCTAGAGGAATCTTTTTTTGTTTTTTTTTGTTTTGTTTTGTTTTAGTTGTTTGGGTCACACCCCCCAATGTTCAAGGCTTACTACTGACTTTGAACTCAAGGATCACCCCGACTTTGCTTCCTGTGGCCTCCAGGTAAATTGAGTTTGAGACCACTCTACCCCATAAAATTGCCCAGTGGGTGTAGTCAACAATCCCTAAACTCATATAAGTGAGAGGTGAACACAAAAGAGCCCCCCAAAAGAAGAGTACCCCCAGAACAACTGCATGTAGACTGAACCTAGTCAATAACAAAACATACAATTCCAGGGCCAGAGTTAACATAGTACGGTGGGTACAATGCTTGCCTTACACATAGCCAACCTGGGTTTAATCCCCAGCATCCCATATAGCCCCCCAAGCACTACCAGAAATCTGAACCCTGAGCAAAGAGCTTTGCGCACAGACAAGAGGAGCCCCAAAACAATAACAAAACAAAACAAGACATACAACCCCAAGTGCAAATCTGGAAATGATAAGTTTCAGAAACCAAGTAGTTGCTACAATAAAAATTTGGAGTGAAAAAAAAATTAAATTTGGTGGTTAGAAGGACAATATTTCATTGAGCTTCTTTTTTTTTTTTTTAATTTTTTTGTTTGGTTGGTTTTGGGTTCACACCCGGCAGCTCTCAGGGACTACTCTCAGAAATCACTTCTGGCAGGCTCAGGGGACTATATGAGATACCGGAATTCAAGCCACCATCCTTCTACATGCAAGACAAATACCCTACTCCCATGCTATCTCTCCAGCCCCTTCTTTGAGCCTCTGATGACTTCACTGTTGCTAAAGGTGAAAAGGAATAATGGTCCCAAGGTTAGGGCAGTGACGAGAATTGAGTGGTGAGAGGCAGTTGCTTGTGAAAGATCGGGGTTCTGGTAACCCCTATTTAATCTGTTCTTTCGTACTCTAATCACAACCCGGTGCCTGTATCTGAAAATAAAGCCCCTTTATTGGCCAATGAACATGGAAAATCCTGCATTTCATTTCACTCAGCTCTGGGGCCCTTTTTCTGAAGAGTAAAGATGTTCGAGAATCCCAAGGCAGCAAGGACGTGTCTGCTGTGTCTGAAGTGGAAGAACATTCCCCAACCTCACTGCACAGAGGATCAATGCTCCCAGAGCCCAGAAAATACGCTACCTGCAACCGGTCCCGAGGCACATTTAATCCAGTTTCATAGAAGACAGAGAGGTAGTAAGAGGCTTTGTGGTAGCCACAACAGCTGGAATCCATCAATGAAGGGATGACAGAGCTAATTTGGTGGAGACCATCGATATGGGAGAGTCTCTTTACAGCCTTCTCGAATATTCGCCCACCGACTTCGAGCACAGATTCTCCTGGGTTCCTCGGCACTGTAAATAACACAGTTCACAGCACTCGCGGTTAATTATCATGGGATGGGATCGACAGGGCCTTTGGAAGAGGAAGGGAAAGCCAATTAAAGCACCTGAGTTATTAATATGGTTGGACTTGCAGTGCCTGGAAATAGACCACCTTCCGGGGAGGTAAATTAAGCCCTTGGGGGAAGCCACACTGTCATTCTAGAAATAGCTTTTTCTTTGCATTAAATGACAACCCAGCATCCTGGAGAGATGGTGTGTGTGTGTGTGTGTGTGTGTGTGTGTGTGTGTGTGTGTGTGTGTGTGTGTGTGTGTGTGTGTGTGTGTGTGAGACTCTGCTTCTATCATCCACAGAGCACCTCGAGAGAGTGATTTCCTCGAGGTAACTCACCACGGAATCAGGACCACCAGAACTTCCAGATTGTGGTTCAATTTCTCTAGGACTCTCGAAGGAAGAAAGTGCTTTTTTAAATCTCAGACACAATTCTGAGGCGCTGCTGTAGAGTAAAGCCAAAAGGAATTGGATCTGAAACGCTTTCCCATCATTTCTCTGCCTCTATTTTCTTCCTGGTTCCTAAATACAGTAAGTGCTTTGATTGAAGACTTGCAAGTATATCAAGGTTGATGTCTTAGAGCGAATAAGTGGTACAAATGCAGCCAAAGATGGGACTGGAACTAAAATTAGCAGCCTTATGTTTTTCGAAGGAGGGGATGGAAGGCTGGAGAAGTAAACCAACTGGTTTCCCTTACAGAAATGGGGGTCAGCCAAGCCAGCATTTCAAGCTAACCTTGCAGTTCAAAGTCAGAGTTGCTTGTCTCCCTCCTGATGAATGGGCAAGCAGCTATAATGAGACCTTATCAGTGGGAGTAGAGACTTCTCTATCCAACCACTTCCAGCTATTCCTTGCTTCTAGTCCTCCCTGTTCAACTGAGAAATGCTTAAGCTCAAACTAGCAACATATCCCACTTTGTTATGTAAGTGGTATCTGTACTATTCATTTTCTTTTATGCTTCAGCCAGTGAACTGGAATTCAGCGCCCGGGATATCAATGCAATCCTTGCTGGGAAATAGTATTCGTCATCCTAGAAGACCACATAAGATGGCACAGATACTATTTCTGCTTTAAGCAGCTATGATTGGCATCTTGCAGACTAACATCTTCTCTTCCCTAAAAGCCACCCAACATTTGTGACTGTCTTCATTTCATCTAAAATTAAAAAGTCACTACCGGCTCTAATAGCACTCCCCAGGGGATGGACTGAGACAACAGGAGAAAACCTCAAATGGGAAGATGCGAGATGCAATTCAGTGTAATAGCCTGGCAGAGAATCCAAGGAAACGCAGGGACCAGTGGGACCCAGAGATGAAGCCAGCCAAACAGGGGTTGTGAACAGCGCCAGCCTGTCCAGGCGCATGCTGACTGGCCTGAGAAGGGCCTTGTCTTCCACTCTCCGAGCTGCGGAAGCTGCCACCCTCAGCCGCCACCCTGCTCCAAGGCAGCCTCATCTCCTGGATCCTATAACACCTCACCCTGGCTTTCTCAGGGTTTCTGAGAAGCAGTAGGGGTCTCCTGTTACCCCTATAATCCCAGGAAGCCAGGGCTGAAAAAGTCAGCTAAACAAGTAAACTGTGGCCTTCTCACGTGTCAAAACCTTTGGAAACAGAGCTGGGAGGGTGTTGTTCTCACACACACACACACACACACACACACACACACACCCCTCCTGAGCCTGCCTGGCATTAATTCCTGAGCATACTCCAGAGCCAGGAGTAAGCCCTGAGCATTGCTGGGTGTGACCCAACCCCCCGTCCCCCAATCTGGAAACAGCCAAACTGGTAACAACAATTTGTTGTAGTGAGAAAGGAACCCTCATCTTCTGGTGGTGAGAATGTCCCCTGTTTGGGCCTCTATAGAAAGCAATATGGAGAGCTCCCAAAATTAGGAAGAGAACTCCCATATGACCCAGCAGGACCACTGCTTGTTATCTGCCCCCTAAACATAAAAATATTGATTAGAAATTATATGTGCATACCCATGTTCACTGCAGCACTTAGTACAAAAGCCAAGATGCAAGGACAAAACCCAAATGCCTAAGTGTGAATGAAAGGATGAAGAAGGCATGGCACACCTGCCCAATGGAAGACAATGCAGCTCTAAGTAAGACCAAGATCACTATTTGCCGCAACCTGAATGAAACTAGAGGATTTCATGCTGAGTAAATTAAGTCCAAAGGAAAGGGATAAATACACAATAATCCCACTCCTCATATGTGAGATCTGAAGCAAGGTAGCAACAAGGGGCAAAAATCAATACAAGAAGGAAGAGACTGATCCATAATAACTGAGTTGAGGGTAGGGAAGAGTATTGGGGACTTGGAATAGGGATGTGGATACATTGGTGGTAAGTGTGGTCTTGGGATGAAGTGCATGAGACTCCATCATTGGCCATATTAAATCACACAAATGCAATCAATAAAATTTTAAGAAAGTGAAATGAAATAAAAATCCAACCAAAAACTTTCTTTCTGAATTGCCTGTTGGTTGTGATTTAGGGGCCACATCCAGCAGATCTCTGGGAGCTAATATCCTGTACAGTGCTTGAGGCATCTCTTGGGGATACTCAGAGAAACCAATGTTGGGGATTGAACCTTGGGCGTCATGCATACAAGGCACTCAAACCTTGGCAACATTTCTCCTGCATACTTGGGGAGGTGGGGGTGGGAGAGACTGTGTGTGTGTGTGTGTGTGAAGAGATCCAATCCAGTTCCTGACAAATGTAAAGCAAGTCTCTGTTGCCGAGCCACAGCAGACACTGTAACATAGGGGGAAAAAAATCCAGCAATGCAGATTGGAATCAAATAAAAACAGAAGCACCTGGCTTTGAAAGTCAAGGTGATGATTATTCAAAGCTAGATGTGTAAGCTTTGAGGCTTATACATGCATGGACAGAAATTCCTCTCCACACCTACCTGTATAGACACATACACATTTCCCTCCCTGATGGCTCCTAGAGATTCTGACCCTCAACTCTTTGTCAATTGAGCCCTATTTATACGTCTCTTTCCTCTCTTTCCGGGGCTATCATGCACTCATTCTTACTAAAACTTCCATAGACTCACTCCCCTCTCCAACAGTGTCCCCTTTCCCAACCAGCACTCTATTTTCAGACTCTCTTGGGTTGCTTCCAGGACATTTGCTAGAACCAACAGTGCAGTCAGCCATGGCCTTGAACATTTCCCTCTTCTCTCTTGGGCTCCAGCTGATTTAACACCCTTTCCCACCAAGGAGTCTGAGAAGCTCATTTGGGAGTTCCCCTTTGCATAGGTACAAGAATTCCACATCCCAGCCAACTCTGGGGCAGGACCAGCGTCAGGTCTGCCAAATTCATATACTCGCTAATAACTCCCAGTGAGTTGCCAAAAAAAAAACAAAACAAAACACCAGGGGACTATTTATTCGTGTATTTGCTTATAGACTGCCACAAAAGCTCAGTGGCCCTGGGTGAACACTCAGAGCGAAGCCAAATCAACATTTTGCTAAGGATTTCTCTCCACCTCATCTGCTCTATCAAACATCCAGGGGAAGAGGAGGAATTTTAACTGAGTACCCCAGAAACAGACTAGATGGGCTTAGAGGAGACAAGAGACTCCAAAGCAAATAAAGCTCCAAATGAAACACTTGCCCTGATGACCTCTGGCACCAAACCCCAGAAATCATTAGCAAGGAGGCCCAGGGAGCAAAGATTGCTGGAAAAGAAGACAGCGAGTTGCCTTCACAAACAAAACTCCAATCCTCAGCACAAAAACATCTTCTCACATGGAAAGTAAACAGGTTGAAAGGTTCTATTCTTCCCTTTCCATATTAAAATTCTTAACTCCCTCCCAACGTTACCCATTTGTGTGTGTTTTTTTCCTACTGCCAAAGAATCTCAACAATTTTCTGCACTAGTGAATATAATAAAAAAAATAATAATAATCAATCTAAAGCCACACTTTAAAGAATGTGCAATTTGGGTTGCACATCTTTCAAGTTCGAATTCCAACAAAGCCAGATGTTCTGACTATAGCTTGAAACTAGACCTCTTTCCCCAATTAATTGAAGGAAGGAAAGGGTTAACTTCAGCCTTCTGGTTCCGTGCCAGCATTTCCTCCTTGTTGATCTGTAACTAAAGACCATGCCTGGTTATGGAGATTAATGGCAGCATGAAAAACAAACAAAACTGAAGGAGCCATTTTCCTATTTTCTTTCTTTCCAAAAGGGAAGGAAACAAAAGGCCTTTTTCCCCAGGCAGAGGGCAGTGTTTTCTGCTTTTCTCTTTTCTCCATTCGACAGAGAGTATCAGAGGTCGCCATTGAGATGCCCCTGGTTGAGAGAGGCAAAAGAAAAAATAAAAAAGGCAGAAAATGAGAAGGTGGCCGACTGGTGTAGGGGTTCAACTCGGCGTCTGATTGAGAATTCAGAAGGAGAAAAGCAAACTCGTTCCTTGTGAGAGACATGGGGACATCAATAGGAAAGTCATTTTGACTTCCAAGCTTCCAGAAGGTGCAATGCATCCAAAGTAGAGATTTGAAAGGAGGGAGAGGGAAAGAGAAAATGTCACTTAACTGGAAAAGGAAAGATCTTCAGCAAGTTTCCAAGTTCGAAGAAAACCAGCAGTGTCCTCATCTGCATTCTGATCCTGCCAGCCCCCCTGGTTCTACAGACTTAAGGAGCTGCCTGCACATTTTTCTCAAACTAACTGTACCTTTCTGCCGTGCCAATTTTTCTGATTTGATATCTACCATCTTCCTTCCTTCTTTCCTTCCTTCCTTTCCTTCCCTCCCTCCTTCCTTCCCTCCTTCCTTTCCTCCTTGCTTCCTTCCTTCCCTCTTTCCTTCCTTCCTTGCTTCCTTCCCTCCTCTCTCCCTTTCTCCCTCCCTCCCTTCCTTTCCTCCTTGCTTCCTTCCCTCCTTCCTTCCTTCCCTCCTTGCTTCCTTCCCTCCTTGCTTCCTTCCCTCCTCCCTTCCTTCCCTCCTTCCTTCCCTCCTTGCTTCCTTCCCTCTTCCCTCTCTCCCTCCCTCCCTCCCTCCCTCCCTTCCTTCCTTCCTTCCTTCCTTCCTTCCTTCCTTCCTTCCTTCCTTCCTCCCTCCCTTCCTTCCTTCCTCCCTCCCTTCCTTCCTTTCTCCCTCCCTCCCTCCCTTCCTTCCTTTCTCCCTCCCTCCCTTCCTTCCTTTCTCCCTCCCTCCCTTCCTTCCTTTCTCCCTCCCAATCTCCCTCCCTCCCTCCCTCCCTTCCTTCCTCCTTTCCTTCCTTCTTTCCCTGCTTCATTCCTTCCTTCCTCTTTTTTCATTCCTCCCCTCCCTCCCTGCTTCTTATAGAACTATGATCACTTATTCTCTTAGGCAGGGAAATCATAGCTCATTCTTTGTTTTCTTCTAAGTGCCTCTGTGTAGATTTTAAGACAATAATACATACTTTTTTAAATAAGAAGAACAATAAAGATAGTGGCATCTTAATGAACAACAATGAAAAAAAAAGCTCTTAAGCACAGGGCGCTCAGGCATTAGGGTGCATGGCGGCATTTCTAGTATTTCCATGCCTCATTTAAGAGTCTCCAGAGAAGGAGCTGGAGAGATAGCATGGAGGGTAAGGTGTGTTTACATTTCATGCAGAAGGTCATCTGTTCGAATCCCCGCGTCCCATATGGTCCCCATGCCTGCCAGGAGCGATTTCTGAGCATAAAGACAGGAGTAACCCCTGAGCAATGCCGGGTGTGACCCAAAAACCAAAAACCAAAACAAAAACCAAAACAAAAAAAAAACAAAAACAAAAAGAGTCTCTAGAGAAACACGGTGGCTGTAGGCAAAAGGAGTTTAGACCCGCCAGCAGCACTCCCCAGCCAGTGGGCTCCTGGCTGGCACAGGCTATGGAGATATGGGGTACTGGGAGGGGCTCAGCCTGGAGCAGGCGTCCTGTGGCTGCTCTGGAGCCAGATGGTGTCCACCCTGGGAGGTGAGCCCAGCTGGAGCCCTGGCTGCATCTCCAGAACATTGTCTCTGGCATGTGGGCACAGCGTCAGGTCCCAGAAGCTAGAGATGCCCAGTGCAGGATAGATGAAAATGGAGGCGGGGAAGAAAGAGTGCAGTCTGGGTGCATGCCTGGTGGACTCTCACCTGTCCTGTCCTTCTATTCCCCTCTACTCTTCTGACCCCTGCATGTACCCCACACCCAAGCCTGTGTGGCCACCCCCTATTTTCCAGAACCAGGTCTCTGGCCTCTACCCCTTTTTGGCCCAGCCTGTCGAGACACCCTTCTCCAGAGGGAGGTCAGAGGCACATTCAAAGGCATCCTGAATGCCTGTTGTCTTTGCACCAGAAAGGTGGGATGGAGGGACAGAAGAATGGAAGCAGTGTCTGGCCCATCTCTTATGAACTGAAAGGCCAACACACTGTGAGCCAACACTCCTGGCACCAGCTAAAAAGCCCAAATGCTAATCGGCCATCTCTCTGCTTGGCAGCAGCCCTATTCTTAGGGAATTGGAGGTTCCCTCAGAAACGACCTGGGGGCTATCAGAATACACCCTTCATATATATTCTGGGTTGGGGATCTCATATCAGATTCCACCCAGAGCCCAGACAGAGTGCACACCCCCAAGCAGTGCAGATTATTAAACCAGGGCCTAGCTGGGAGCATCAGACACAGCAGCAGTTCCCAAATGAAGGGTGTGTGTTCTGCCACATCTCCCCATCCTAGAGCTGCCCCTTCATGCACCCTTAGCCCCCAACATGCCCTACTCTTGCATTTCAAGGCAGATTGGCTCTGGGAAGCAGGCCCAGGCCCTGCCCTAGAGGGGTGCCACCAGCAGAGGAGAAGCAGCAGCTGCCATTCACTCTAGTGCCCAGCTCTCAATAGTCTGTATAAGCCTCTCATCTGTGGCACTTGGCAGAGAGTGTCAGGAGGGGATGCCCTGGATTCTCAGGATGGGCTTCCCAAAGCCACTTGAGTTTGTACAAAGCCTTGAGGGACTCCCATCTACCACACCACCCAGAGTTCAGACCTTCCAAAGCAAGGTGCAGGAGGAGGCATTTCAAGGATTCTCAGGCCACCAGTGTTTTGAAGATGTTTCCAGGGAAGGGGGGTGTGCATGTCCTGGCAGCCCTAAGACACAGAATATCATGTGCCAGGAGGCAGCAGGCAGAATCCTGCCTCTTTCAGGGCACACAAAGGCCATGAAAATGAACACAAAATAAGAAGAGGCCCACAAAGGATACAGGGCCCATCCTTCCCCATGGCCAGCCTAGTGCTGACCCTGAACTTGTGAACCAGATTCTAGTTCCTTCTGTGAGTCATCAAGAGTTGTCTGTAAGTTATTTTGGGGGCCATTGTGAGCACCTTAAATGACAACCCTAACCCTAACTCCTCTGGTGCATATCCAGGTAGTCATGTACTGGAGCTCTTTTAAGAAAAACAAGGGAGCAGAAGAGACAAGATAGGATTCACTTGCCTTGCACGTGGTCAACCTGGGTTCAATCCCCTACACCCCATATTATCTCCTGAGCAGCACTACAAGTGATCCTTGTGAGTGCAGAGAGAGAAGGAAGCCCAGAGCATAGGTGAATGTGCCCTCCCGAAACACCCACCACCAACAAAATAGTAAACAAATAGCAAACCTAAATCAAATCAAACAAAATGTTTTCCAACATCTTCCCCCCAAAAATGGGTTTTGGGGGTTAAAAAGATAGTACAGTGTGTAGAGTGCTTGCCTGGCATGTTACCAATTTGGGTTTAATTCCTGAAATAGCTTATGGTCCCCAGAGCACTGCCAGAAGTGAGTCTAGGCATGTCTCAAAACAAAAGAGAAAGAGAGAGAAGAGAAGAAAAGAAGAGAAGAGAAAAAGAAAGAAAAAGTAGATCCTATTTCTATTTCTAAAGACTTCTAAGTTTTGCTATGGAATGAGACTAGCAGAGGGAGACAGTCAACCCTCAGACAGGGACTATCACAAAAAAACCCACAAAACTGCAGGCATGAGCATGGCAGAAGATGGGCCATATGATTTGAGGAAGATTATGTGTGAGCTGGGACTCAGGGCCACTCAGGACAGGACAGCTGAGTGGTGTGTTCTTAAAGAACAGTGTAGGAATGTGCTGTGCAGGACTCGAGACAGAGGTGTCCATTCTGGCTACTTGTCATCAGCACTCGGGCTCTGTGGGGAATGGGAAACAAGCAGGATACATCCATTTCTTGCACCTCAACCACCCTGCAAATGAGTAACAGGGATACAGAGAGGATGTCATACCTGTAAGACAGGGCAGAGAGTGACAACTGCCATCCCTCATCTCCATGTGACATGGTTCTGCCCACAATGCTCTTTCTGGATTTTAGGTCACTTTAATTCCTGCAAAACCAGACTTTACCCAGTATATATGTATATATATCACAAGAAATAAATTACCCCTCACGCTCAGGAGGATGGATATTCTCACAGAAAATAAGAGCCAGAAAAGAAGCAGTGTTGGCAAGGTGGTGGTGAGACAGAAATGCAGGGGTGCCATTGGTGGGAATGTGAACTGGTTGTTGCTGGGGAAAGCAATATGGCAGCTCCTCAAAAACCCAAAAACAGAATTACCACATGATGCAACAGAAATAGCCCTCAGAGACTATCTCCTAAAGAGCAAAAGCTGAGTCTCAAAGAGATATTTGCATCTGTTCATAGCACCACTGCTCATAGTGGCGAGGAAGAAGAAGAAGAAGAAGAAGAAGAAGAAGAAGAAGAAGAAGAAGAAGAAGAAGAAGAAGAAGAAGAAGAAGAAGAAGAAGATGATGAAGGAGAAGAAGATGAAGGAGAAGGAGGAGGAGAAGGAGAAGGAGAAGAAGAAGAAGAAGAAGAAGAAGAAGAAGAAGAAGAAGAAGAAGAAGAAGAAGAAGAAGAAGAAGAAGAAGAAGAAGAAGAAGATGAAGGAGAAGAAGATGAAGGAGAAGGAGGAGGAGAAGGAGAAGGAGAAGAAGAAGAAGAAGAAGAAGAAGAAGAAGAAGAAGAAGAAGAAGAAGAAGAAGAAGAAGAAGAAAGAAGAAAGAAGAAGAAGGAGAAGGAGAAGGAATCTGTATGTTCATCAAGAGATGAATGGAATAACAGAAAGTGGTAGATGCCATGGTGTACAAGAGCACACATGAGCCGGAGAGATAGCATGGAGATAAGGCATTTGCCTTTCATGCAGAAGGACAGTGGTTCGAATCCTGCCATCCCATACGGTCCCCTGAGCCTGCCAGGAGTGATTTCTCAGCATAGAGCCAGGAGTAACCCCTGAGCGCTGCAGGGTGTGACCCAAAAACAAACAAACAAAAATCTATATAAGAGCACACATGAGTCACCATCTTGCTCCTCTCCTGTACATGTCTTTTATGTTTGTTTTTGTTTGCAGGGGCCATACCTAGTGGTACTCAGAGGTTACTCTGGGCTCTGTTATCAGAATCTCTCCTGGCAGGCTTGGGGAACCAAATGGACTACTGGGGTCAGCCACATGCAAGGCAAATGCTCTACCCACTACTCTATTGCTCTGGCCCCTCCTGTACTTTTCTTATCTTTATTTCCCTCTTGGTCTTTGCCTCACCCCCTCAATCCTAAGAGATGCTTTTTGTTTTATTTTGTTTTTGTTTGTTTGTTTGGGTGGGGGTAACACTCAGCCATGCTTGAGGTTACTCCTGGCTCTGCACTTAGGAATTATAGCTGGCAGTGCTTGATATACCATATGGGATGCCAGGTGTCAAACCCTGGTTGGTTGGGTACAAGACAAGTGTCTTTTCCATTGTACTATTGCTCTGGCCCTTACTCTGTATAGTTGATGTTGAAATTGTTCCAATTATACATGCAGAGAGTGAGGGAGAGAAACAACAGGATCTCTGGAGATGATAGGGTTTCTCTCTTCCTTAAGAGTTAACAGCAGACCTTCTGAAAGGACATCAGAAGGTCACTGTACAGCCACAAGAGAGATCCAGTTGCCTGACCAGGTCACAAGGGACAGATGCTTTCCTCCAAGGATTTATTAACCACTGATGACAGCTTGGATGGCCTTGAGTCAAAACTCCCTGCACTGCCCATGACCTTACGCTTTAGCATGACTTTCCAAACTAGTTCTCTATAAACCCCTATCCCCAATTGAGAGTGACACTCGGGCAGGAGGGCAAATATGAGTCAGCATCTTCTCAGGTAGCTAGCACTTGAATCAAACCCTTTTTTTCCTCACATCAACTCTTGTCTCTCAAATAATTGGCATTTGACTAGCAAGCACCGGAACTTGGTTCACAAAGCCAATGGTACCACAGTACCAATGGACCATTGAAAAGGACAAAAAGTCCAACACATACTCTCATGTGGATGAACCTGGGGAACTTGATGTACAGTTAATAAGCCAGAAACAAAAGACAATCACCAGCTTCCTAGGTCTGAGCTATGAGAGAACCTTCAGTTTCACAGAGACAGGCAGTAGAATAGAAGTTGCCAAGGCCTGAGAAGCAGCAAAGTGAGGAGATTCTTAAGAAGAACATCTAATAGCAAGATGAGAAAGTTCTGGAAATCAGAGGCATTGTACATGAACCTAACACCACAGGAGATTACATTTAAAAAATGATTACACAAGACCAATGTGATAGCACACAGGTAGGGCATTTGCCTTGCATGCAGTTGACCTGAGTTCAATCCCCAGTATTCCATATGGTCCCCTGAGCACCTTAGTAGTAATTACTGAACTCAGAGCCAGGAGTAAACCCTAAGCATTATCAGATGTGGCCCAAAAACCAAGCCAAACCAAACCAAACCAAACTAAAAAAAAAATTTGGTTACAGCCAGGAGAAGGAGGAGATGCTGAATGGTAGAAAAGTGTGATATATGAAACCCTATCAGCAATAGTATTAAATCATGATACAAAACACTAAAATGGAAAAAGAGAAAAAGTGCCTCTCATAAAAGAAGACTGATGTGTGGGAGGCAAATGGAGGTGGGAGTGGACATTAGTAGAGCTAGTGGCACTGGTGCAGGGATCAGTCTTGAAATAGTGCAATCCTGAAACCCAATCATGACGTTATTTAACTTTGTAGTAGCATGATGACTAAATTGAAAAAAGTGGTTAAGAGCCAGACAGATAGTGCAGGAATTAAGGCACTTACCTTGCCAGTAGTAAGTGTTCCTTGTTATTATATGCACATTGTAGATATGAGACTTAAAGTATATCTATAGGGGCTGGAGTTCCCTCCAATGCTTGACACCACAGATGGTCCCCTAAGCTCCACTAGGAATGATCAGTGAGCCTGAGCACTGAGCCAAGAATAATCACAGAGATCCATGATGTGGCTTCCACACCTCCCACACACACACCCAAAAAAAAGGTTAAGAGAGGGAACTATGATTCATATCTTATCATGAAAAGTCAAGAATAAATTAAAGGAATTTGTTTTGTTTGGGGGCAAACCCTGGAGTACTCAGGGCTTACTACTGGCTCTGCACTCAAGTTCACTCCTGGTGAGAGGCTCAGGGGACAATATAAGATGCTGGGGGCCAAACTTGGGTTGGCTCCGCATAAGGAAATAGAGGAGGCCCCTGTTCTTAAAAGAGTGAGGGTGTGAGGATGATGGTAGCTAGAGGAGGAATGGGGTAACAGAGGTGGTCAGCTGGAAGATGGTGATGGTGAGCAAGGGTGGGGTACCTCTGTGAAGAGTGAAGGATCTACCAAGTCCTAAAAACCAATGTGACCTCCCAACTCACACAAAAAGTGAGACTACATCTTTGGTGAGTTTCTGAAGACGCAGGAGAAGATAGGGATCCCTCTTGACCAGGCTCCTGAGCACATATAGGCAATCAGAGTTTGTGCTCTGCACTTGTGTTCACAGGTTCCTTGGAAGCAAACTACAGGCTGGAACTAGAGTAAACAACATTCTAGGGTCCCAAGACATGTGGAGCTAACTCTCCCTTCCAGAACCAACATCAGGCAGCCTGGAGGGGGCGGGCAGTGGTTCCTTGCAAAGAGGCTGTCAGGAGCCCCAAATTATAGGCTAGTGTCTCACGCTGCCTGATCTCTTTTAGTTTTCTTTTAAACTCTAAGATGGGGGGAGGAGTAACTCTACAAATAAATTCGTTTGTGAGACCCAGAAGGGCAGGATTGGACTGCCAGCTTCAGCTACACTCATGCTTGGTACAGCCCCACCTGGTTCCCTCCTGACTGGGCAGGGCCCCATGATTGATACCAAATCTCACTACATAATCATCACAGATTTGAGGTCAAAATTTTGCCCAAATGTAGGGTATGAGTTGTTATTCTCCTTTTAATAGGACCAATTTGGGGGGGTAGATTGGGCCATACCCAGTGATGCTCAGGGGTTACTTCTGCCTATGCACTCAGAAATCCCTCCTGGCTTGGGGACCATGTGAAATGCTGGGGGATTGAACAGCAGTCCAGCCTAAGCTAGCTTGGGCAAGGCTTACTCCTTTGTGCCACCGCTCCAGCCCCATAGACCAATTTTTAAAAACTCAAGTGCTACATCTATGCAGTGGTAATGATTATGTGGTGAAATCCAGCAGTCCTTAGTGGGTGGGTGGGTGACTGTCAGAGAAGTTGGGACACAAGTGGCTTCAGACATACTCTCACTTTCTTAGTTCCTCTAGCTGTTTCCCAGCAGCCAACAGTTGGCCCTAAGGGGTCTGTCCTTGTGGCAGATCTCAGATGTGAAAATGTGGGTGAAAATGTGATAATGAGGGTGTTTTTATCAAGGATACGAATCCAGGATGAGATACTCCTCAGTTGCAGAAAACAAGATGTAGAATCCATGTAAATGTCCAACCACTTCTAGCATGAGAGTCTTGGAGGAAGTCATCATGTTAGCTGTCATGTCATCATGTTACATTTCTTTCTTTTTGGGGGGTTTGTTTTATTTGTTTTGTTTGGTGGCTACATCTGGAGGTGCTCAGGGGTTAGTCCTGGCTATGCTCTGAGAAATTACACCTGGCAAGCTCAGGGGACCATATGGAATGCCAGTGATCAAGCCTCAGTTAGCTGTGTGCAAGGCAAACCCCTACCTATTCTGGCCCACAACCATGCTTTTTTTCTATAGGAGACAGGGAAGCTACTCATTTCAGGGTAGGGGAGATAGTGCCAGAGGCTGCAGTGCTTGTTTGGTAGGCATAAGGTCCCTGGCACAGCACAGCTTCCTGAGCAAAAGATGTGAACTGATGTTTTCAATCCTCCATTTATAAATCTCAAACATTCTTGCTTCTCTCGGCCTTTGCTTTAGAAACCGGGCATCAAGCATGACCTGGCTCTCCTGAGCACATCTCAAGCCAGGGCCATGAGCCAGGCAAAGGTGGACTTAAATGATAAAAGGCATCTGACCGCTGCAGAGGTCTGAATTAATGGGGGAAAAGGCAGAATGGAACTTGAAGTCAGTTCTGGGGAGTCTCCATCTCCATCTTGCTCCCTTCCCAGCCTGCTTGCACACAACAGGAGTTGGCAAGTACTGGGGGGAGGCAAGTGGCTAAGTCACTGAAGATGGCAGAGGCCATAGAACAGATGGTACCATTGGGGTGCACCCCTGGCACAATTCTAAGCAGACCATGCACCTAAGGGACCTGCTTGGCTGGTTTGACACCAGCTAGGATCCATCAAGTAACATATATGATTTAGGGTTCTCCTGCCCACAGGAAGGGACCAAAAGGTCAGGAGGTGGAGATGGTGTTACTTCTCTAGGGCCCCACATTGCCTGAACCTGAAGGTCTCCAGGTCCTATCTGTTCATGATTGATCAGGGGTTTTAATTAGGTGAGTCACACCTAATTAAAGTTAGGAAGTCATCTCCATGAAAGGTAAGTGTCCTACCCACTGTACTATCATTCCAGCCCCAAGATTACTCCAAATTCTTATAAACAAAACTTCTGAGCTATACAAATTAGCAGGAAAACATTTTTCTTGAGAGTATTGATTTAAAAAAAGAACAAATGCTCTGTGAGAATGATTCACTCCGCTTCACCATTAGCAAGACTATATTTAAATGTGACCAGAAATCTCACCACATCAAGATTGGTTTTGACGCCAGCTGAGCTTATGGGCCATAAAATGACATGACACGAGACTGCACAGTGCTGCCTCCCCAATCCCTCCCCACGCACCTCTCCTGAGTTCTTGGGTGCTCCAAGGGGTCAGTGAGTCCTTCAGAACCTTCACAACCTGTAGCTTGTCTCTACCACAGCCCCATTTGCACTCATCTCTTCTCCCCAGCCACGCCATGGTTCCAACCCACTCTCCCAGCAACCCCTTTCACTACATCCAGTCTCAGAAACCCAAACCTGTTAATGCCTCTGCTCTTTGTTCCAATTCCCTGCCTGGCAAAACCCAAGCTCTTCAGCAAAGTGTGTGAGGGCCAGCCATATTCATCCCTCTCTTTGTATATTATTCAGAACCCTGTGCAGTTGCCTATAATACTACCACCCCCCCCCTTCTTACCTGCTTATCTGCAATCATCTCTGGCCCCTTCAAGACTCAATACTTCAGGAAGCCTTCCTAGATTATTCCAGCCCTCTTGATGAAACAGATAGTTCTTTCTCTGTGCCTGTATTATTAACCTCTACAGGCTTTATTCAAATACACCATCAGGACCCTTTTGTTTGTTTTATTTCTTTTGAATTCCCCCCTTGCTAAGGGCAGAAAGCCTGTTATTTTACTACCTTTGAAGTCCAGCTAGTCACTGAGTGAATCCTTTCATGGAGTATCAATGGAGAAAAGGTGCCACTACAGCGGGTGGGGTGCTTGCCTTGCACGTGGCAGACCCGTGTTTCAATCTCGGCACCACTTAAGGTAACCAAGATGCACCAAGAGTGATCCCTGAGGGCAGAGCCAGTAGTAAGCCCTGAACACAGCTGGTTGTGGTCCGCAAACAAAACAAAACCAAAAAATAAAAGTAGGGCTGGAGAGATAGTACAATGGTAGGGCATTTGCACACAGCCGATCCAGGACAGACGGGGTTCAAATCCCGTCATCCCATAGGGTCCCCAGTGCCTTCCAGGAGTGGTTTCTGGGCATAGAGCCAGGAGTAACTTCTGAGCATCCCCAGATGTGACCCCCCCCCAAAAAAAAATAAAAGTAAAGAAATACACTATATGCCTTGAATTCTATTTAGGTGGTGGTGATGACTGGGGAATGGGTCAACCACTCTCAGATTGGTTGTGTACCCCAGAATACAACCAGGGATAGTTTCCAACACTTGTAGGGTCATCTCCTCTTCCCATCCCTCGAGGAACCAGCACCTCCAACTCCTCTCCTCTTCCCAGCACACTTACTCCAAGATTCCCTCATGGCCCTACAGGCTCAGTGAATTGCAAAGCAAACTCAGATGACAACAGGCCTCAGAAGTTTGCTATATCCAGGAAGAGAGCACTAATTCCAGAGCTGCTGTGTGAAAACAGGGCTCCCAAGTTCAAGGGCTTTTCGGGGGTTCAAGGTGCACAGGTGAAACAGGCAGAAAGGGATGAAATAGAGAGAGCTCAGCTGCGGCAGTATGAGGTGGCCTGCACTGAACCCTATCCTCCCGGAGGGGCAGAGGTTCAACAGGATTTTTCCAGAGAAGTGAGAAAGCCACATTCTTACACAACACATGAAATTGGGATAGCTTGTTTTCTTGTCAAATGGACAATATCCTTTGATGTCAAACCATCTGCCATAAGGGGCCAGTTCTGGCTGCAGGATGCCCACTTGGTGGTGGCCTTGGCTAGCAACCAAGACTCGCTTGAGGGATTCCTCAATTCTAGCTTTTGTGTTCATAATTGGCCAAAAGCAGAGATGTCCTGGAGAAAGGTGAGCAGTGAAGGGCAGCATTTATATCTGCAATGAAGCTAGAAACACGAGGGTCCAAAATAATGCAAAGCATCATAGGCCATGCAAGAAGCTGAATGAGGGAATCAAGGTAATGACCCAATGGGTTGGAGCACTTGATTTGCACAACAGAACTTTGGGCTCCATCCCCTGTACCATATGTTTCCAGAGTGCTGCCACAGAGTGGTCCCTGAGCAATGTTGGATGCACCCCCATACGCACAGAAAAGGAACTATATGGAACAGGAGCCAAAGGCCAAACAAAGACTCATACCTGTCAGGAAATCCATATCCATCAAGGCCTGCAGCACAGCTGGATGCTTCTCTCTCATTCCCTGCTCCCAAGGGAAGGATTTGCATGTGGGCAACCGGCTGAACCTGCGCTTCAGGTCTAGGTAGGAATTCTGGGGTTCACCTATAGGGAGGAAGCACACACTCATTAGGGGTGGGGGAGAGAGAGAGACAGAAAGAGACACTGAGAGAGAGAGAGAGAGAGAGAGAGAGAGAGAGAGAGAGAGAGAGAGTCCCCTCTCAGTCCCTTCCTCCACCTAAGATGAAGTCGAAATGAGAGGTCAATCTTGAACGCTACTGCTTGTTGGTTTGGGGCACACCAGGGATTTGGAGTTGGCTCTGATGCCTTGCCTCGAGGTCACAAATTCAAAGCCAACTCCCGGGGAAGGGTGCCAACACTGCTGATGGCTGTTGAATAATTCCACAGAATGAGCAGCTGGCCTTGGACCAGTCCCCCAGGAGGCCCAAATCTAGGCCATTTTGTTGGCAGTGTGAGTTGAGGAGCACAGTGCAAGGACCCCCGGAGAGACAGAGCAGTGGGAGATGTTAGGACAATCATCACCAGCCCCCCAAACAGATCAGCATGCGGGGCTGGCCCTCTGGGAATCAGTCCTGAAATGACATCCTTGATCACAATCAGTTTCTTTCCTGTTTGGGAGATTACTATTCCTCTATCTCCTCCCTCTCTTCTGACAGCATCGTATTTTCTGGATGATTCAGCTGTGAAAGCGGCAGCTGGGGACCAGTAGAACTTCTCTTTAAATCGAGTCTCAGAAGTGCTGGCTTCCCATCCTTACTGCTTCCCCCAGTTCTAAACACTTCTGGGGACCGCTGACCGTGCACCTTCTCTATTAGGATAGGGTTCATTCAAGACACCTCCCAACCTCCACTGTCTGGAATGGAAAGTTCCGGCTCTATCAATGGTTAAGACAGGAATGAAATACCAATTTGCTTTAGCGGATGGCAAAGGCCCCATAGGAATTTTCCTTCCAGAAGGAGCATATGTGACTAACGCTAGTGCCACCGTACCAGATCCTTAGCACCGAGATATTTATAAGCACTAGATCCAAGCTGGAACATTGGAAGGCAAGACGAAACTATTTTCTTTGCTGTTTTGTTTTTGTTTTTGTTTTTGGGTCACAACTGGTGATGCTCAGGGGCTCTTCCTGACTGTACTTCTGTGGTGCCTAGGAGACCATGTGGTATACTAGGAATCAAGTCAGGGTCAGTCGTAGGTAAGGCAAGTGCCCTGCCTATTATTGTACAGTGGTTCCAGCCCGAGGACCATTTTGAGGAGTAAAAGGGGGTCACTGTACATAGGGCCAATAAGTCTCTTTGATATTCTTCTCTTCTGCTGCAATTCAGAATGACTCTGTTTCAAGGACTAGAAAGAGAAAGTGGAACTCCATACAGCAAAAGCTTTGCTCCACATTTCTGGAAGCTAATATTCAGATATTAATGGTCCAAAACCAAAGCACACAGATGAGGAAACCATTTCTAATGATTAATTGATTTCCCAATTCATTTTTATTTCCCTAGATTGGCCTAAGATCCCATGATGGATGAGAAACAACATAAAGTAAAGCTCAAAACACTCTCATTGGTATTCTTAAACTTACGATGCGAGCAAGGAGGTTGGTGTTGCTGTCAGTCTTGGAGGCACTCAGTTAGAATGCATGTTTAGACTTACACCTGAGCAGGACAAGATGTTCAGACTTGTCCAGTGATGAACTATTTTAGCCCAGATAGAAAGAAGCCAAATGAGTTTGGCTACAAACTCTTAAGAGCTAAAAACAGCTCTCCCGAAGGGCAATACTTACATGCCTCTGATCTCCTGTGCAGCTGCTGTCCCTGGGATGCATACACTGACACTATTTCCCAAACCTCTGCACACTTTTCATAATAGAGGTTGATTTCTTCAGTAAGTTGCTTCTCAAGGAGGGGATTAAAGACCTAAGGAGACAATGGAAGGAAGGAGGGTTATCAAACATCCATCGGTACCAATGAGGCATGTCTGAGAGGAGCTTCTTCTGCACTGACATCATCAAGCAGTACTCTGTCCAAGGCTGGTGCCCCTGGATGTGCAAAAGGAGAGAGCTATGATAGTTCCTAATGTGAGGGACATGTCCAAAGGTCCAAGACTATGGAGACTATGGCCCTAAATATACAACTTTTCCCCTATATATCAAAGGTTCCCAAAGTAATCTAGTCAATCAGGGAAATAAACAACTTATACAGTACTTCCCTGGAAATCTACCTTCTTTCTTTGTTTTTATTGTTTTTGGTTTTTATTTTTGGGGTCACACCCAGCAGTGCTAAGGGGTTACTCTGGTCTGTGCTCAGAAATCACTCCTGGCAGGCTCAGGGGACCATCTAGGATGTGGGGATTTGATCATCCGTCCTGGGTCAGATGCATGCAAGGCAAACACCCTACAGCTGTGCTATCTCTCTGGTCCCCTACCTTCTGTTTTTTGTTTGTTTGTTTGTTTGTTTGTTTTTTGGTTTTGGTTTTTGGGTCACACCGGACCAGCAGCACTCAGAGGTTACTCCTGGCTCTACGCTCAGAAATCACTCCTAGCAGGCTCAGGGGACCATATGGGATGCCAGGATTCGAACCACCATCCTTCTACATGCAAGGCAAATGCCTTACCTCCATGCTCTCCATGCTATCTGTCCGGCCCCAATCAGCTACCTTCTTCTTTTTTTTTTTTTTTTTTTTGGTTTTTGGGCCACACCCGGCGTTGCTCAGGGGTTACTCCTGGCTGTCTGCTCAGAAATAGCTCCTGGCAGGCACGGGGGACCATATGGGACACCGGGATTCGAACCAACCACCTTTGGTCCTGGATCGGCTGCTTGCAAGGCAAACACCGCTGTGCTATCTCTCCAGGCCCAATCCCCTACCTTCTTAAGTGAACGAAGAACACTTAACCTTACCACTTCTCTTCTGGATTGTTCTGGAGGATGCAGTATTATGCATTTAGAGAGCTAGTGTTTTATATGAACACCATGCTGAAGTTTTATTCATGAACTAGGTACAGCATGAGATTAGCAGCAATATCTAATAATAAAGTAGCATGATTACAGTCTTGTAAGTTATATGATCATGGTTTCTCTCAAAGTATTTTCATGGATGTTATATGTTCAGCCCTTAGTGGACCTCAGAAAACTGAAACTACCTTAGAAATCCAAAAATGAAAGCACAGTGATGCTAAAGAACTATAGACATGACAGCTCTGGTTCCCTCTTGCTTTTACTACCCCAATTTGTTCATAATACATATAGGTATTAAATGTTGAGACGCCAATCCCAGCACTAGTGTGACCTTCCCTTCACCGGAGTCCTATAGTATCACAGGAAATCTGATGGGAGAGTTATATAGAAATCTACCAAGCTCAGTGAGCCCTGACAGTAACACAGAAAGTTCTACTAGAACCAACCACAACTGAGTGAATCCTCAGACACTGACTATAGTAACACCATGGAGAGATATATCAATTACTTCAAATTGTCCCCTGTTGATCTAAGTTTTGATCATTCAATTTGCCTTTGCAAACGAAGTAAATTTGTTTGTGCCTGCATGGAGGCAGGCTAGAATAATGAATGGGAAACTAGAGACTCTGAAGAAGGGATAATCACTATGGAAGTGGGACTGATGATTGAACTTTAATGCCTGAAATGGCTGTATTATGGACAACTTGGCAAATCATCATATTACAATAAAATTAATTATAATAATAATAAAGCAAAAACCCCAAATATGGGAGTTTTTTTAAGAAAGCAAGGATATGTAGTCTCAGTAAAATTAGTCCATTTTTGTTTGTAGGAAAATTTAAAGAAATATTACACAATATGCAGACCACCTTAAGTCTTAATTTCCACCCATAGAGGTATATTTGATATAACGGCACAAGAAAAGCTTTTTTTAAAAAATTGGGCTATATCTGAGGCTGGAGAGATAGCATGGAGGTAAGGCGTTTGCCTTGCCTGCAGAAGGTTGGTGGTTTGAATCCCGGCACCCCATATGGTCCCTCGAGCCTGCCAGGAGGTTTCCTGAGCATAGAGCCAGGAATAACCCCTGAGTGCTGCCGGGTGTGACCCAAAAACAAAAACAAAAACAAAACAAAACAAAATTGGGCTATATCTGGCAATGCTCCGGAGTTATTCCTGGCTTTGCATTCAGGGATCAGTCCTGACTTGCTTGGGGAAATATATGGGATACTGGGGATCAAACCCCTATTACTTGCATACAAGGCAAACACCCTCCCCATTGTACTATCATCACTCTGGCCTACAACAACAACAAAAGCTTTAAAGGGACCAGTGCAATAGTATGGTGGGAGAGTGTTTTAACTACATGTAGAACAATAGCACTTGGCCATCCCAAGTTCAATCCTTGGCATTTCACATGATTCCCCAATTCCTTCTAGGAGTAATTATTGAGCATAGAGACAAAAGTAAGCTCTGAGCACTAAGGGTAATTACCCCAAACTCAAAACCACAACCAAAACCTTTAAAAAAAAATTTAGTATACACAAAGTACTACAGTTTTATATATATATATATATATATATATATATATATATATATATATATATATGTGTGTGTGTGTGTGTGTGTGTATGTCTTGTGTATGCTTACACGTGGGTGTGCACATAATACATGTCTGCTCCATGACATCAAATAAATAGATTGCCTTTTGTGATCCATCTTCAGAAATAATTCTAATGAACTGGAAGGTTAGTATAGTGGGTAGGGTTTTTGCCTTGCATGTGACCAGCCCAGGTTCTTTATCATTCCCTCAACCTACCAAAAGTAAACCATGAGCCTACAGAGTCAGGAGTAAACCCTGAGCACCACCAGATGAATCTCTAAAACAAAGAACAATGTTGAGGCCCTGTGCATGTGACTCAGTGGTCAACCCTCTCTCATAGGCATGAGACCTTGAATTTCAACCCTAACACCTCTCATATTTGAGAGGGGTGTGTTGGGTCACACCCAGTGGCACTCAGGGGTTACTCCTGGCTCTGTGCTCAGAAATCATTCCTGGCAGGCATGCGGGATCATATGGGATGCTGGGATTCAAACCACCATCCAGGGCTGGAGAGATAGCAAGGAGGTAGGGCATTTGCCTTGCATGCAGAAGGATGGTGGTTCGAATCCCAGCATCCCATATGGTCCCCTGAACCTGCCAGGAGCGATTTCTGAGTGTAAAGCCAGGAGTAATCCCTCAGTGCTGCCAGGTATGACCCAAAACCAAAAACAAACAAACAAAAAACAAACCACCATCCAATCAAAAAAACACCCTACCACTGTGCTACCATTTCAGCCCCAACACCTTTCATTTTATCAGAGTGCACAACCCAACCCACAGAGCTTGTTTGCAGGGAGAAACACCAATGTGCAAGTGCCTTCTTCACCTGGATCCTGCTGCACCAATGCAGTCCGTTACTTCCTCTCCACCAAAGTCTCTCAATTAAAGCTGGAAGATGCACCCACGGGCTGTAGGGTGCCCTATTTTTCCTAACTGATTTTGCTTACTCGATGCCTCCTACTCCTTGCAGCACACACTCCACAAGGTAGAAGCAATGAAACAATATTCCCTGTGATGAAATTCCCAGGTCTCCTTCCCAGGGCCCCCAAACAACTTGAGGCAGGCTCCCCATTGAAGTGGCCCTCCTCCAACTACCCAGGCATCTGCAGGAGCCAACCTGCCAGGCTGGATGGTTCCACTTGTAGGTGGATTCTGACTGCCACTGAGCCCCTGAACCGTCCTATCCAATGTCCCTCTGCAGTGCCTATAGCAGGGCCAGCCTGGCCCAGAGGGGACAGAGGCCCTAGGCGCTTTACTGAAGAAAATCACCGTACCAAGAGTGTAATCGGCCAGAACATTTTCTCTTCTGATACTTTCGATAATAGCATCTAAAAGCAGCTTTACCAAATAACTAAGATTCTCTGCTTTCATTAACTTAATCACTGGATAGGCAACAGCCTGATAAAAATCTACTCTATAATTAAGCTAGTAGTTATTAAAACAGAGGAAGTAAATGGTTTCCATTTTATGAGCAGTAAATGAACCAAATGTGAACAGAAATCTATTACCACATTTGCTGCAGGAAAGGCCTCCATATTAATTATGTTTGATGACAGCCCATGTGAGGTCAAATCATTTTGTTTACACTGACTTGCAAGCAGCCCCATCACCCAGGAGTCCCCTAAAAATGTCTTTGCCTACATCCCTTTAGAAGCTCACCTGTGTAGGGTGCAGAGAGCGGAGGCGATAGTACTTCAGGGGTCCGAAAAACCCTTCAATGCCGGCCACGTACCTGCTCCCTCCAATGATGAAGTATCCGGCCGTGTCGTTGTAATGAAAATCCTCCCGGAAGCTGGAAGAAGACAAAGCACATGGGGGTGGGGGTCGAGGGCAATTGGTGAGACAGGATTGCAATTCAGTGTCCCAAACATGTAAGTTCTCTAACCCTTAATGACATCCCAGAGGTCTGTAATCAGATTTTTACTTTGCTTTATTTCGTTTGGGGTACACATCCAGCAGGATTCAGGGGCTTCTCCAGATTCAGTACTCAGAAGGCATTACTAGGGGTGCTCACAGGTATAAAAGATCAAAACCAAGGTTCCTGCAAAGTATATGCTCCAACCCTTTCAGCCATCTCCCTAGCTCTGAAACCAGATTTTATTTTCAATTCTTCATGGGCCAGAGAGATAATACAGAGGGGAAGGTGCTTGCTTTGCATATGGTCAGCCTGGGTTTGATTCATGGATTCATGGTTTAATAGGGTGACCCTAAGCACTGGCAGGAGTGAATCCTGACTGCAGAACCAAGAGTAAGCACTACTGGGTTTGCTCCCCCCTCAACTGTAAAATCACCCCACATGCCATATTTCCAACCCCAGGTGAAAGGGTTTGAAGACAAGTCATGCATGAAATAATTCAGACCAGGCTGAGGGTGAAACACATATAGTCTGGCAACATTCTACCTTGTATTGAGAGCCAGTTGCCTGCCAGTACAGTCATTTTTATTGAGTACAGAGACCACCCTCAGGTGGGTGAGTAAGGGCAGAGTAAATACAGATAGCTCAAGCTATCCTGAGCCAGTCCTGCCCAGGTTTACATGTAAGCCAATCTCTGTTTTTGGGTAAAACCAAGTTGTAAACAAATAAATACAAAGGAATCAGGGCAATGTAACCTAACACTCAATAACCAAAAACTCTTCAGTCAACCCTCCTTAACTACTCCAAATTTCCACAAAGGTTGCCAACTCTATTACTTATTTGCTATGTGCTGCTGGACCAATGCTTTAACTATTCTGACATTTTCTCTTCGGTGAAATGGCAGTTCCTCTCATACTGTTTAGTTAAGAGGATTAAATCAACTGTCAATTCCTACTGGGCCCAACCAAGTAAATACCTGGTCCACTGTGCATGCTCAATATTTGTCAGTTGCTGATTGGGTAAATCATTAGAACCACTAGAATTACTGAAATTTGCTGGGATTTACAGGAAATACTATGTTATGAAAGGGAGGTGAATATGGCTAGATGGTGACTGTGGTGGAAAATAAAATGGTCCTTATTCGGGGTAAGAGATGTGTTCAGCAGCAATGAACCTATCCTATAGGCACTAACACTATAGGCACAACTCACTTGGGTTGTGAGTCCAAGCTCCAGAAGCCTTCACATATCACATGCCACTCCAATGATTCTCCCAGTTGGGTTACCCAATGCCACAACCAAAACATGTGCTGTCTCTGGTATTCTGCAACCAAGTGTTCAAACCCCAAAGACCTTTGTATGTGAGTACCAGTTATTGCAAAAACAAAGGGAAGGAAGGGAGAAAAACATATCCAACTCACTGAAAGCCATAGTAAAATTCAGAGTGAGGAGAAAGATGCCACAGTAGAATCAAAGAGTTAGGCCAAAGCTGGAAGCCATCATAGGTGGCACACTGGAAATCTTTACTTTCTAAATAAGCCAGGAGTCATTTCCACCAATTTTAATTTGATCATTTTCTCTTCTTTTATTGTTATTGCTCTTATGACTAGGGTTAGCACACATGTAACTATAGTGCACTGAGTGAAGATCTCATGCCTTTGTGTGTCAGTGGGTGTTAGATTACTGGTCCCACCCCAATCAATATTCATACTCCACCCTAGGGTGTAATCTGGTGATGGGATTATTGGATATTCCCTACTTGCTATGCTTCTCCCACCCTAGGGTGTGGCCTGGTTCTTGTCAATAAAAGCAGAGGTTTGAGGAAGGCTCATTCTTTGTCTTGCTCCACAAAGCTGCTTTCCTTTTTAGGAGCAGAAGGCTTGTGTGGTGGGATTCCTGGCTTGAGTGTTAGATTTCCTGAACCAGTACGTGTACCTTTTGACTGTGTTGATTATTTCCTGTGTCAATACCAGATCTTTGTTTTGGAACCTGGAACAATTATAAGTGGGGCTCTCAGGAACATATGGGGTATTGCTGAGGATGGAACTTTCAGCTTCACACCCGTCAGCAGATGCTCTGCCATCGAATCGCATCCCCATTAGCTGTCAGTCCTTGTCTGTGAGTCTTGAGGTGAACCTCAGAGTTGGTTATGGCAGCAGTTTAGAGTTACGAGAGGTCATGAGTAGGTGAGGACTGACCACACCCAGAAAAAGCCGACACAAGAACACTTTTCTCACACAGCTTGACTAAGGGGCAGAGGAATCTGAGTACTGACTAGAAAGATCTCCAAAACGCATTGACACGTGAAAATTCAAGAAAATGTGGAAGAAAAAGTTTACCTCTGACCCCAGAATTAAGAGAGTGTATCTTTTTTTAAAGTTTGCAATTAAAATCTCTGGAGGTTAAAACTAGAAACTGATAAAAGTATATTTTATTCCCTGGATTGGAAAGGATATGGAGACAGGGTGAGAAGGAAAACATTGAACTGTGTTCTTTTTTCATTTTAATTTCATGCTTTTAATTCGTTAGTAGAAGTATTTTTAAATCATCTTGCCCTTTGCAGTATGACCCATTTTCATTATTTTTATTTGACTTTGGGTCACACCAGGCAGTGCCCATGAGGAATATGTGGTGCCAGGAGTGAACCAGGCATTGTCACATGCAAAGCATACGTTCCAGCCCTTTGATCTCTCTGCCTCTTAGCCCAGCTTTTCCTCCCTCCAACCCCCAATATTTTGTTTGTTGACAGAAATCAAACAAGGTGCTCTACCCCTGCACCATATCCCTGAAGCCTAGTTTTGATGTCTCATAAAGTGCAGTACATTAATGACCTCTTTCAAAATAAAATCAGGAGATGTAAAGTTGCCCCCTAAAAAACAACACAGCACTGTAAGCAGAAATCTCTTCCATGAAACAATTGGACGGAACCACTGATAAAAAAGGGTGGACAGGGAGCTGGGCAACCATCTGTGCACAGGACAGGACAGGATCAAGTGACAAGCCAGGCAGAGAGAGGGAGCTGGGACACACAGGGCAGATGGGAGAAACTAGAAGGACTCAGATCTGGCAGGCAGCCAGGAACCCGTAGTGTTTTAGAGCCTGAAGCAGAGCAGAGAAGGTTCCCAGCAGCTTGGTGGGAGAAGCCAGCAATCCAGGGTTCTCCCAGGACAGGAACCACCCCAAAATTCATAAGGTGCCCCTTGGGCCCATGAGGAACAGTGGATACTCTCTGACGATTGAGCAGATACTTAAAAATACACTCAATATTCACCAGACATGAGCGCCAGTGAAGCAGTTAAGAAGGGCTTCAGTGAGAAAAATCTTCTTTTAAAGAGGCTCTGATTTGGGGAGGTAATGAGAAGAGGATGGCGTTGGGGTCTTCTCTACTTTTTGCAGCTGGGCCCATGTACTGTGAGTGAAGGACTCAATTTTAACCTCCAAGGCCAGAAAAGACTAGTCTTGCCCTCTGGTGAGGAAGACTGGTGCACGGTGGACAGGAAACAATGCTGCAATTTCAGGCAACCCACTCACCAGCTCACGATTGAGCCCTGCATTAAGCATGCATGCGAGTGCCTGAGCATGCATGTGTGTGAGCATGTTAGCAAACATGCATTTTAGGTGTGTGTAAACATGTATGTGTGTGAGCCTGCATACATATGTACATGCACATGTACATGTATGTGTGTATGGTCCTTGCTCACCCATGAGGGTGACTCTTTAGAGTTCTCTTATTTTGAACTAAAGATCATCAGAAATCTCCCGACAGGGTTGTGGAGGATAAAATGAACTCATATTTAAAGCATTTAAGACAAGGCTGGCAGTGGACAAGCACCTTCACCACTAACTACATTTGTCACGATTAACTCACCCATCAGCAGGTGTTGCCTTTTTTTTTTAGTTGCAAGAGGAAGTTGTGTCTGTTCTCAAGCCTGTTGATGTCAACCATATACTCACTATAATCACGACTTCATGAACTCAAATGCAACCCAATAAAATATGGACGACAGAGATGGGGGAATTCATCTTTTTTCCATAAAAAAATTAAGTAGCAGGCCCGTGAGGCCAATTTTGATCCCCAGCCTTACCCTACGTGCCTCTTTGGATTCCCACAATAAATTTGCACACCTTCTCCCCACCTCTGGCCCTACAACAACCACAACAACAAAATTAATATGTTGAATATTTTGGGCAAACTTGCCCAAAAGAACAGTTACTTTCAAGTGTGTCATGGGATTTGGATAGTGAGGGAAAGTTGGAGAAAGAAATGAAGGAATGTTGATGGATTGGGAGCTTGGCTAGCAGCCCACCTGTCACGGTTTCTCTTTCATTTGGGAGAAATAAATTGGGGCTGTTTATGCAAGATCACAGGCAACTGTAGATTCATAAGCAAAGGAAAGACCCTTTTAAAGAAGATTAGCAATTAAATATATGTTTCTCTTCTTTGAGTAAAAAAAAAACACAAAATAATTATAGTATCCATTTGGGGGATTTGTGTTTTTTATTTTCAAGGAATGCATAAGATTAGATTGCATTTTCAGGTTCTTCTTTTATTTTTAGTATATGTGCTGCCGAAGTGAACACTCTTCTTTTATTTTTAAAATTTATTATTATTATTATTTTGTGGCTTGGGGCAAAATTGGAAAAGCTAAAGGCTTGCTACTGGCTCTGCACTCAGGAATTACTCCTAGTGATGCTTGAGGGAATCACATTGAACTCAGTTGACTACATGCAAGGCAAGTGTCCTACCTACTGTGCTACCATTGAAATCCCAGGTTTTCCTTTTACTCATTTTTATATACAAGTAATAAGAGATCTCTCTGATTTGGTCTCCATTAGCCCCATTAGTGCCTCCTCTTCTCCTCTAAAATTTCCAGTGGCTGTTCAGAAACCTCAAGGCATGCCTTACCTGTTATATTGCCTAACAGGTGTCAATTCTTTGATACAAACAAGGATCTAAAATTTTACAAAGCTCAAGCTGGGCTCTTCCAAGCTTTTCAGGTATACCAGATGATGATCTCTGCCCTAATCAGGACAGGGTGCATGCCCCAATTTCTCAATGCTTAGGCTGCAGCTTCAAGAAAATGATGATTATCATCAATTCCCCCCCCCCAATCAGAAACTGGCTCCAGCAGGGCTATCATTAGGAGAGGAACTCAGAGCTTCAAGTAAACTGTCCCCCTAGCCCACAGACTGATTCTCTTTATCTTACATGTTACTTCCTTGGGGTGGGAACTAAAGTCCAAACTACTCTTTACTTTCTCAAGCCATTCCATTCCTATCCTTTCCAGCATTCCCCATGACCTGCCATTCTAAACTTGCTAATGTAAGAATCTACTCCAAAACATAAAAACAAATTTAGAGGGGGCTGGAGCAGTGGCGCAGAGCTGTAAGGCATCTGCCTTGCTGGTGCTAGCCTAGGACGAACCGTGGTTTGATCCCCCGGCGTGCCATACCATATGGTCCCCTAAGCCAGGAGCGATTTCTGAGCCCATAGCCAGGAGTAACCCCTGGGCATCATTGAATGTGGACCCCCAAAACAAAACAAAACAAAGCAAACAGACAAAAAAATAATAATGGGCTGAGCACATGCCTTACAGGCAGGTTGCCCCATTTTGATCCCCAGTATTCCAGCATTAAGCCAGAAGCACTGTCCAACAAAAAAAATAAAAACTAAAAAAAGGGGAAAGAGTGGTTCTCAGTAGAGTGCATGCCTTGTACATGAAAAAATTGAGTTTGATCCCTCACACTGCAAAGGAAAAAAAAAAACTGCACTTCTCCATTAAATTTTCTTCCATGAAGGAGGAGACCACTGCATGCTCTGTGACCACCATTTTATTCCCAGAATTTCTTCTGACTGATTTGACAGATGCATGATAATGTAGTGGATGAACAAATGATTGAAGAATGAATAATGGAAGGAAGGAGCAGACCTGGAGCTTACTCTTGTCACCTTGCGTCGTCAGGAACCTTCCATTCCTCTGTAGCACCCCATTTTCTAGCACTGTTATGGATCTGCCTCAGACACCTCTGTGGGCTCACACATAGCATTATGTTTACAAGACAAGAACAAATAAAATAGGAGGCTTCCTAAGCCTCCCTTGGATCTCTTCTAACCATCTGAAATGTTAGCTATTTAGTTCTCGGCATGGCTCAGGCTGGAAGAGGGACTGCAAATGTCTAACTTGAGAATGCCAGGCAGCCTAGCAATGATTCATTCGTTGTCGTGTTGAATGAAGTGGTCCCAGGGAGTACTCAGGTGGTAGAGACGAGAATGTTTGGGTGTGGGGGCTGCTGGCAATGCTAGTTCTGAGATCTCTTCAGTGCTTTCATTGGGATAATGAATTTCAGGCAAGTACTTGAAAATCAGTCCTGATAGCTAGCACCCTATATTATCACCTACTGCTTCTGCATTTACTTAACATTTTGATATTTTGCTCATCATGGAGTATTTACATGAATTATTTTTCCTTTAAAAAATGTTCCATTAGGACCAGTGAGATAGTGTAGCAGGTAGGGCACTTATTTTGCATGCTGCTGACCCAGGTGCCATACCAGGCACCATATATGGTACCTTGAGTTCCACCAAAATTGATCCTTAAGTGCAGAGCCACAAGTAAGCCCAAAGCACCACTAGGTATGACCCCTCCCCCACCAAAAACTTGTATTAAAGGACCAAGAAATAGAGAAGTTAAGGTGTTTGCCTCGCATGAGGCTGCAGTCATGATCCTGGTTTGAATGCCAGTTCTACATATAATCCCCCAAGCAATGCCAAGCATGGTTCCTGAGCAGGAGTGACGACACTTCAGTACTGCCAGGTGTAGTTCCCCCTCAAAAAAACCATAGGCATCACTTAATCACAATTACTTTTATGTGATAAATTGCATCTCTTCTATGTTGAAGTCTAAGCCATAGGTAGATCATAATGCTTTTTCATTTAAAAATGGGATCATTGGCCTGGAGGACTAGCATAGGGGCTTAGATTTTCTGTGTTACAAACATATGGTCACCTCTTCAAATACCCAGTGTCCCACATGCAATGGTCGTGGTCCTGCCAGGCTTGGCGGTTTTTATTTTGGGAGCTCTGCTATCTGTGATCCCCAGATCCACAAATACAGCCCCATCGCATCCCAACCAAGTGTGGGTTAGTACCACCCAATGGGGTCCATCAAACACCACAGTCAAAAATATGACTGAGTTACAAAAGCAAGGTGATGACATCCCCAGAGAACATACATGTGAGAAGCAAAGCTACCCCCGGCAAGCACCACAGCTTGAACTTAATTTGTGCACCTCCATGGAGAATGTGAGCCCCTGGTGAGTACATGCACCAATGCCGCAACTCAAGGAGTGCAATGCTCAGGGAAAGGTGGGGTGGAAGAGCACCATCATCTGACCTGCAGCCTTCACAGTTTGCTGCTGTGAGTCAGCAGCCAACAAAAGCTGGACAGAAGCCGGGGACAGAGCCTTCCAATGAGCAGAGCCTTCTGAGCAGAGCATGGCCTGGCAGCACCTAGATTCAGTCCTCCTGCTTCTCAAATGGCAGAACCTGGCATTGCTCTGGCATCGGTCTGAGTTCTCTTGCAGGAAAACAGGAAAACCATTTTGGAACAATCTCCCCAGCCCCCGTCCTTTTTGTTGTGGATACCCATAATGTTGTCCTTACTTCCAACAGCCCTAACAAATGTCTGCAATGACTTGAGTTTGGTGGGAAGAGTTATTTTTGGGGTGTGGTGCCTACTTTAATTTATGTGCAAGGCATTTGTCTCTGAATCATACTGCCATTTTTTTTTTCTGCATGTTCTGGCCAGCTGCATGCACTAAGCTTGCTGAGAATGTAGCAAAGAGGTAAGAAGACCCATTTAGTTGGTGGAATATTCTCAAAATATATTTCAAACTAGACAAAATAAAGTATTTTCTTAAGGGAGAAGACACAATACTGCCATTTTTTTTTATCACAGCAACCTTGAGAATCCTGGGATTTCAGAGGACAGAAAGCTCTCTCAAAGAAAAAAAAGTCAAGAAATTAAATTCAGGGAAATACAACCAGTTGTCAATAATGTCCTAGGTTAGGGGACAAATGTCAGGGATGGGAACATGTAGTTTGGGAACATGTAGTACAGAGTATGAGGTACTTGCCTTGCACTAAGCCAACTTGGGTTCAATCCTCGGCTTCCCATATGGTTCCCCAAGCCTGCCAGGAGTGATCCCTAGATGCAGAACCAGGAGTAACCCCTGAGCCCTGCTGGTTGTGGCCCCCATGCCCCAAATTTCCCTGAAAAAATATAAATAAATAAAAGATGTTCCAGGGGGGCTGGAGCAATAATACAGTGGGTAGGGCACTTGCTTTATATATGATCAATCCATATTCAATCCCTGGTACCCCAGATGGTCCTCAGAGCACTACCAGGAATAATTCCTGAGTGCAGAACCATGAGTAACCCTTGAGTATTTCTGGGTGTAGTACTAAGACAAAAAAGATGTTGTCAGCTGACATTCTTCATTTTAGGAGGTTCTCTGCAGGTTCTCTCTGTATGAAGACATCCTTAGGAGCCACCCCTATTTGTTTCTACAAAGAGAACACTCAGACCTCTCTGAGTCTTTAGATAGTTCAGATAGTTATAGAGCTGTAAGTCTTCAGATAGCTCTGCCACCTGTTATATAACTAACCTCTGGTTGGTAAATTCTTTCCCACTGCTCTAAATCTACCTGACTCATTTTAAGACTTTGACTCTGTTCTTAGGGCTTCAATATTGCTATCAGGGCACCCCTGACCTTCTCTTTGCAGGCTAAGGAATAACACTTCCTTTAGCTTCTCCATCTAACTCTAATCTTTTGATCTGGTCCTAAAAATAAGAATTGTCCTAGGTGCTCAGGGCTGAAAAGAAATGAGTTTGACTTCAAAGTAAACAGCACTGGTGAGGGGAGAAAAGAAGTAGAGTGATTGGTCTCCTCTGCTACTTCCCATCTTCTCTTGCTTTCCTTTCTTTCATAATTGATTTGTAAACAAATTGGGTTGAATAGAATTTCTGAGTGAAGGGGTCCTGTCTGGAGAGGCGGCTTTTGGCTCTGGGCTGGTGACATGACAAAAGAAGTAGAAATAAATGCCCCCTAGCCAGATTCTTAGAATGTCTGGTACATTTTTAAATTATACATACAAAGCTGGTCATTCTTGTTTCTCTTATTTAGACTCATTCCTCTACATTTAACAACATATCTCATTTGATAATATTTAAATACATCCAAATATATTCTCTATTAGTGGTATGTGTGATATTATAGACAGGCACATATAAAATAGAGTAAGAATGAAATAACCTGAGTTCTTAAAAAAAGCTGCCCTTGGTCCTGCCACCATAAAACCCACTCTATGGGAGTATAAAATCAAATTAAAAACTCATGAAATACAAGGCAAGAGACCCAATATTCCATTTCTGCAACTCGGGTAGAGAATGTTATATAAGGATGAAAAGTTACACCAATATCAATTGTTGCATACATTTCAAATTTAGATTATGAACATAAATATGAAGACTGTCTGCTTTTATGCTTTAGACTAGGGCCAGAGGTACCAACCAACTCAACACAGCAACATTAATACCTTGATTTATTTTGCGGAATCCTCTGTAGAAGATAATTTTCAAAGAGAATGAATTACAAAGTGCCAAGAAAGGAAGAATTTACAACAAGATCTGGAGAAAGAACTAGGTTTTTTTTTGCTTATATAAAAGATTGTGGGGGGAAAATGGAGGAATTTGTGCATGGTGGAAAAAAAATAAAGGTATAAAGATTAGTAACACTGCAGTGTGTGTTTGGAAAAGCTGAGTAAAGATGTGTGGCAAGAAAGGCTGCTTGAGGACTAAAGGATAAACATTCCTGGCTAGGAATGTGGCTCAGTGCATACTTTGCATGCATGAGACCTGGGTTTGATCTCAGATACAAATTTTTCTTAAGTACAGATTTAGCAGCAAAATTTTATATTAAAGATTATATTTAGAGCCAAAGATAAAGTATAGCTGGTAGGGTATATGCATACTTCATATGGTTCCCAATATGGAGTACCTGGAGTACCTCCCCAGTAGGAGTGGCCCAAACCTCCCTCGCCTCAAAAACTAATTTGTACTTACCTAATGGTTTGATTCTGGTAGCTTCTCAAATCCTGTCCAATGCTGGTACTTATTACTATCTATGTTGGGAGAGAGATACAAAGATCAGTGATATCTGCACATTCCACATCACAAATACAGTCCTGGGTACAAATTGCTCACTAAAATTGGGGCATAATCTTTTGCCTGATGAGTTTCTGGGAGAAAATGCACAGTTTATTAGTCCTATGTACATTTAAAGACTTTAAGAAATGCAATCTCTGCAAATGACTTGAGGTAGTCCAAAGCTCTCCACAGTGCATTTCCCTGGGTAGATTGTAGATTCCTTCGAATTTCAAAGTTCCCTTTACTGTATTTGTATTGAGATGTGTATTGCATAGGAAGACTGTGGAAATCTGGAGGGTCCAAAATGGATATTTTCTCTAAAGGTGAGGGGTGGAAATGATTGGAGCTGAAAGTTCTTGACTGTTTTCTAAAAATAGGAGAAAATTCACACTCCTATCACTGGCGACCATGTTTGGTCTTGAAGAATGTTTGCTGTCTCTTGCGTTCTATGTTCTGAACTCTAGGTACCTTGTTTATTCCCATCAGCCTAGTACTAAGCAAAAATTTAAGAAATGTGCAGATCAAATGAGATTTTTAAAGACCTGGCCACAATACTGCATCTGTTAGAAGACAATCCAGTCCCACCATATACAGCATGTTGGCTCAGAGAAGACAATCATTTCAATCAACTATATCTCTGGACAGACAACCATGTTTGCTTCACATAAATTTACTTACTTGCCCATTTAACCAAAATCATGAGCATCACAGAGATTCATTCTCTGTAGGAAAAGGAGTACTATTTGGGAACCTACATATAGTAGAGAGACCGGTATAGAAGAAAGTAATGAACGCCAAGTTTACTTTAAAACACTTATTTGTCCTCCAGATCCCATCAGGTCTTGCTAATTCTGCGGCTGCTTCTTTCACTGGCCACTTCCTCTGACAAAGACCTACTTTGATCTATTGCTCTTTGCCAGACTGTGTCACGCTATCCTACTGTCAGACAAGTTGAAAACCCAAAGCCTGATAGCCAAACTCTCTACACTCCAGGCTTCCAGCCTTCTTCCTCTTTCTCTTTTCTTCTCTAGTGCCTGCACATTTCTACTCAGTTGGTCAAACTATTAACTCTCCTGGATGTGCTCAGATGCCTTCTCCTCTGTCTATTCCTTTCAATGTTTCCCCCTGTGGGAACCATCTGAAAGAGAACCCCCCCCCCCAACCTTTTTGTTATTGTTGTTTTGGGTCACAGGGGTTAGTCCTGGGTCTGTGCTCAGAAGTCGCTCCTGGCAGGCTCAGGGAACCATATGGGATATTGTGATTCAAACAGGGGTCAGTTTTGGGTTGGCTGCATGCTAGACAAATACCCTACTGCTGTGAGAGCCCCCCCTTTTTGGGGAACTCTACCCCATTCTTGCAATGCTAGATTTGTATACACTCCCATCTCTGAGTCAATATGAGTCACTTGCCAATACAACACCTTCTGACATGCCTTCACCTGCTTCGTGTGACTTCCAGAAATAGTCTCCTTGGACATGGTGCATACAGCAGGTGCAAACTAAGATCTTTGAGGTACTTGTGTGAGGTCTCATGGCTAAGCGATACACAGGTCAGGGCTGACTGTCTCCGATGACAGATGTGGCCAGGCTGAAAGCCCCGTTGACCCTCAGGGGACTAAGAAATTCCAGGCTGTGTTGTGAGACTGTTTTGCCTCAACCTTTTAGGGACTCAAACATATGCCCTGAAAGCTACCAGATCACATCTAAGAGAGCTCTCTCTGGAAGCCACCCAGGCTGACCTGATTTCTTTTCTCTGCAGAAACAGGAAACAGGCTAAACCTAATCACCCTGGGAAGCCTGAGCATCCTCTAGTCCACAAGTCAAACAAAACAGACTTTGCAGTTTTGTTATGAGAAAAAAAATATCACGAAATCAATGAGCAAAGCTGTTGAGAGGATAAAGTAACCAGAGGGAAGTGGCAGGTTTTGGCATCTTGTCTACAGAGAAATGAAATTGTCTTCAATTACAACAACAGATTTGCCAGAACCCATAAAATGGGCATTACGAGAGCTTAAAACAGTATGTACAGTGTTTTATAGAACAAAGTGGGGGACGGCTGCTCCATCCCCACCAGAACCATCACTCGAGTCAGTTGGTTATTATTTGTCTGTTTAAGGCCAAACAGAAGCAATTGTTTCCAGGGCCAGACACAGCAAACCCTTTATAGACTGAAGGAACCAATACATTTCCTGAGAGGAGAGGGGTGGGCTGTAGCTCTCTTAATAACATACAAGCATCGCCAATGCTGTTTTAATGCTAATCTCCACGAAGCCTTGCTTGCTTGCTCGAGGAAAAAGATTGAATTGCTCCGATGATTGTATCAGCGGAGCCGGCTCTATTCTTCACTTTCCTAAGATGATCTCAAGAATAACTTTAAAAGTTAGCAACTCCAATGGGATTCTTAGGATTTGGGCTTTTACCTACACACCATTAGATGTGAAAAAGTGCATGGGCCCGCTTTTCTCTGCCTGACTCTAGGTCAAACTGCTGCTTCTGTTTCATGCAAGTCTGAGATTAGGATTCCCTGGGACAGGGTGCAGATAGATACCTGGCCTCCAGTAAAAGAGATATCGAGTCGAAACCAATCCTTCAAGGGTACCATGAATTTGGTCTTGACTGCAAGATCCTCTCCTTTGACAAGATGCATTTGAATATGCAAGTGACCTAAAAGGAAAATTACAGTTTATGGAAATGGCACAAAATCTTTCAGAGTAAATGAGTGGCTAGACGGTTTATTCGACAATTGCCCTAAGAGGCGATTTAGACTAGATCACTTTTCTTCTTCCTTTCAACCCCCCTTAAAAAGGCCTACATGCCTTCCCTTGCAAATAAGACATCTGTTTGAAGCTTCCTGGAAAAAAATTTTTTTTCACTTCAACCTCATATTTGGAAACCATCACTCTCTCTGAACCGCCAGCTGACAGTCTCTTCTAGACAGATATCTCTTCCCATAGAGTAAAAATCTATGGCAATCACATTTTAAAACTATTTCCTACTTACCCTCTTCAGTGAGAAACACAGAAGGTGTCCCGTACATCTCACTGGAATCAACAAAGTACAGAATCCCACAGAGATTGGCCTTGCAATAATGGAGTAAATAAAGCCACAATGAAACCGTAAACCTGGAAGAGTGAGAAGAAATTCTGCAGATTGATATCATCCAAGTACAGGTAATTAGAGTTAACAATGGCCAAGTAAATTGCTTTCTTCCCAATGAAGGGCTGAATTTGCCTTCGTGTTCATCATGGGAGATCAGTTTGCAAAGCTTGATTTTTTGAGACAAAGGAGGTGGTTATAGAAACTGTGAAAGACAGTAGTGAAGCACCATTGTATCAAACCAGCAGACATTCTACTTTGCACCTAAGACCGTTCCTGTATCTCTTTCAGACTCTCTCACGCCTGCCATTTGAATTCCTGATTAAAGCTTATAAAGCCAGACATAGAATTAAAAAGCAGGGTTTTAATAAGAGGTGATTTGATAAGGAGCTATTCTAATTTTGATGATTAAAAGAAAAAACATAATTAGGGCTCTTTGAGCAATTTTGTTTCTTTCAAAGATAAAAGCCCTAAGGAGGCAGAAAAATGTCATCGTCTGTAAATGCCATGGCAGTATGCTAACTGAGACAAATACAAGCTGTTAATGTGCACATTAGGGTGTTCAGTATCTCAGTTCGGGCTGGCCAAAATGAAACCACTAATCTAACTGTTCCATTTCTGGACTGAGCTATTTTGGTTAATAACACACACACACACACACACACACACACACACACACACACACACACAACACTGCACATCTGTGATTTGTGAGTGAGACTAAAAGAGCAGTAGCAATTTAACTAGGACCGATTTAGTCAATGTGGACCATCATCATTCAACAAATATTTGCTCAACAGTGGTTTGATGCCCCACATTGCCCAAATGACCCACAGTTCAAAGAGAACCATCTGGGAGCCATTGCATTTGTGCCTGTGAAATATGAACCCAGGTCAAAACCAGTGCAAGGAAGATCTCTCCATTTGCTCAGTAACCAATCCCCAGATTAGTTTAAAAGCAACAGTAGCTTCAAATTCTGGTGGGCCAGTGGGAGGAATCCATCCAAAGTCCTTTTTAGAATATTCTGGGCTTTGTCATCTGGCCTCCAAATCAGTGGTAAGATATGCAAACAGATGGAGCCACACAGCTCCCTCCTGACCCACCCAGCTGAGCAAGCTCATGAAGATAAGTTATTACAAGGAAGCTTAGCAAGAACATACGCTCAGTAAAGTGACTCAAGATCTTTCTACAGCCAGCAGCATGGGAAGAATTAAATCACTCTGCTAAATCCATCCGGTTGGAGGTGAAACAGGAACTATTTGCAGCATCCTTAGTTCAGCAGAAGGGAAAAAAAGTGTGTGTGTGTGTGTGTGTGTGTGTGTGTGTGTGTGTGTGTGTGTGTGTCTGGGTTTTCATGGAAATCAATGGAGGAAATCTGAAGTTAGGAGATTTCAAGCTGCTCATCTAATCTTCCAAGATGGAAAAGGCGCCGGCTGCAATCTGAGCTGCCTTGTAGCTAGCAGCGCCTGAAACTTTGCAAGGTGGCCAGTTGTACACTTGACTTCCCTGCCCAACATGGTTTCTGGCACTGACCTAGAAAGTCTCGGGCACATTGAGGATTACAGCAAACCCAGAATATTTCAAGAACAAGACAAGGTTTTCTTGCCACAAAATCCATTTAAACTGTAAAGATCCTCAACATTTCTCCAAAGTCAAATGACAAAGGTTATGATGTCTCCCTACCAGATGCTCTATAGCTTTCTCAGTGGGGACCCAGATAAAAAGAGGTCCCATCCTCATCCCCCCCCCAACTTATTTTTACACCAGGAAACCAATGGCCCCTGCCCCAGCTCCCTCCCTGTCACATCCCACTGCACCCACCAACCCCTTCTTACATGGGGTAATCGATCCTCTGGCTTCGAGTAGCTTCCAACTCTCGGTTCTGAAATTTTAAGAACTTCTTCACAATGCCTGTGTTTTCTCCACTGGAGGCATAAAAAAAGCCCAGGAGGGGAACCACATCTGCAAACAGCAAGAGAGTTGCCTTTCAATTATCTCTAGAAAAGCAGGTTTTCCAAAAAGCACAATCTCCCTGGAGCCCTCTGGCCAATAGCAATCAAATGTCTCCATGAAAATGTCTGCATAAGGGAACACACACTGATTGAAGCCTGAATAGATGCCGGTGTCAAAGCTGTTGTTAACAAAGTTTTAAGAAATTTTATGTTCTAACTCAAACCCACCACCGGTGTTAGCATCCCTCCACCACCTACCCAAGTACCCTCACCATCCTTCAAAGGATTTTGTCCTGTTTTGGTTTGGTTTGGAGACCACACCTAGCAGCATGCTCAGGGATCACTCCTCGCAGTTCTTGGGAGACTGCATAAGGTACTGGGAATTTCAGAACCAGAGTGAGCTGTGAATAAGCCAAATAGCTTTCCCACAGTATTATCTTTCTGGGCCAAAGGGGGAATATTTTGAACTTGTATCATAATGTAAGAGCTACCACTCCAGTCATGGTCATGATGATCCTCATGGCTGTAAAAATTACATACAAATTAAAAAATGGAACCTTTGGAGTCGGAGCAGTGGTGCAAGTGGTAAGGCCTTGCCCGCGCTAGCCTAGGATGGACTACTGTTTGATCCCCCAGCATCCCATGCGGTCCCCTAAGCCAGGAGCAATTTCTGAATGCAAGCCAGGAGTAAAGCTTGAACGTCACCGGATGTGGCCTAAAAACCAAAAAATAAAATAGAACCTTTATATAAGCATATATGATATATAAATAGTATATGAATGTAAAATGTATACTATAGTAAAGATAATTTTTCATCAATAGCCCTAATTTCACCATTAGCCCAATATACTGATGGAAAAAACAGAATCACACTACCTAAATAATATTTGTGTTCCACACTTTGGAGATACCAACATATGAAGCATATTACAAGAATACTCTCACTTCATTTCATAATGGAGCCTCCAGGTTCTTTGATCCATTAATACTCCTGTTTAACGGGTGCAAAAACTGAGATGCAGAAAAGGTTAGAAAGTAAGGGAGACATCTGGAATTCCAGCTCTAATAGTTTAGTTTCAGAATCCAGACTCTTTCACAATGCACTGTTTCGGTTTGGGGATTTTCATTGTTTTTGTGATGCTGGGGTTCAAACCTGGGGCCTCACATGTCCACAGCAGACACTCAAACTGCCAAACTACACTGCAAAGCCTAGTTGCTCTTTTTTTAATAGATTCTCCACCATCCACAGGGCATTTTCCTGTGCAGGGTTTACAGGCAGGGAAGGGAATCTTCCACTTTAGTTTGCAAAGGAGGAAGAATTCTGTGGCTCTGGGAAAGACGGGTATCCACAATAGAGGAGAACTGTGTTGTTTTTTCTCTATTTAATACCAACTACTTGGGGCCTGAGCAATGGCGCAAGCAGTAGAGTATCTGCCTTGCACGTGTTAACCTAGGACCAACAGAGGTTCCATCCCTGGCATCCCATATGGTCTCCCAAGCCAGGAGCAATTTCTGAGTGCAGAGCCAAGAGTAAGTAACCCCTGAGTATCACTGGCTGTGGCCCAAAAACCAAAATCCAAAATCCAAAAAAAAAAAAAAATACCAACTACTTGAAGCAAGGTTAAGAAATATTTATTTCGGGGCAGAGCAACAACAGTAAAGAGGTAAGGCACTTGACTTGCACAAGGCTGACTCAGGTTCTATCCCCAGCACTTTATTTGGTCCTCAGAGTCCTGACAGAAGAAAATTCTGAAAGCAGAGCCAGGAATAAGTCCTATGCTTCATTGAGTGTGGCCCAGAAACAAACAAAAATAAAATTTTTTTATATTGCCCCCTGTCCTCTGTCATTCCTGCTCCAAAGGAAAAAATTAACTCACAAAATGCAACCTAAGAAAAGATCATTTGTCTTTCTTAAAATAATGTTGTGTTGTATTGTTTTTAGTTTAGGGTTTCCCCAGCAGTGCTTAGGAGTTACTTCCAGCTCAGTGTAGGGGCAGGGTCATCCAGTAATACTTGAGGGACCATAAGGTACTGGGTATGGAACCTAGGTATTCAGCATGCAAAGCCTACACATGATTCCATTGACCTCTCTTTTTCTCTGGTTCCTAAAATAATTTCTGGTTTAAACTTCCATGATAACATTGTTGGAGGAAAGGAGATACTGGTGAAGGGCTTGGTGTTGAAACATTTTATGCTTGAACCCAATCATGAATGACTTTGTAATTTCACGCTGACTAAATTAAAAAAAAATCATGATAAGAAATCATTTGCTTGGAGAATGGGGATGGAGCTCAGAAATAGATCACTTATCTTGTGTGTGTTTGTGAGAAAGAAAGAGAGAGAAGGAAAAGGAAGGGAAGGGAAGAACAAAGAAAAGAAACAAAGGGAAAAGAAAAGAAAATGAAATAAAATGAAAGCAAAGAAAGGAAAGGGAATGGAAGAGAAGAAAAGAGTTTCTCATAGAGGGAAGAGAGTTAACTTCTTAACAATTTACCCAATGCCAATATTGACATAAATTAGAGTACCGGCCTGGTATAATCAACACCCCAAATCCCGATTTTCAGTGAAAGAATGGGTTCCCCCTACTCTAAGCAGGGACATGTGATTCTGGTAGAATTAAATAGGTCATCTTTCCCCTAATGCTCACCCATCCACCTGCTTTGTGATAGGCAGAGATGCCTTTGGAAACCCAGAAGGAAGGATCAGTTCCAACAGCAATACCTCAAACTTCTTTCCACTGCAATTCAAGCATTTGGTATGTTGTGGGGGCAGGGAGCAGGCTGAGTCACGGGAACAAGGAAAGGGTGTCCTTGGAATCCAGGGGAAAAGTCACCATGAGGTTGATTTCAACCATCCTTGGCTGGGTTCTAAGTGGTAATAGAACAGAGGAGACCAGATAGTCAGATTAGCCCCCAAGAGGCCTTGCACTAATGATTGCTGCTGAGTTATCTAGTGTGTAGCTCAAGCCTTTATCAAAATGAGCAGAATTTGAAGCTGCCCAACCTGACTCCAGCAAGAGATGGCCTCATAAAGGAGATCTTTAAAGGGAAAAAAGTTAAAAGTGAATGCTGATGAGTCTCTCTCTTATGGGAGATCAAAGTAAAGCAATCGGGTTGAAGAGCAAGACTTGCAGCCAAAGACTATGGAGGAAGGAAAATTCTAAGACCCAGAGATCTAACATCCTTTTGCAAAAGCACACACCTTTTGCATCTCACCAGACCAAAGTGATGGTGGTTTCCTTGTGAAATCCCAAGCTTCAGTTGTTCAAGGATTTGGATTTTGACTGTCATTTTCATTCAGCCGAACAGTCTTCCCATTTAATTAGAAATAAAACGAATAAAATTTGGGCAGGAAAGTTCTTTTGATATTGAGGTCAGTGTAACACACCAGCTAATTTCTAGTAACTGTGGCTGCTTGGATAGTCCTCAGTGATTGGAGCTGCCTGTCACAGGCAGAAGCAAGGGGGGGTCACAACAGTCCCTATTAAAGGTCTCACAGGTAGAAGAGCGAGAGAGATGGTACAATGAGCTGAGTACATACTTTGTGTGCATGAGACTCAGTTTCTTTTTTGTTTTGTTTTGGTTTTTTTTTTCGGGGGGAGGGGGCCCTCCTGCTCTGTGCTCAGAAATTGCTCCTGGCTTGGGGGATCTTATGGGACACTGAGGGATCAAACCACATCAGTCCTAGGTCAGCTGCTTGCAAGGCAAATGCCCTACCACTGCACCACCACTTCAGCCCCAGTTTCAATCCCTCGCATCACATGGTACCCTGAGCACCACCAGGAATAACCCTTGAGCACTAAACAGGAAATAGCATCACTAAGCACTGCCAGATGTGCCCCCCCCACCAAAATAAAGTTAAAACAACACAATAAAAATTCTCTTCTAGGAAGGAGGACAGAGAAATAGCTCAGAGGGCTGAAGTACATACCTGGCATGCACAGGGTTCTAGGTTTTATCCCTGCCACTGAGCCTTCTGAGCACTATTGGGTATATATAGCCCTGGTAGAACCAAGTTCTTCTGGGAAGACTCCCTTAAATAATAAAAGAATTTTACAGGTAGGAAAATGAAGGTTCAAAGAGGTTAAATAGTTCACACATTTCCTCTAGCTTGTAAGTTCCTGAGTTGCAAACACTTTACTTCATTGATTATTTCATTCCCAGAACCAAGAACAATGCACAACACTTGATAAAGGCTCCATTAATTGTGAGTGAGTGAGTGAGTGAGTGAGTGAGTGAGTGAGTGAGTGAGTGAGTGAGTGAATGCAAGAATCAAGATATGGTCAAATCACGATTTGAACCTATCTCTCTTCCATCTGCCACTTTCCACAATTCAGGATTATGCTTCAAACGGCCCAACCCAAAGAATAGCCTTCCTCCTTTCAAAGTCTCTCCCAAAGCCAGAGGGTTGGACATTAGGTGGAAGAAAGGCCACATGAAAGCCTCAACAGTACTTGCCAGGTAGACAATTCTGGGTAGCATCCCACCTTTTGGACCATGTGGTTATTTGATGTCCTCGGATTTTAAAGCAAAAAAGAGCTTGAGATAAATGATATATAAACTCTTATCCAGAGACAAGAAAAGCATCCAATCTTTCTGAAGATTATGTAAGAGGTCTGGAAAAAATTCAAACCTGGTCTCCAACTATGAAAAACTTTTTTTTTTTTTTTTGAGGAGGTATGGTTTGGACCACACCTGGTGATGTTCAGGGGCTACTCCTGGCTCTATACTCAGGGATCACTTCTGATACTGCTTGAGAGACATTATAGGGGGCCAGGGATTTATTTCAGTTTGTCTACTTGCAATATAAACACCCTCACCTGCTGTATTATCACTCTAGCCCTAAATATTTTTTTCCTTTGATTTGACCTCACATAGCTTTTTTAGGGGCTACTCCTCACTCAGTACATGGGGGTGATATCCAGGAATGCTTGGAGACACATGCAATTTTGTGGCTCAAACCCAGGCCTCTTGCTTGCAAAGCACACACCCTATAGCCTTTGCCCTATCTCCCTAGTTCTCAATGGACTTTGTACAAAACCACAGCCCATCTCATGAATCCTGCCAGAGATTAAGGGCTGCTGTTCAGCTGGCCTGACCTGTGAGCTGTGCTAGCAATAAGGACAGCAAAACAGGTCCATACTGGTGACCTGCACATTGCTAACTTCCTCACATTACTAACAGACCTCACCTTTCCAACTCCTCCTTCTATGAGCGGGGATGAGGGTGAGGTGAGGACTCAACTCATCAGGAACCTTATGCACCACCTGGCTTTAGATTGTGTCCAAAGAACCAGACTGGGTCCCTTGATCTTCCTGAATTAGTGCTGTGAATATTATTCCAGATTTGGGTATCTATGGTGAGGATGCAGAGCCCCATAGTTCTTCTGGTTCCAAGGATGATCAAATCCCATCATCAATGGAAATGGAAAGTATCATTACCCCCAAAGTCCTAGGTGGAGATCAAAGAAATAATACAGTGGTTAGGGTGCTTACTTTGCATGCAGCCCAACCAGTGGTTCTATTCCCAGAACCACTAGGAGTGGAGAGGAAGTAAGCCCTAAACAACTGCTGGGCATGATCCACAACAACAAGTACAACAAAACCAAGAACTCGGGTAGGATGTGTCTCCAACACACCTCAAGGACACAGTAGGGCCCCTTCCGCCTATCCACAGAGAAGTAAATCTGGATCCAATGAATAGCCAGGACACTTAGCTTGAGGAAGAAATGGAAAGTATGGAAGTAGAGAAGGTCTGAACTAAAGAAGCAATCCCAGAGTATGCTGAATTTAACCCTTCCAAACATGAGGCCTTCGAAAAGACAATGGGAACCAGATTGTGTTCCTTTAATGACAAATCTTGAAAACAAAAATCTCTACACACACGAGGGACACATACAAGGCATCCAAGGAGGTTACTGATGCAGCCTGGGCCATACTCCATAGTAGGACTCTGAAGAAAATATATCCAGCCACTTATTGACCTCCAAATACATGGTGCTTGTGCAGAAGGATCCCTGCATAAGTACGCTGAGCTCCATATCCTGGCTGGCAGTGAAAGCTGGGAATAGCCTTGGGGAGAAGGAGGGGCGGAGGCCAAGTATATGCATAGCAGCCATTAAGAAGAGTGATGTCTGGCAGCAGAGGCTGATGAGCAAAAGTGTCTGCCTTGAGGCTGGAGATAGAATAGCGGGTTGGGTACTTGCCTTGCAAGAAACCAACACACTGGAGTTTGATCCCTGGCATTCCATATGTTCCCCTCAGCATCTCTAAGAATAATCATTGAGCATCAGCACAGGAAGTGGCCCAAAATTGGAAAAAAAAAATGTCAGTGCTTTGGGGCTAGAAAGATAGTACAGTAGGTAGGGAGCTTATCTTGTACAAAGTCAACCAACTGAAATTTGATCCCCAGCATTTCATATGGCTCCTGAATGCCTCCAGGTGTTCAAGGGAATCTTGAGCATCACCAGGTATGGCCCCCAAACCAAAATAAATAAATAAATAAAAGTCTGCCTTGTTCATAGAAAAAGTCTTTTCTTTGTTCTTGAGCAGTACAGAGAACATTTCTAGCAGGAGGCTTAAGTTACTACTGTGCCCATGTTTGCCTCTAGGCAGGGAATATTAGATGGGTGTGTGGCACCTATCACTTCCCCGGCACCCTTTAGCATGATTTTTTAAACTAAGTCTATGAAATAATATATATATTAGGCTGAAAGAGGCAACGCCGTCTCTGAGCAGCTGCACACAGGCAAGATGAAGCAGCCTGTTCTGTGCCAGACCTTAACTTCATGTACTTCAAAGAGAGACCAAGAGAGACCGAAAACATTGCAGAAAGAGAGATGAATCCACACTGTAGGGAAAAATCCAGCTGCCCAGAAGAACCCAGGTGAGGGCTGTGTGAGCATATCTGAGAGGCAGGCAGCCCGGCTGAGAAGCAGACACAAGCTCCAGAGCCTTGGCCAACCCTCTGCAAAGAGAGAAAGAACAAAAGCAGTCATCCATGGGAAAACTGCAAGGAGGAACTGAAACTGTGAGCATGGAATTAGGGTGCCGATGACTGGACAGGGCCATGCATGCCAGGCACTCATTAGGGTTATTAGAGCAAAATCTAGACGAGCATGATTCATTTGCAGGGAAAGGCATCATGCCTCTCTTTTTTTCCCTTTCTGTGTCACAGAGGGGCCCAGGAAGTGGCTCAGGAGTGGGCTGTCAGTTTGGTACCTGGAACCCTTCCACAGGCCAAGTATGTTTGATCCCTGGTGCCACCACAATCTATGCAACCCCCCCAGCAAGCCTGGCACCCAAGCATGTGAGCAATGAGCCAGGGCCATGATCACAACAATAACCAAAGAGAAGGAAAAGATAAACTCAGTCCATGTCAAGTATGTTGTTGGTTCTGTTGGTCCTTTTTTGTTGTAGTTTTTTGGTTTTTGAGCCACATCCAGCAGTACTCAGAGGTTTCTGGCTTTGTGCTCAGGAATAACTCCTGGAGCTGCTCCGGGGTTCATATGGGATGCCGGAAACGGAACCCGGGTCAGCACTTGCAAGGCAAATACCCTACCTGCTATACTATCTCTCTGGTCCCCCAAATATATTGTTCTTTTAATTTTCCAAAACACATTTTTGTCCTGGGCTAGAATAGTCCCACTGCACCAACTAACTGCTGGATTGGCAGAGAGAGACAGGTAACGCCTGGCTACACATCTGACCAAGGGTTCAACCGCTCTGCAGTAGTGAGACGTGAACAGAAGAAATCATGCTTCCAATGTACTACATTTGAAGACAAGAATGCATTTTTGTGACAAGGTAAGAGTGGAAACGAAGGAAGCAGCCAAGCTGGTCTCCTAGCTTTTGACTGAAGAAGAAAGATGCAGGAAATGTTGATGAGGAACTGGGAGGTGGGGTGGGTGCGGGGCAGGGGGGTCTGTAGCTTAGTACCCCTTGGCACAGCACTGAAAACTTTCCAGGACAGAAGGAATAGTAAGTACAACAGCAGGAAGGGTGCAGTCAACCTGGGTTCAGTCCTGAGCACCCCAAATGGTCCCAAAGTCCCTCCCTTGGGGCATCACCAAGGCTCATGAAGACAACAGGGTGTGACCCTACAGGGCCCCTATGTGCCCCCATCTGCTTCCAGCACCCTGCAGCATCCCCTCCTCAGGTTCTTCATTATAACTCCAGCCAGGTTAGCTGAAAACAGCTGGTGAGAACCCCACCTTCCTGAATAAAGTGAAAGGCTGCGTACATCAAATTAAAAAAAAAAACCTTTCCCTGAAGCCCAGACTGCCTTTCCGTTTTATTTCCTGAATTGGCTACTTCACCCTTGAGTCTGATTACTCCAGGGTTCATCCTCTCCAGCCCATTCCCAAGCTGGGACGGACACTTGTGGGAAGACTCAGACCTTAGACTCAAGGCCACTTCAGTCTGCAGAGTGCTGACCACACCTTGTTGGCCCAAGAGATAAACCCAATTGTCCTGGTCTCATCCACCATCCCAGACTGTATTTTTTCCCCTATGTTCTGGGATTCATGCTTTTCCTGAGCCCAGCTGTCCTTCCCCTGGATGTTCCTTTTCTGCCTAGAAAAAAGCTGTTCAGCTATCAGGTTTCCGTACAAAAAGCACCTCCCTCAGCAAATATCCTCTGTGTGGCAACTCAGTTAATGACTGACTCCTGGCTTCATCCTTGCTGGATACCTAAAGATGCCACGTGGCATCCAGGAGCCTAAATACCTACCTTCAAATCCCAGTTCTATCTTCAATAGCTGCGTGTCTTCAGCCAAATGACTCAACTTCTGAATTCTGTTTGACAAAAGCTAATCAGGCAGGTAAAATTACTGCCATTAAAACACTTAGCACAAGGCCAGAGTGATAGTACAGTGTGGAGGGCATTTGCTTGCAAGCAGCTGAACCCGGGTTTGATCCCTAGTATTCCATCTGTTTCCCTGAACACTATTAGATGCGATTCCTGAGTGCAGAGCCAGGAATAATCTCTGAGCACTGCTGGGTGTGGCCCCAACATTTCCCCAAACACACACACCCACATACATACACACACACACACACACACACCCCACAGCACAACACAGTGCCTGGTCCATGGTGCATGCTCAGTAAAGATGCAGTTTCTATTGGTAGCTGTCATACAACCACCTGGACACAGGGCATCTTTCACCTCCAGAAGAGAAATCTGTGTATACTGGTAGAAACATAGATCAAGAGGCTAGTAGCTCCCTCCAGCACTACTGGAAGTGCTCTCAGAAACAAAAAAAAGCAATGTTAGTGTAGTGTAAGTACTCTGTGGGTCTTTATTTAGTTAAATTGAATGTGATATACCTAGCAAGGGGGTGGGGGTGGAGATGCACAAACAGGGCTGGGGGAAGTCAAAAGGGAGGATTCAACAATGCAGAAAAGGTTTCTACACTCCTAGGTTCATTGCAGCACTATTCACAGTAGCCAGAATCTGGAAACAACCCAAGTATCCAAGAACAGATGAGTGAATAAAGAAGCTATGGTATATCTACACCATGGAATAGGAAAAAGGAAATCATGAAGTTTGCTTATACATGGATGGATATGGAGAGTATTATGCTGAGTGAAATGAGTCAGAGGGAGAGGGATAGCCAGAATGATGGCACACAATTGCAGAAAAAAACCCAACAACAAATAGCGGCCAGAGCAATAGTACAATGGTAGGGCATTTGCCTTGTATACAGCCAACCCGGGACAGACCCAGGTTCAATCTCCAGCACCCCATATGGACCCCCAAGCCTGCCAAGAACAATTTCTAAGCACAGAGCCAGGAGTAATCCCTGAGCACTGCTGGGTATGGCCCCCCCAAAAAAAACAAAACAATAAAACATAGTATGAGAAAAAAATACCCAAGACAATAGAAATGAAAGGCGACAAGTGCAGTTAGGACAGAGAAAAGAGATCATTGGAAATGATCACTCTGGACATGAACTGGGTGCTAAAGGAAAATAGGGTAATATGCATGCTACCTTTTCAGGACCAGTATTGCAGATTGTTAAGGAGGGAAAAGAGAGAGAGGAGAAAGAGAGAAAAAGGGGGAGAGAGAGAGAGAGGAGGGAGAGAGAGAGAGAGAGAGAGAGAGAGAGAGAGAGAGAAGTGTCGACCATAGTATCATAGAGGCAGGGGAGGGGGACATTGGTGGTGAGAAATGTGCACTGGTGACCATGAACAACATTTTAACTCTGCATCCTATGGTGATTCAATAAAAAAAAATAATTTAAAGTTCATTTATTTCCTTTTTGATTCTCTATATTGGGGTCTTGTTATTAGTTTCTGAATGACCATGATAACCAAGCTGAGAACAGAACCAGGACTCACACATGCAAGACACTTGCTCTGTTCCCTGAGCTACACTGGGTCCTAAGGGTTCATTTGAACACAGGAGTCTGAAAGAATCAAAAAGAAAACCAAGGAAGCTTCAGGGTGTGGTTGGAAGAGGTGGATGTGTGAGCTGGTAATTTATTAGAATGTGAGTATCATTTTGCCAGTAAGCTATAAACAAGGGACCATAGCTTTTCCATAAGTGACTTGAACTGCTTTAGCACAGACAGTGGGAAGACCCAGAATGAAAACTAGAGGGAAGGAAAGGGGCAAGGAGGCCCCATATGGGCACAAGTGGAAACTCAAACCAGGGCCATAAGTGCAGTGATATCTTGGTGGGAAGTTACCCGGTGCCCTCTGCCCCAGGAAGGCGAGGAACACACTGCACCATTCCCTCTCCAAGAGTGCTGACACAGGGTGCTGGCCTCAAGGAGCATCAGAGCTAAATAAGACTTCGCCCCCTGCCTAGAAGCATTTCCCCTTCAAAGGACAAATAGGACTGCAAGGTCGGAACCAAGCAACCCCACTGTAGCTGGCTTTATAGTATAGAGACACCCCATGGGCAAATAGGCAATTAGATAAAGTTAATTGCCATGTCCGGTGGTGATAAGGCTGGAAGCGAATCCCAGGTGGATAACCTTGGCTGACCTTGGCTAGGGTAAGGCAGTGAGGAGGGTCAGCTCCTAGATAAGAGGGAATAGGGAGCCTCTGATTATGTCTTCATGGGGAGGTGGAAACAAGGCAAGCAGCCCAAGGTAAAGTGGAGGATCCACTCAGAAGAAAGTCGGGGCTTCTCTAAGGTCCCAGCTGTAAATAATAAACTTGTCTTATTTTGGAAGAGCAAGAGCAAGCAGGGCGGTGAAATGGGGCGGAACTGTTGAGCCCAGGGAGGCCAGGGGCAGGCATTGAGGCTAGCTAGGGAACAGGGAAGGAAGTCACTGAACACAAAGGGGTGTAGTTGACCATAGGAAGAGTGGCCTACAGGGGCCGATATGGAAGGACTCTGTGGGTGGAACTATGGGCAATGAGGCCCAAAGATGAGTCCAGATGGGGCTGAGGTGGCCTGGCCCAGGATGACAGCTGTGTTAAGAGTCTGGAGGTGGTATCCACCCATGGCACTTGTTGACCTTCCTCAGGAAGCTGCGCCAGTGAGGGCATCTAGGAGCCCTTAGTTTCATTTCTTTGTTTTGTATGAATCATGCACATGTGATTAGAGAGCCACAACACCCTAGGAAATGGATGAGTTAAGCCACGGATGGGCACAGCCCTGGAGTGCATTAGGGCATCCAAAAGCCACATGGCTGGGTGTAAGCACACAGTGCCCTGAAAGGCTGCCAATTTCTGGATTTACTCAGCAGCAGCAGCGGGGAGGGTTGACTGCACCTCCAGATCCAGCAGAGGGGGACAAGGGATGAAGGATGTGTCAAGGGTCATGGCCAGGACTGTGGAACTTCCCTTCAGGGGCACAAAGTTGGTGCACAGAAACTCAGCCTCTCTTCCGTAAATGCAAAGAAAATGCAAGCAAGTGTGTGTGTGTGTGGGGGGGGGGGGTTTGCTTTCTTTCAGACACAGAATATTGGGAGTTTTTGGGTCACACCCGGCAGCGCTCAGGGGTTACTCCTGGCTCTATGCTCAGAAATCGCTCCTGGCAGGCTCAGGGGACCATATGGGATGCCGAGAATATTGGGAGTAGCACAGGCACTTGGCATGGAATTCCAGCTTGCCCAACACCATGCAGGCTACATGCAGTAGCCTCTTGGGACTACCCAAGAAAGTAACCCTGCTGCTCCCAGATGCTAGTGTGTTTTCCTGACTCCGCTCGTGTTCACCTACAGCAAAATCAGGAAGCCCCTGCTAAGAAAAGCCAATGGCCTAGTCCCTTCCATCCCAATGCCAAGTCAATAACCAAGGCCAAGCTCACTCAGCAAATGGCTACAGCAGGTGCTTTTTCCATTTGTCTTGGGGTGCTGGGGACAGGGGTGGTACAGCTAGTTGGTGGTTCTCAGCACTTATTCCTGGCTCTTGCACTCAGAGATCACTCCTGATATGGCTTAAGGGACCATATGAGAGTCTGGGGAATGAACCCAGGTCAGCCAAGTGCAAGGCACCCATGCTTTACCACCTTTTTGGTTCTTCCACTGGTCATTATTTATTTTTAATTAATTTGGGGGTCACACCTGGCAGTGTTCAGAGCTTATTCCTGGCTCTGTGCTTAGGAATCATTCCTGGTGGTGCTGGAGATCAAAGCTAGGAAAGCACCCTATCCCTTAGACTTCTCTTCAACCCCTCCAATTGTCTTTTAAAAGGAGGGAGTGGGGGCTGAAGCAATAGCACAGTGGGGAGGATGTTTGCCTGGCATATAGCCCACCCAGGTTCAATCCTTGGCATCCCATATGGTTCCCCTGAGAACCTCCAGGAGTGATTCCTGTGTGCAAAGCCAGGAGTATCTATCTATCCCATGAGCACTGCAGGGCGTAGCCTAAAATCCAAAATAACAATAACAACAATAACAATAATGATAATAAAAGGAAGTAGTGGAAAAGTTTCTCCCCTTTCTAGTGAACAAATTCACCTTGCAAAGAGCTGATTTTGAGGCTCCATGGAGCTCTCTCGTCCCATTTTTGGTGCTCTGAAAGGATTTTTCCTCTGCTGTAAGGCTTTTGTTAGAAATCTTCTTACCCCTAAAGACATGGTCTAAAGAAGGTGGGAAGAAAAAATTCACAGTGCTATTCCTGAACCCTGAGACTTGGGAAGAAATAGCAAAAGAAAGAAAAGGCAGCTCAACATTTTCAGGGTGTTCTGTTCAGGCGCACTTGGGAACCCCGGCAGTTTGTAAAGGACTTCATTGGAAAACTTGCAGCTTGCAATTCAGCCATTCTTCAGTGAGAAATATGTGATTTGCCAAACATGAAATGGAATCATTAAGGCCTGACAAAATCGGAAGCAAAGCCAAGCTGTGGCTGTATGTTGCACCCCAGGCCCACTTCTCCTCCACAAATGAGGCCTCCCTGCACAAGGCACCCCAGACAGATGCTAGCATGGGGCACTGCCTGCAAGCGGGAGGCACGTTGATCACCAAAATGCAGGCAGCCTGACAATTTCAAACATCTAATGGCCTACCCTACCCCCTCCCCAGTACATACATACATGAGGGAAGGAGAGAGCGGGAATGAGGGGGTGGGGAAGAGAAACTTGCCACCTTCTAGTTTTCTGTTTTTAAAGTAGCACATAGAAGATGGGGAAATAGCACAGGGTTCAGGGCATGGCCTAACATTCTCAAGGACCCAAGTTTGGACCCTGGCACCTCATGCCCATTCCCAGCATCTCCAGAGGCACGAGCATAGAACAGACTGGCCCAGTGGCTAAGTATAGCCAGGAAAAGGTCCCCAGATCCCCTGAGTACTGAGAGACCCACATGCATATGCGCGCGCACACACACACACACACACACACACACACACACGACTATGGAATAAGGAAAACACAGAATTGTCTATGCACAGAATTAAAGTATCAGGGAGGACCTAGAAGAAGGGATGACTCTGGTTAGGTCTATGTGCCATGAGCAGTGTGAGGTTAAATAAGAGTTCTGCTCCCTTGGGGCTGGAGAGATAGCACAGCGGTAGGGAGTTTGCCTTGCATGCAGAAGGATGGTGGTTCTAATCCCGGCATCCCATATGGTCCCTTGAGCCTGCCAGGAGCAATTTCTGAGCGTAGAGTCAGGAGTAATCCCTGAGCGCTGCTGCGTGTGACCCAAAAAAAAAAAAAAAAAAGAGTTCTGGTCCTGACATGGTGCTGAAGTTCCAGACATTGTCATCTTTAGGAGACAGGCAGATGGACCCACCACCTCCCCAACTGCCTATGACTCTGCTTACTTGAAACTAGTACTAGTGATCTCTGGCCCCACTGCAAGTTTCCATTCTATTCTAGATAGTTTAAGGGTGGTCTGAGGAAATAGCCCTAGTCATGGTTTTCACTATGTTCTCAAGTTACCTGGCCCAGTGTGGTTCCCTTAGAGAGTTGTCAGGCTTACCCAGGGGTCCTGTAACAGTCACACCAGACATCGCCAACTCTGTGCCCCCACCCTCGAGTTCTCCAGCTTTAGGGTACCTCAATCTCAGAGAAATGTACTATATATGCTGGCTCCAGGACCCTGGTCCCAAGAAGTCCTGGCTGAGTGGGAAATGAAGGGGTACCAGGAATGAGCATTTGCAGTAAGAGCTTATGACCAGAGCTCGTGTGACCTCTCCATGGACACACTCCCAGCCTCTAATAGGAAGAGTGGGCTACAAATCCATGGTGAATGGCACTCTTCAAGCCAAGAAAATATCAAAGCCCTTCAAAGTGGGTACAGCCAGAAATCTGTAGCCCCAAAGTATATATGTGTATATATATACATATATACACATATATATATGCCCCTTGTATATATGTGTGTATACACACACACACACACACACACACACACACACACACACACACACACACATATATATATACACTCATACACAAGGGGTACAGGAGCATCTTGTGTTAGACCCTTGGAGGCTGTGGCCATTTGGGCATTTGAGACACGAAGCAGTTCAAACTCAACATGCTGCTATTGTCCCGAGCGCTAATTATGTCGCTGAGCAAACTGCATCTCATTTCATTCTCACAAGACTGCTCTGAGGCCTGGGTAGTAATTATCCCCGTTTTATGAAGAAGAAAACTGAGCTCAGAGAATTCCACAGTTACCAGGGCAGAAAAGAACAGAGTAGGGCAGGCACTAGCTTCGCACACACCTAATCAAGTCAGGTTCCATCCCCAATACCCCATATGGTCTCCTTAGTGTTGCTAGAAATGAGCACTGAGCAGAACCAGGGGTGATCCCTGAACTCGGATCCAGGACTAATGCTGGAACACACCGGAGTGTGGTTCTCAAAATAACAAAATAAAACCAAACTAAACCAAAATCAACAGAGCAGGGAGTGGAGTGTGGTTCTCAAAATAACAAAATAAAACCAAACCAAACCAAAATCAACAGAGCAGGGAGTGAGGCTGGGTAAATAGGTGAATGTGTTGTGTGTGTGTGTGTGTGTGTGTGTGTGTGTGTGTGTGTGTGTGTGTGCTGCTTCTCATTTTCTCCAAGAACAAGCACCCATTTCAAAATAACTAGCACTTGAGCTAAGGACATGGCTTAGTAAAAGAACGCAGTATGTGTGAGGCCCCGAACCCCAGCACCATTTCTCCCCAAAGAATATAACTGACACTGGAGGTGCTATTGAGGGCCAAGAATGGAAAAAGTCAGAAGCTGGTCTAGGTTTCTCTAGCCCTAATCCTTTGTCCCTATCCACGCTACTCTTCCAGTTCTACTTTTCACCCCTTTTGTCTCAAACCCTCTAAAACAAGGCTTCCTTGTTTCTCCTTGGTCCCCGCCATTCCCCTCACTAGGACAAAAATTGTCTCCTGCCATTTTTCAGGACACAGATGCTCTGAAGAAATGGCAGGTGGATCAGAGAGCCAGAAAGATAGTCCTGGGGTAAAGAAACCTGCCTTGGATGAGTCTCATTACCTCCAAGGTTCCTCAAACATCACTGAGTGCAATCTCAGTCCTCTAAGAATCATGAGGGTGACCAGAGTGATCCCCGGCCATTTGGGGCCAAGCATCACCACATCTTCAGGACTTTGCATGGAACCTCTGGCCTGATTAGCTGAGACTTGCCAGGAAGGACACCAGCTTTTATATTATCATAAACAAATAAATGGGAATGAGCTTCTCTTCATGGGGCAAGGGACCTACCGTTTTCAAGGGGGCACTGGGGAATCTGATTTGCCCGAAGGTTCCAGATATAATCCATGTTCCATTCAAGGCACACTTGATGGTCTTTGAAAGGGCGTTCGAAAGGTGGGACAGATTTGAGCAAAGTGTAGTTTTTGGCCACAGCGTGGAGCACATTTTCCTCGGATCTGACATCCAGGTCACCTGCATTGGATTGGTGAGTAATCCAGGCTCTCAGGACCACAGCAGACACAGAGATGGAGTGTCGGATGAAATAATCGTCCCTGTAAACCATGATGCTTGGAAACTTGACACGCACCACTTGGGTCCGGCTGGTGTGAAGGTGTTTCTCGTTCTTCCACCGCTTTTTGTACACTGGAATGCTGCTCCGGAACTCTGAGGACACCACGGCTTCCAAGTTGACAACACAAGGCTGCGAGCATAAATACTCCACTGACACTTCGGAGACATTGCACACGTTGCTTTCAAAGACGGTGAAAGAGATAAAGTCTTTGTAAGTCAGACTCTGCTCGGCTTGGGGTATCACCGACGTGGTCAGGGACGTCTGCCTGCCCAGAGATGGGGCAATATTCTGAAAAGCAAGCAGTACACAGAAAACGGAGAAGGTTTCAGAAAGCATCAGATTAGATCTATGAGTCATTATTTTTCTGGGATTTAAAAAGAAAAGACACATCAAGGTACGAGGGCCAAGGATGTGACTCAGTGGAGTGGTGCATGCCTCACATGTTTTTGGCCCTGGGTTCATAGTTCATATCCAACAATACACACACACACGCACACACACACACACACACACACACACACACACACACATGCACACACATTCCCTCTCCATAAAGTCACAAATGTACAAGACGTCCAGATCACGACCACACAATTAGCAGGAAAGCAACACTCGCAGCAGACACGAACGATGATAAAACCCCATTAAACTCTCTGCCCAGACTTAGCAGCATCTGCTGATCAGAATGTGACTTTCACAACAGAACGTGGCAATCATTCCGGAATTGGTTTTCAAAGGGAGGAGCTGGCTCATCACACCTCCAGAAGAGCAGACCTGCCTCAGTACCACCAAGAACCAAGACAGCATCAAGCACTTGCACATTATCTGGACTTCAAATGGGGTTGGGGGAGGTCAGAGGTAGCCTGAATCAAAAGGCATGAGACGTGCTTACAAGGCATCCCAGAGCGAATGCCTCCCTAGCCCTCTCTTGCGCCAAGACCAGGAGGCAGGAAGGAGTTGCAGGCAGGTGAGGAGGGATTTTTAGCTGCTGCTTCCCCACCCAGAGTGCTGCATGGACCAAGAAGGATTTTCAACCGGGCAGATTTTGTGTTTTTAATTTGGAGCTGGAGCCCTCTCCTTGTGGGCCCGGCTTACAGGAGAAATTTGCAAAGTCGGGTCAGGAATATCCAGACAATGTTTTGAATACTGCTTGGGAGGCCCTCCAAAGTAAGTGAATAAGGATATAAATGAAGCACCGAAAGCCCATTAGAAACCGTGCTGACAAGCAAGAAAAGTGAGCAAATGACACAGTTCACTGGTAAATTACTTCTTAGTCGTGGCAAAGGAAAGGCAAATTGAAGCGAAGATACCATTTCTAACCTATTTGATGCAGAGGGAATGGCCAGGTTGGAAACAAGCCTCTTGTGCACTGCTGGTAGGGAAGTTACGGCCAGACAACCCCATCCTTTCGAGCTAAAGTATAAATAAAGGCAGCCAGTCTTGGGTTTAATCATTCTTCCTAAATATGCTCAGGTATATAGCTCTTCACTGTAGAGCTGTTTAAATAGCAAGAAAAAGATGCCCTAACGGCTGTGAAATAAGTTAGTACAGGGGGAGAGCTAATACCAAGGCTATGTATTACCCACTTTCCCAGTTTGATCTCTGGAACTATATGTAGTTGGCCGAGCACCACCAGGAATAAACTCTAAGCCTAGGGCCGGGAGTAGCCCCTAAGCACCAACAGGTAGGGACCAAACCTACACACACCCCTGCCTCCAAATAAATTAGATTCTACTCTTAAGGAGAATATACAGGTGTGCAAACATAATCTTCTTGTGCACTTCACGGGTGACCTCCAAAGGTAGGCCTTTTAAAGCATGTTCAGACATGCCATTGACTTGGCAGAATTTCCCCCATGGAAAAAAAATCCACCCATTTGCTTGAATGCACATTGATAGCCCTGGTGGCTTGTGGGAAGACGAGGTTAAGGGGGAGGTCAGGGCTCTACTCCCTTATCTTCTGAATTCGGTGCTTGTGTAAATTCCGAAAACTAGATGAAGAGGCTGGAAGATGACTCAGTGGCTTAAAACATCTCAAGGCAAACCACAGGCTGGTGAGTTCAGATTGTGATGTCCCTTGCATCCTGAAAGCCTCACTGTTAGAGGATCTCCAGTACAGAAAAAGAGGGAAATGTGTGAGAAGGGAGCAGGTAGCAACAGGCTTCCCAGGTGAGAAAGAAAACTGCCAAAGATGGTATGAAAAGGGCTGGTCCTTCGACTTCCTTTCTCTGGGAAGGAATACGTAAATGGGCACACAGAACAAGGTGTTCACCCCCACAACAAGGCTCTTGTTTTATGTATTCATTTCTAGCAAATTACAGGGGGCATGAAATATAAAAATGATTGGATAAAAAAGATAGGAAACTTTAGAAAAGATGAGCCAGGCTGCTCCAGTTTTCAGAAGAGAAAGGGGAGATGAAGAGATGGGGTGTTCTAACACCCTGTTCCCAAGCCCTGCCTCTGGCAATTCCCTTTGTTTTGTTTTGTTTTTTGGGCCACACCCACTGATGCTCAGGAGTTACATTTGTTTATGTGCCCAAGGATCAGTGATCAGGGGACCATTTGGGATGCTAGGGATGGAACCCAGGTTGGCAGTGTGTAAGGCAAGCTCTCTCTCTCTCTCTCTCTCTCTCTCTCTCTCTCTCTCTCTCTCTCTCCCTTTCTCTCTCTCTTTCTCCTCTCTCTCCTCTTTCTCCTCTCTCTTTCCTTTCTCTCCTCTCTCCTCTTTTCTCTCTCCTCTCTCTCTCTCATCCCTCAATCTTCCTTTTAAGAATTCAATTTTTTCCCCATCACATTTTCTTTAATGCTGACAGCCCTCTGTTTAAACAGAATGCCAAGGGAGAGGCTGTTTGAGAAGGTGCAAGTTCACCTGCCTGCATTCATAAGAACAGCTGCTGAGGACCATTTCAATTCTCCTTGGCGAATGGTGACTGTCCAGACCAAAAAAAGTTTGGAGAACAGGAGTGACAAATGAAGATCGGAGCAAGACCCCTGTATCCTCTCCAGAGCTCACTTTCAAAAGTCTGTCTTCTAGGAAAGCACCATCTCCTTCTATGAAGATGACTGTCTTTTTCCCTGCTTCTAAGACTCAAGTGCTGAAAAAGTACATGGCAGGTTTGTTTCTGAGTTCGAGACACAGTCTCCAACAAAGAGGGCAGAAGTCAATGAAGCCTTTATAATGTGGCTCATCCAGACTGAGTTGTGTGCTAAGTGGCAAAGACACCTGATTTCGAAGACAATTTTCAGAAAGAAGGGTGTGCAATATTGGAACAATCACTTTCCACTGATTGCACGTTGACAGGATAATGTTAAGCACTTCTCAATAAAATACACTGTGCCACTTAATTTCTTTCACCTTCTCTTTACTTTTTACGTGGGACTACAGGGGCATTTGGAATAATGACTTTGGCTCTCATCTGTGACTCGCCTCATATTTCTGACATTATTCTAGATTTGAGGTCAGCACGCTTTGCTGTAAAAAAAAAAAAAAGAAAAAGAAAAAAGAGCCCATATGGTAAATATTTTAGGTTTTGAGGCCACTTGGTGCAGCTATTTCTCTCTACAGGGCTTCAAGAAAGCAACCATGGGGCTGGAGAGATAGCCCTGTGATAGGCGTTTGCCTTGCATGCAGCTGATCCATGACAAATGGTGCTTCAAATCCCAGCATCCCATATGGTCCCCTGTGCCTGCCAGGAATGATTTTTTGGGGGGCTCACACCTGGCAATGCTCAGGGATTACTCCTGGCTCTAGTCTCAGAAATCAATCGCCCCTGGCAGGCACAGGGGACCATATGGGATGCCGGGATTCAAACCACCGTCCTTCTGCATGAAAGGCAAATGGCCTACCTCCATGATATCTCTCCTGCCCCAAATACTAGGAGTGATTTCTGAGTGCAGAGCCAGGAGTAACCCCTGAGCATGGCTGGGTGTGACCCAAAAACAAACAAACAAACAAACAAAAAAAAGAAAGCAGCCATAGTGAAGGCAGAAGATGAGGAAGAAAGTTTCAACCACAGAGCTCTAACCAGGTTGCCGGCTGGAATGGCCCCTGGGCCAGACTTTGAAGAAAAGCTATTCTCTTTGCTCAGATTTCTCTCTGCAGTGAGCTGGAGAACACTAAGTGATAGGAGATAATGTTTTTAAAAGAAATGATCACCTAGGCACACTGAGACAAATAACCCAATTAGGCATAATTTCATCCATGTGCTGCTAATGGGGCTTGATTTGTTACTTTGCAAAGGTTCCCTGGTGCTGGTCCCTGGCTGATATCTTGCCATTGTTTCTCTCAATAAAAATCTGAATAGGACGTGTTGGCAGCCTGGGCCAAGCAGAAATCCAAGTCTCCATCTGAGATAGATCATTTGAGAAGCAGAGAAGCCAGAGTGGCGACGAAGAGATGAGAGGTATGACAGTCCACCAAAGTGGTCCATAAAATTGCCCTGTGGAGGCTGGTGCAGTGCAGATTCCTTGAGAAGGCACCAGAGTCCATAGTTTTGGGGGTCGCTGGGCTGTGCAGGAAACTGGGCTCTTGTGGTTTGGAGTCAACCCAGAGGCAGGCAGCTGCTACATCATCCACTGTGGTTACCTCTGTTATGTACAAACCCAACACCGATTAGCCACACATCACACTCTAAATATTGATTAAGCTGAAGCTGATTTCCTGGCTCAAGTCATGTGTGTGGTTATGAGCTGCTTCCTGCCAGGAAAATAAGGCAATTAACTTGAAGAGTCTCACTACAGGCATGACACGTGTCCAACCTTCATAGGTATTTTCACATGCCAGGTTGTATTAAGCGAAGCTAAAAATTACCCTAACGTTCTTCCTTTGTTTAGAAATTATGAGGTCAGAGTCCGTGTCTTATGCATTGTTCTGTCTCCAGTGCCTAGAGCTTGGCAGGGAGAAGGATTTTGGTGTCTCTAGCTGAAATAATAAAGTGCTAAAAATGGGCATCCAGGGAGCCTTGCTGGTCTATCCCCAGTCACTCTTCAGAACCCCGAGGACTTCTACATAGAGACCAAAGGGTCTGCTCTCATCTGGGGCCCCCTCAACTCTTCCCTGACATTTACAATGACTTTGATCTGAAGGAACGGGTCATATTCTTTCCCATCTGGCCTCATTAACCACCTTCCTGACAGCCTTTGACATCTCATCAAGCCCTGCAGGAGGGGTTCCACTTACTTAGGGGGCCATGAGATCTGGGAAGTCTCCCCTCTTACCCACTGGGGGTATGGGAGCACCTCTCCAACTCTTGAGTCTAGACCGTTTGGACACAAAGTCTCTACATTTTAGAACTTTTTCAATTCTTCATACCAAAAAGACAAGTGAGGGGGTGGGAGAGACAGTACAGCAGGCAGGGCACTTGTCTTGCACATGGCTGACCTGAGTTCAATCCTGGGCACCAGTACAGCCCCTGGATCCACCAGGAGTGATCTCTGATCACAGAGCCTGGAATGAGTCCTGTGCATCACCAAATGTGATTCTCAAATAAAACCAAGATGAAGATGAAGAAGAAGATGAAGAAAATGAAGACAAAGAAGATGAAGAAGAAGAAGAAAAGTGGATGAAGAAGATGACGATGACGACGACGATGAAGTAGAAGGAGGAGGAGAAGGAGAAGAAGAAGAAGAAGAAGAAGGAGGAGGAGGAGGAGGAGGAGGAGGAGGAGAAGAAGAAGAAGAAGAAGAAGAAGAAGAAGAAGAAGAAGAAGAAGAAGAAGAAGAAGAAGAAGAAGAAGAAGAAGAAGAAGAAGACAATGACGACAACAAGTCGAATTATAGAAGCTCCCAAGCAATGTTTAAGAGGTCTGGGATCAGATCTCAAACAACTGAAATGGTGCTGTGTTTGGCCTAGGGGTACAAGGTGCCCATATGAAGGTGGGGGAACAGAACGATGGCATGCAATGCCAGCAATTCAACACAGAAATCCAACACAGTCCTTGTGCGGACAAAATATGCACTCCTGGGCCTCAGCTCTCTCCCCTCCCCAAGATTGAATTTTCCAGCTTTCCTGTCCCTCCACCCACTGAGATCCCTGCTTATTGGGCAAAGTTCAATCAAGTTCACATGACAAGGAACAAACAGGGTGGAGAAGTCACAGATCTGCATTTCTATGCTAGCCTTTGGGAGATGCTGCTTGTCCAAGATTAAATGCACTGCAGCTGTAAGCAAGATATGGTGGGGGTAGAGGGATGTCTGTAGTCTTCAAATGAGCCATTTAGGCAGCCATCGAGATATGGCACCTCAGAAACCACTGATTTCTACATACAGCAGAGCTGGGCTCTGAGCACCGCTGAGCCCTCACCCAGCTGTTTATCCTCACAAAGTCAGACAGCGTCCAAGTCACTGCTGACAATGTCACAGTCACCGAGCCTGACGGCTTGTTTTTTTGTATCAACGTGTATGAGCCATACATGCTCACAAGTGTGCGTTGATGAGGACAGATAAAAAAAAAAAAATAAGACACCAAATTACAGATCTAAAGTGCATTTCCATTCAGCCAGGGGATCAAGAAAGAGATGAATGTAGGTATCTCCTAGATAGGAAAGAAAATCTATCAGTACTGCCTAAACTTCTGTTAGGATGCCTGCATCTAATTCCTTTCAACAAAATCAATAGAAGGAAACTCTACTCCAAGCGCCCTCCCTTGCTCCAAAGGACTAAGCAAACTTGGATCTTTTCTCTCTGTTTCTACGCATTACATAAGGAAGGGACAGACTGGAAACTCTCTTCACTTGGCTCTGGGTAGGAAGTTGACCGACACTGGCCCATGGGGAATGAAGGGGGTGTCTTCTATGCAAACAACAACTGAGGACCATTCTCATTCTGGTCCATCCCCACCGGGCGCCCAAGGAAACGTTGGCTCGGGCCTGCCTAGCTTTCACACTAGCTGGATCAAACTTTCCATAGGTCAAAAAGGTAATTGTTTTGGCTTAAAAGGCTTGCTTTCCCCATTTCTGCTGACAAGAAATAAGCACCAATTCTGTTGATGTCAACAAAGCATGCAATTAGGCAGAATGGGCAGTGATGTCAACCTGTGCTTCCAAACCGAGATGGGTCCAGGGAAATCTTTCACAGCTACCCAACCACCGAATTGTGCCTGCTCCAAGTGGGACTCGGGGTGCTGCATCCTAGCAAGACTCACTATTCACCTGCTTAGACCTTTTCCCTGCATTAACACTAAGTGATCTTCCGTTTCCTGCTAACTCTGAGCATTGTGGGTAACCAACATTTCTTGGGGTACTTCCTATGGCCTGCCATGAGCACACTTGTGATTAGTCTTTCTACCTCTCCTCATCTCACAAAATTTTGGAATTCCTTCTCCTTCTCAAAGGTGAGGGGGTAGATAAGGAGTATGCCGAGCCAGTTTTATCACCAAGGAAATGGCCTCAGAGACAGAGGGGGGCTTGTCCTCAATAAAGAAGCTCCCTGATGCAAGCACCAGCCTTCCAATTCATAGCAACTAGCAGCAAGAGCCAGCTGCCTGTCTTCCCCAAACCCCAACGATGCTCTCAACTTATCCACCTCAACAATGGTCATAGCTGGGGGGAGACAGATGCACAGAGGACACCCCTCCCAACCTCGACAGTGAGAGGGTCCAGTCTCAAACTCCATTGGTCCCGATGGCACCTTGGGGTGGGAAGGAGAGGAATTTCTCCACAAATTTACAAGTATACTGAGCCTGCTTCACACTGAAAGAAGCTTTCAGTCAGGTATGGACTGAGACAAGGCAGAAGCTCCAGGTTAGGGTTTAAGGTAGTTCATTGACTTCTCAATTTCTGCTCCCCTATCTTTAACCTCAGAGAAATGTGAAGAACCAATACAATGGGTCACTGACTGGACACACATCAGGCTTGTGGTCTATCCTTTCATCTTCTGTATGAACTGCCTGACTCTGTCCTTTCTCCTTTTCTGTACTTCCATTCCTCCTTTCCTTCTACCCTTCTTCCTCCCTTCTTTCCTCCCTTCCTTCCATCCATCCTACTTTTCTTCTTTCCCTTCCCTCCCTCCCTTCTTTTCTTCCTTCCTTCCCTCTCTTCCCTCTCTTCCTTCCTTCCTTCATTCCATCATTCCTCCTTCCTTCCTGCAGGATCAGAGTGGGGATATCAGAAAAGAGGCAAGAAACAAGCTGGAAGGTTTTAGCTCTGTAGAAGGAAGGAGGAGCTCAAGGCTATGGATTCCCTATATCCAGAAGCACAAGTTGGCTCAGAATCTCTTCTCCCTGGTTTGAATCTTCCCAACTGTGCCCTCAGTGAGGGGGAGGTAAAAGAACACTGGTAGAGAGCCCTGGTCTGTAGACACTGAGAAAGAATTCTGTACCAAGCCCAGTCACAGCCAACGTCCACCCATTAACTCTGGCCATCGTGAGACGCAGTTTTCTCCTTCAAGGAAACAATCAGACATTTGAGTCCTGGGATTGGGAAAGGACAGAGCTGGCATCTACAATGCCACCATCAGAGAGGGACAGGGAATTGGGATGGTGCCATCTCCAGCTATTCCAGAACAGTCTGCAGGAAGGTGAGGATTCTCATGGGACAGCAGGGCCAGTGAGCCAACAGCCCTCAGCAGGGCCCTGGGGTCCTCTTGGGACTAGTTTTCTTTGTTGAGCCTTTCAACACCCTCTGTCTTCTCTGCCTCTTAACCTGGGGGGACCTCAGTACCATCCTGGCAGCAGCTCGAACCAGACTCCGCTTTTCAGAAATCTGTCTGGCACTGTCCTGTGACTTATCTCTCAGTCCCGTCACCATTATTCATGCGAGGCAGACTCCTCACACAGTCACAGCACTGGGCTGGCTTCTGAAGGTGACTCTGTCCCAGCCCTAAGACCTTGCTCCTAGAAGCATGCTCGCTGCCAGGAAAAAACTTCCCTGAGCAGAGAGGCTCAGAACAACGGCTTTCCACCTGCGGGCCAGGGGGGGCCAGGACACAAGGTGGGGGGTAACTAACACCACGTGGGAGTGACTCCCTGAAAACAATCAATCACAGCATGTCCTATGGCAGCCCTGGGCTCTGTTTGATAATACACAGAACAATTCATTCAGATCAACCCAAGTACTCACCCCCGTGGCTATCTCTGGACTCTATACAGTCCAATCCTTGCTTATCGCAGAGGGCTAAATATTTTGTGTTTACCTTTTCTCCCCTCTTCCCCTTCTTTAACATCCTGATTCTATTCTGCGGCTAGTGCTTCCTGCTTGGTATATTTTAGGCGATTTTAGACATGACCTCACATCCTGGCTGGTTTCACAGCCACAGCTAATGGCGGGAGCTCTGCTAATGGCCCATGCATCTATGCATGAGGGGAATGGGTTACAAGCAGCAGAGTCCAGAAGGCAATAAACTGACATAACTCAGAACTTGGGGCACTGGAAGCCGAGACTTGGATTTCAATCTGTGTGGCTTGGGATAACTGACTTGCCCTCTCTGAACGTCAGTTCATTCTTTTGATTAGGCATCATAGTAGGTGCTCCTTCATGGGGATCATTTCATGGGGAAGATGAACAATGGATAATGCATAAAAATATCTTAGTATAAAGACCAGAGCAACAGTATAGTGGGTAGGGTGTTTGCCTTACATGCGGCAAATCCAGGTTTGATCCCTGGCATCACATATGGTCCCTTGGGTCGGCCAGGAGTAATTCCTGAGTGCAGAACAGGGAGTAATCACTGAGCACCACCAGGTGGCAAAAAAACCTTCACATAATGCAAACTATTGTTATTCATCAGGCTTCCAAAGTCTGGGATAGCTTTCTCCCTATAATGCCTCACATATCCATAAGCTTCTACTAACTAGTCTCCTGTCTCTAACCTCTGCCTGCCCACCCTATTCTCAAATATCTCCTGATGAGCTGAATCATAAATAATGCATATTTCATTGTTTCTTATTTTTTATGTTTTGTGCAGCTGTTTCTTTTTCTCGTAATTTGCACACTGGACCTCCCCAAGGTTAAGAAGCAGTATGTCAGGGGCCTGAGAGATTGTCCAATGGATTGGAGTACATGCTTTGCATGTGAGAGGCTCAGGTTCAGCCCCCAGCACTGCATGATGACCAACAAGAACATCTCCAACTACTAACACCCAAACTCAAAGCCAAAATATAGCACTGCAGGATAAAGCACCCAAACCAAAAGAATAAGACGAAGTCAACTGTTAAGGACACTGCCACTAGGGAAAAATCACTTAGCATAGGGCAAGATTTTTGAAGAAAAGAGAAAGACGGCAGGCCTCCTACACTTTGCAAAAGCTCATCCCAAGGCAAATAGTTTTCTTGTTTATTGAGGTCTCTCTTTTACTTCAAATCTTTAAGGTCCACCTGAAATCAGTTGAGTCAGGAATCAAAACATTGGCCCATAAGAGTCACCAAATCCATTCCACCCATCTCTCCAAGACATTCACCCACACTCTGATTACCTTTTCCAAGTGCCTGTATTTTTTTTTCTTTTTACCAGCTTTTCAGACCCTCCCTGACCATCTCCCTCTCTTAGCTCCAAGTCATACCGGCCCTCTTTATGTTGTTCTAAATCCACTGGGGTTTTCACAGAACTCTGAGGCATGTTCCAGCCCCTGTCCCTCTGCTCAAAGGCAGCCTAAACCTTCAGGTTCTGCTCTGCTTTCTCAGTTGCTCCTTGCCAGGCCTTGGGGTTTCTGTGCGGAACTTTCCAGACCACCTGTGCATTAATGTTTCAGACAGTGCTCTACTATATTATTTCTGCCTCTGTGGGTAACCACAGGTCCCTAAGCCTCGTGGACGGGGATCATCTGTTTAAAGTGAAAACCTGTCATTTATTCTGGCAGTTTTTATTTATGAGCCTGTGTGCTGTATCCCTGTGGCGTCAATATTAAATAATAATATCTCTGGGGTGAAAATAAAATCATTCATACGAACTGACAACTTCTTGGGAAAATAAGAAGTAAACCCAACCATGAATTCTGGTTGTGGCTAATTGTACAAGAGGAGGGAACACAGGCTGGCTCAACAGGTAGATGCGAAAGCAGAATAACAATTTGCATTTTTACACCTTCTTCCTTCAAGAAACGGAAACACCCAAGAAGCCAAGTGTTAAAAGAAACTCGAGTGAAACATTTCCTTGGAATCAAACCCCAATTCATGCCAGCATCTGCTAAGCAGCTTTTCACTTCTAAGCAGAAAGACTCCAAATAATAATAACAATAATAATGCCAAGTAAAATGAAAAAGAATTCTGGAACATTGAGCAGAACACTGTTCAAAAAAGTATTATTTTTTTTTTTGGCATTCTGTGAATTTCCTATTACATCAGTTTTATGATTCAGCATTTTCCATTTAATTTACGGAGGGTCCTATATAGCAAGGCAAACCCAGATTTCTTGCAGGATACTGGATCCCAAGTTAGCCGGCCAGCAATGATTAGATTCAAGTAACCATACTATTGCTTGCCAGAATTCAAAGCATAGAGGAAAGAAAGCCATGAAGAAAAAATGAAGTGGGAGGGGTCTCTCTCCCTGTTCTGAGGGTCTCATTATTCTGACATTTTAAAAGAGTTGATTTGGGGGGGGAGGGGAAGGAGGGAAAAATCAGCTTAGTGCCATTTAGTCTAATACTAACGAAGCCGAGAAATGTGCAAATTATGAGCTGCCATGCACCAGCCAAACGTTCCAAAGGACAGCGTTCAAAAGAAGCCGCTCAAGTCGCCTTTGGCTGACGGCAAAAAAAAAAAAAAAGCGTGTTACAAAAGAACTCGAATTCTTTCCCGGCGTCTGCAACTTGGCTGTGGAGTGACCACGCAGGAGGAGTTGGAGCGCGCTGGCTAGGCGAGGTGCAGCGCCGGTGCATAAGAAAAAAAATCACATATATATATTTTTTATATAATTGGGTCCGGGCCGTGAGGATCGACCTGGTTGGACCCCGAAAGGTGCGTCTAGGCAGCGTGTGGCTTGGAGAAGGAAGGAAGGAAGGAAGGAAGGAAGGAAGGAAGGAAGGAAGGAAGGAAGGAAGGAAGGAAGGAAGGAAGGAAGGAAGGAAGGAAGGAAGGAAGGAGAGAGAGAAAGAAAGAAAGAAAGAAAGAAAGAAAGAAAGAAAGAAAGAAAGAAAGAAAGAAAGAAAGAAAGAAAGAAAGAAAGAGGAAAAGAAAAGAAAAGAAAAAAAGAAAAGAAAAGAAAGGAAAAGAAAAGAAAAGAAAAAAGAAAGAAAGGCGAAGTTGGGCGCGGGGAGGCAAAGAGCTGCGAGGTGGCTGTGCTGGGGGAAGCCAGCCTGCGTGGAGCGGGGTCTAGGGGAGTAGGTAGGTGGGAAAGACGGGAGAGCGGGAGGCTCCCCGGGTGCAGCGAGTGCGGGGGAACCAAGAAGGACATGACTGGACCGCGTGGGGCTCTGGAGCGAGTGCGGGAGGGCGAGACAGGGACCCCAGCGAGGGAGCGCGCCAAGTCCGCGGCACTCCTAACCCCTCTCCCGGCCACCCGGAGCAGCAGAAGCTGCCCAAAAAAACTCGCCACCGCCTCCTGCAGCCGCCCAGAGCGCACGCCATGGGGTCCCCGGCCACCCACCCACCCCACGCGCGCCCCGCCGTTGGAGAGGACCCGGGTGGGGTGGGGTGGGATGGGGCGCTCACCAGGTAGCAGAGGAGGAGCAGCGCGCAGGCAGGGCGAGCGCCCAGGCCCGGGGGGACCATGGCTGCGGGCGGCGGGGGTGCTTGCTGCTGCTGCTGCCGCTGCCGCTGCTGATGCTGCTGATGCCGCCGCGGCCACCCGAGCCCCGCGCCGCGCCGCCGCTGCATGGCCAGGCGAGGCGAGGCGAGGATTGGAGAGGCGAGGCCGCCCGGGATCCGGGCCCGAACAGGTCACCTGGTGTGTGCAGGGACCGGCCCCCGCCCTAGGCGCCACCTTCCCTCGCTTTCCCTTCCCTTGCTTCCCTTCCCTGCCCTGCCCTGCCCGCCCCCGGCCGGGCCGGCAGCAGCCGCCGCGCGCGCGGGGCCACCTGCAGCCGCCGGACCCGCCGCCGCCACCGCCCCCGCAGCTCTCCGAGCCCGCCGGCTCCTCCCCGCGTCCTGCCCGGCCTCCCGCAGGCTCCCTCCGGCCCCACCGGGGACGCCCACGCGGGTCCCGGGCCGCCCCTGGTCCCGCCTCCCCTCTCCTTCTCTTCCCTCCCCTCCCCTCCCCGGCGCGCCCCCCGCTTTCCCTTTCTTTCTTGGCTCTGCTCTCCCGCGCTCTGCCTATCCGGGATCCCCCTCCTCTCGCGGGTTCCTATTCCCTCTCCCCTGCACCCCCTCTTTCTCCTCTCTCCACCACCACCAACACCCCCACTTTGCTTCCAGTCCTGCGCTCCCCTCTCCCACCACTCTTGCCACGCGAAAGAAAGGCGCGCAACCCCTTTTGCCCGCCGGGGCGGTGCACCCACCGGGGGTCGTTCGTACGCGCACCCGGGCTGCGCTGCGGGGTTGGGTTGGGTTGGGTAGGGTTGGGGGGACGTCGTTCCCGCGGGCGCCAGGGCCTTGGCGCGCGTGTCCCCCCTCTCCAATTGCGCCACGCAGTGTGACCCGATTGCCGTTCCTTTCCTTGCGCATTTTGGACCCCGGGCTGTCTCCACCTGGACACCTGGATACCTGCCTGCAAGAGTGGGGTCCCCTCCCTGTTGTCCTGTTGGGTGGTGGGTTGGAAGGAGGAGAAAAAGGAGAGGGTTTCGGGGTGCGCCCCACCCTGCCGGCGGGTTCCCCGCGCGCGCGATCCGGCTGGTTTCCCCCCAAGGGTTTTTGGTGCCAGCGGCGCTGCCGCCGCCGTGCTCTTTGTTTTAATTGTCCAGAGGAGAGGCGCCCCAAGCGGGTTCCCGTTGGCTTCGTGGCTCTGTGCCCCCCCGTTTTTGCTTTAAAGCGAAATGGACATGGATTTAGCAAACACCAGCATTGCCCCCCCCCAACACACACCCCGGCTTCTAAAGGAAAGAGGACGAGGTTCTTGAAGCGCACCAATAGCTTAAAAAATAAACACACCCCAAAACTAGGTACCCCTTTGGTCTTGGAGATGTGTGTGCGCACTAGGAGTTCTCCCTGACCTGGCTCTGCCGCGTTGAGGGGCGCGGCCAGAAGGTGGGACACCCCCCCCCATCCCCTCCTGCCCACCCCCATCTCCACCCCACTCTGGTGGAGCAGGGATGTGGGCCCGCGGCAGCTGTCTGAAACAGTTAAGGCACCTTTGAAAGTTCGCACAAGCTTCCCTTGGCACTAGTGGATGTGTGCGGATTGGAAACTAAGAATAGACTGCCAGGCAGAGAGTGGCACAGCCCTCTCCCAGCGGAGGTGCCACAGCGGCGGCGGTAGGTCAAAAGTGGGAGAGGGTGGATGAAGGTGGGGTGCCAAAGCTCTGTGGTTCAACTTGTTTGGGAATCCCCAGTGCCTGAGCATGCCCTCTGCCCTCTGCCCTCTGGTACAAGCCTGGCCATGCTCTGGTTACTCAGCTGAGTCATCCCGACCTGCTTTTAGATCGCCTGAGTGCTATAGCCCGGGGTGTATGTAGGTGAGGGGGACTAGACAAAGGGGTCCTTCCTCCAGCTGCTGGCTTTCAGACTCCAGCTTGCACCCTCATTTCTGGAGGGTTGGCTCGGTTAATTTCTCTGCAGAATTCCCCATTCAAAGGGTGTTGTTGCCCTGCCTACCCAAACACCCCAATTTCTAGACTTTTTATCTGGCTTTTATTTTGGCCTCTCCTCTCCAATAGCCCCACAGGAAAGTGTAAGAGAGGTTTCTTGGTCTGCCAGAAGCCCATCTCTGTCCCTGTCCCACTTCCACAAACCCAAAGCACTTCCAGTCCTGCTGTGCGATGTGGTAAGTTATTTAATCGATGGTGTGTCCAAAGGGATGAAGGATTTGGGTGACTTGGTCCCAGCTCTTGTTCCTGTTTTTCCTTTCAGTTCCAAGTAGAGTTGAAGCTTTCAAGTATGGGGGTGGGGGCAGGGGGTGGTGCAGAGAAGAGACCGGTTAATTCTAGAGAAAGGGGCTATACATTTATTTCTGGATCTCCCCCCTTCCCAGTCCTCTCAGGGTTTCTCTTCTTTGTTGCACACAAGCTCAAAGGCTTATGGTTGGTCTCCAGCAAACCAAATTGTTCCCTCAGGTTGTTTGTGATCAGAATTCATGGAATGGAATTGTTCCAAGCCATGTGAGTTTGAATGGCTGAATTTACCTAACTGTGAATCCAACATGGGAGGGACCAAGGTGGGAAACGGGCTGTTTCAAAATCTGGCGGGTGCACTTTCTGGTTCATTCCTCATTCCTCATTCCTCCCCACTATGAGGGAACACCAATCCTAGGAGCCCTGGGAATCCAGAGGGGCGCAGGACCACCGTTTTGCTGAGAAACCGCAGACCTGCAGAAAACCCAACCAAACAATTAGATCTGCTAAAAGGCCCTACAGGCTGCTTCAGGGCCCTGGAGCCAGGGCTGCCAGCTTGGCTGATTAATTCTGGATTGGAGAGGGGCAGAGAAAGAGTGGGGGCGGATTTCTATTCACTGTAGAGTGTGACATCTTGATCCAGAAGATAGAATCAGTTAACACACTGGCCCCTTGCTCTGGAGTCAGTAATTCGAAGGGCGTGGTCTGATTTCAAAAGAAAGCCCTTATTTAAAAAAAAAAAATTCTTCTTTTGCCGTGGCGGTGCGGAAAGGCTTACAATCTTACTATTACAATTGATTGGTTTAAATTAAGTTTTAACACTTTACTAAAATGTTGTGTGGGTCCCTGTGCAGAGGGTATGACTCTGGCTTGGCCGCTCCTTTGCATTTTGATTCATTTTGTTGATGACAGCCCTGCAAGAGGCCAGGGAGGCCTCTCATCACCCTGCAACAGACACAAAGGCCAGGTCTTGAGGAAGGATGCTGTAGGATCCTCTTCATAATAGAAGCATCAGAAGCCTGAAGGGGAAGAAGCTAGAAAGAAAGCGTATAGGAGCCTTCTCTGAATTTGCCTGCTTGGTGGGCACAAAATGGCATTCTAGGCCACTGGTTCTCAGACTCTCAAGTGACTTTGGGTCATTAAAATCTCAAGGATCAAGGCAGTAGGTTAACTGTTCACTTGCCAAGTTGTTAAAAAAAAAAAAGTGAAATCAAACCCTACATACACAACCTTCTGTCAACTTGATTTTGTGGGGGGGGGGGAGACCTTTTATAAATTAAAAAAAAATCAAGAAGAGCATAAGCAAAGACAGTCCTCATTCCACCAAAAAGAATGTAATTTGCTTGTGGGAAAATATCCAATTTAACTTTGTCTCTCTTGCCCATGGACCAGTTAGAAATTTACCTTGGGATTGGCTTATCTTTGTTGGCACTTGGAAACCACATTTCTAGGTAACTATGGATTGAGAGTATAAGACCTAATATCCCACAGAGATAATGGGCCACTGAAGGCCAGGAAAATGCAAGTGGCTCTAAGGACAATCTTTCATGTCTTAGCATAGTCTACAGCTCCCTGTGGCGGTTGAAGCCTGCTTGGATGGTAGACCAATAGACTTTAAGCTCCTTGAAAGCAGAGACTCTTTCCTAGCTCTGTATTTCAGCAGGCCTTCCACGGCAAGTTGTTATACACATTTATGAAGTGAAGTTGAATGCATCCTCTTCCTATTGCCTTTTTCTTTTTATCCTCCTTTTCCTGCCTCCCTTCTTTCTTACCTCCCTTTTTTCCTTTCTGTATGGTATTTGTTGTAATAACCTTCTCATCTTTTCATGTGCAATCGCCAGTCTTTCTCCCTTCACCCTCCCCTTCCTTTCTGCGACATCAGATGTTCAGAATAAAGATGAATGAACTGTGACTTCTTTGCCTTTTGCAGCAAAATAAAAAGAAAACAAAAACAGAAGAGTGGACGATATTGGATATTGAGTGGTGCTGAGGTACAGTGTATATCAATATCATTAACATTAATACTATTGTAATCATGTTACCTAAACTATTATAAAATAATAGAGTACCACAGATAAAGCACTTGTCTTGCACCCAGAGTTTGACCCCCAACACCTCATATGATCCCCTGGGTATTGCCAGAAGCACTTTCTGAGTGCTGAACCAGGGGTAAGCTCTAAGCACATCAGGGTGTGGCAAGAAGAAGAAGAGGAGGAGGAGGAGAGGTTGATGTGAAGAAGAAGAAGATGAGAAGAAGGAGGAAAGGTTGCTGTAAAGGCAATATACTTCTTGCTTTGACCCCCAAATATTTTACTGTCAAAAATTTTCCCCAGGATTTATTTGAAACCTAACACTAATTTTTTAGGGAAAAGGAGCTATACAACACTGTGCTTAGGGCTTACTCTTGGATCTGTTCTTAGGGATCACCCCTGGCAGTACTGGGGATTGAACCTGGGTTGGCCACTTAGAAAGCAAATACCTTACCTTCTGTACTACTGCTCTGGCCTCCCAGCACCATTTTAAAGTTCAGTCCTTCCATTTTTTTTTTCATGCCCTCCTCATCAAGGTTTTCTCTTCCCTAAATACACTTAATACCTTTTCTTCCTGTTTGCATCTTTCATTTTTACACATTTCTTTTTCCTTCATCCATTCTGGAAACATCCCAGATAAGCCATATTGCCTCTTTCTTTGAGCCCCTGTCTTTGAACTTTATGAATCAGACTTTGCACTTTATTTCCATGGGCCTGAGTCCCTGCTTTGAGAATTTGTAGCCAAGAGGGCCTGAAAGCACCAGTGCAAGCTGCAAGTTTTTTCGTGTATTTATATAGAGATGCTGAAGGTTTTGGAATCACTGGGTCTATAGCCCTGGCATGCTGGAAATGAGCTCTATTTCTGGGCCTGTCAGATGAAATGCTGTTGCTCCTAGTTATTTTTGGCTCTTTGCCCTTCCGAATAGGTGCATATTCAGCTGGATTCTTCCCTGCCACCCTGAGCTCAGAAAGAGCAGACAGCTTCCGTTGGCCCAGCCTCCTCTCTGAGTGTCAGGAGTACTCACCCCCTTATGCAGCGGCCCTCAGAAGGGAACTCAGGCTCTTGGGCAGCAGCCAGATGGGGAAATCCACTATTGGGTCCCCTCGGCCCTCTGATGAAGAGCTCTGTGAGCTGAGCATCCCTGGGAGGGTACAGACAGCTGGCCAGAACATTCACTTCGCCTGAGGTCTCCATCCAAGCAGCTGCCCAGTCAGTCTGAGCACAGCTGCAAGAACCCCTTCCTCCATCCTTGCAGGGCTGGCTTGGTTGGGAGGCACATTAGACTCAGCTAGCACAGATGTATCTGGATACCAAAGGAAGGAAAGTCTCTCAGGAGGTGGAAAGTTAAGGGCACATGTCCCCAGAGGTTATCTTGGAGTGAGTGGGTATATGCTGTAACTAAGTGGTGCTAGGGAGAGAAGACAGATATGGGTGTGCAATTCCACTGGGAACCAGCAAGCAGCTGGAGAGAGTGATGGGCACTGGGCAAGGTCAAGTTCAAGAAAAGAATGAGAGAGCTCCAACACATGAGTGCACTTGGGGAGTGTGCAGGGTCAACATGGCCGTACTGGCTAAGTACATCCTGCAGCTGAACTCAAGACACTCTGGCAGATTTAACATCGACTTAGAGCTTTTAGTCTCTCTGATAATGCGCAATATTGAGGAACAAGAAATGTCAAGGGCAGCAGGACTTGTCTCGTCTGACCCAGAAAACGAGACTGTGTCTAGGATCCTTTCTAGAGGACCCTCCTCCCAGCACACTACAGCTTTGCCTCTGAGGTATTCTTTTTTAAAAATTGTATTAACTTTGGTTTGGGAGAGGTCATGCCTGGCTCTATATTCAGGGACCACGCATGGTGGTGCCCAGAAGATCTCTCATGCTGGGATTTGAACCAGGGCAACGTCTGCATCTGTCTGCTAGACAAGGCCCTGGTTCTCTCTTGTACTATCTCTTAGGCTCCAAGATGTCTTTCTCTATTTTTTTTTATTATAATACTGTGACTTACAAAGTTGTTTATAATACAATTATTTCAGTATTATGTGTTCAAACACCAATTCCACCATCAGTGTGACCTTCCCTTTACCAGTGATCCCCAATTTTCAACCCACCACCACAGCCTGCCTCCAATTAGGCACAAAGTTACTTCATATTGCTTGTTGCACGCAGAGGCAAATAAAATTATCAAAACATATCAACATGGGTCCATTTGAAATAATTGTTCTACATCTCCATGGTGTTACTAAAGTCAGTGTGTAAAGATTTACTGGGCTGTGGTTGGTGCTTGTTGAGCCTTCTGGGTTACTATTGGGGCTCTCTGAGCTAGGCAGATTTCTATGTAACTTTCCCATCAAAGTCCCTCCATGATGTCCTTTTAAGATGGTTACTTAGGATAATTTTGATGCCATCATTTCACATTCCCGAGCGGTAGGTACGGGTCTATTTTCACAGGTGAAGATGCTGCTGATTTCAAAATTCCAAGTCCACAGCCAGAAGTGAGTAGAGCCAGTTTGCTCAAGAACTATTGTAGAAATGCCCACCAAAAGCTACTGGAAAACCAATCAGCCCTCATTGGGAAGCAGACCCTGGTGGGCTCATGTTCCAAAGACTAGGTCCTTGAACAAAGGTGAGAGCTGTTTTATAGGATATCTGGTGTAGTTTGGAGACATTAGCAAGCTGCTGGTGGTAGAGTTCAGACACAAAAATTCCCAAGCATATTATTTTGCAAAGCAGGGTCTGGACGGCCTCAAGGACATGAGCATATTTGGAGTAAAGTCCCAGGTTACCAAGGTTACAAAGCAAGACTCTGACCATTTCAAGGACATCCCCAACACAGCCCTTGATTATGTCATGTTACCCAGACTTTGAGCAGTGCCTGCTTGCTCGAAGCGAGCCTATTGGAAATGTGTCTCATCGTGAGTACTTCACTGACCTTCACCCTTGAAAGGTGTGTGTGTGTGTGTGAGTGTGTGCATGTGCGTGTGTTTAGAAGCAACAAGGTGATTCACATTTTATTGAGGTATCTCACCTGGAGATGAAGTCTTAGGCTTTTGCCATGTGCTTTTAAGTCAAGATACAAGCCTGGCCAGCATGGAACCCCTCACTTCCAACGTGGGCCAGGACATGAGTCTTTTTTCACCTCTGTCTCCATGTCTATGCAAATTGCTGACTTCCAAAATGACAGTGATCCCATTAGCCTGCTGTGAGTGAGGGGGCTATTGGAGGGCTGGGAGGGTAAATGATCAGTGAGCAGACCCTTGTGAGAATCAAGGATTGTCCAGGTGATATTCCTATATGATGCCTTTCAAAAAGAATTCCAAATAAACATCCACTATGTGGTCATGAGAAAAAGAAAATGATTTACACATATCTGTTTAGCCTAGAGTGAGCATCCATCCAACCTCCACATTACATATAGCCCAAGGAAAAGGGTCCCTCATCTTTTTCCCCTGAGAGAAGTCAGCTAGCTTCTATGAACTGTACCCCTAACCACACAGTGGGGTGTGATGTCTTCTCACCAGGAGCTAGATATCCAAATGAGCAAATCATTTTGATCCTCTCTCCTCACTGGATCTCTAAATGACTCAAACCCAGTCCCCAGCCAACTGGAATTACGTGAGAATCCCTGGGCATGGAATGCTTAACTCCATCCTGCCCTGATAACTCACCAAATTCCAACAAGTAAATAGTTTCTTAGCGTCACTGCATTTAGCAGTAGGTGGTACAGCAAAGGTGAAAACCAGCCCAAGATCTAGTTAATAGCTCACCAGAACTGTAATGTTATTTTTGAGCTTTCTGGCATGCAAAGTAAAGAGAGAAACAGAATACATTCTCTGTATGACTTATTATCTATTAGTACTATCATCTACCTCAATATTCACATATCACCAACCTAGTTAATTGAATTTTTTGTAGTTCAATCTGAAATGAAGGTTAGATTCTCTCCTTAGTGAGAGAATTAGTAAGAAGTGTAAATTTACCCAAGTTACAGTTGGACAACAAACTCTGCAACCTACCTAGCTAGAGTAAGTCAAGTCACCAAAATCACTACTCATGAGGGACTCATTTCCCTTGCAGAGCTACACCAAGTATTTCAACCTGGACTTCAAGCCTATTTTCCCCTGTTTGGTGCCCACAGCAACCTCTACTTCTTGTCTTTTGTCCCCAATTAAGTCACAGTTGGGCTTAGTGACTCTGGGGTCCTAAGCAGCAAAAATGAATGATTAAAATAGAAATGCTGAAAATAGTTGAAACTGAAGCAGATTGGATGATTTATTCAAACCTCCAGGAAAAATTACTATTCAGTCCAGAACTGAAATTTAGAGTTGTGGTTCCTAATCAACTAGAAGGCAATCCTTTCCTGGGCAAACCCCCAAAAAGGAAAAGGAAAAAAATTTCACAAATATATAAATATAAAGCCTGTTCTTGTATTCTTTTGAGCAGATTTTCTGGGAGGGAGGATGTTTCAGAAATCCTATCTGCTTTCTGACTGGTATAGCACTTAATGCCTTACTGTGCTTATTAAAGCTTTTTTTCATTAAGTGACCTTCTATGTCTTGCAACAATGAAAGACAGGAAATATTTGTGAGCTCAAGAGTTCTGCTCTCATACTGCCTTTCGTGATGGAGTAGAACTTGCTTGCTTGCCCTGCTCTGGGAATCCTGGATTAGTACCAAAGGTATCTCAAATGATCTTACTTTGTAATGGAACCTGTGCTAAATAGAGGCAGGCAGTCCTAAGGCTGGTGCAAGCTATATCTTTTGTACCCTTGACCTACCTTGTTTTCCTTTATCCTCCACTCTCTTTTGTCCTCATATCATAGACCAGACCCCAGAACCCTTAAGTTGAAGTTCATTCAGATGATCTGATGGTTGGGAGAAAGGACTTAGACAAAACCCAGCTGAGTTATGTCATCCTCACACACGCACACAGTTTCCAAGTACTAGGACATGTCACTTCTACATTGCAATTTATTATCATCTCCACCATCTTATGTTATGAGCTTGTTTATGAGCTTCTATAAAGGCTTCCTCAGAGTCCTCAGCTTTGGACTCTGGCCTTATTTGGACAGGGGGTCTTGTCATCAATCTTAGACACACCATCACGAGATGGACCTTCATTCTAGATGACTGCTAAACCTACCACAGAATGAAACTTGACCCTGGGATACACAGAGAGGTGATAGTATGAAGACACAGGACAGACGGCTCAGGGGAAATGGAATCTGGCTGCCACAACTAAAGGAAACCCAGGGCTTACAGAAGTTGGAGTTGCTGAAGAGTGTCCTTATCTAGGAGGACCCCCCCCCCCCCAAAGAATGTGCCTTTTAGAATTTTCTTTAAGACTTTTGTATTCTCAGGCTCCAGAAATGAAACACTTCTGACTTTTTGTGTCTCCCAATTAGTTTACTGACCCTGCCACTCTAACACCTAACACCCAGATATCATTTTCTCTACAGCTTTTTGAATCCAATTTTGTTGTGTCTCTGTCTCTGCAATCTGGAACCATGACCCAAGGCCAGAAAGCAAATCCAATAAGGTTCCCTTTGCTGGGTTTGTTGATAAGTCTCTGCTCCTTCTCTTGATGCTCAGAGCCCTTCCCACTCCTACCACACACAGCCACACCCTTGGTTGATACTCATTCCCATCATTCTCTCTCTGGAGGGAGAACACCCTGGAAAGAAATCACTGGAAGCTTGTCCTCATCAGTCCTAGCCAGTCCTCTGGGCCTGCTACCAAGAATGATTACAGCATAAGACACCAAACCACCTTCTCACCCCCTCCCAACTCTGATTAACTCACATTATGAATAAATTCAACAAACAACAAATGTTTGTTGAACAAACATTAAATTATTAATGACTAGTAAAGAGAATGTGTTATGCCTCCCAGAGGTATTTGAGCATGGAATGAGGCCTTCACCCTGAAAAGGAATTTCTAAGTGTGTGGTGTGGGGCTGGCAGGGGGTGTGGGATAAACCAGGGTCTGGAGATTTGGAGGAAGGGGGACATAAAAGCAAAAGGGGACTCTTGTGGATTCACTTCCTTGCCCTAAAGCAACTTCTGTGTCTGTTTGGCACTGGATCTTGGAGGATCTGGAGAGGAGCTTGCTGATCAGCTTGGTACTTACAAAGGCCTTACCCCCTGGATGCTGGAGGAAGCCCAGGCCTTATTATATGCATGTACCGAGATTGCTGTTTTAAACTCCAATAGTGCTGAACAATTCAGAAATAGATCCATTATAGGACTACTTTAGCCTTAGGGCTTCAACCCAGGTCACTAGAAAATTCTGAGATTGCACAGTAATTCAAACTCTTAAGAGGGGGAATGAACTAAAAAAACCAGCCCTCTTTAGCTCCCTTCAGCCTCTGCCTCCCCAGCAGAATGGGGAGTGGCCTCTTGATTTCTGTAGTGCTTTGGAATAAATAGCTCTCACATTAAACTTGAAATCTCTTCTTTTTTTTCCTCCAGCTATTAATTGATAAGAGCAGCTCATTTTACCTCTCATGCTCTGAAGTAAGATTACAGTGTAAATAAACCAGGTCAGGTTGAGAGGGGTGGCGGTGAACTGTTCCCTAATTCTCTTAATCTCGAGGAAAGGAAAAACCGGAATCAGGAGTCAACATGCGATAAGCAACTAGGAAACTACGTGGCTCCTTCCTAGGCAATCTAAATGGTTCCAATGTTCCTTCCAAGAGAATTCCAGTAACTTCCATCCTTTGTTTTTCAGTAGGAAGCTCCTTATTTCCTTCTAAGCCAGGAGTGGAACCCAGCCTGCAGGAAGGAGTCTTACTTGAATTCTCTTCTTTGTAGAACACCTAGATGTTTTGCTTCCCTGGAAATGGGCAAGGGGAAAGAAAGAAGTCTTAAGACCCAAGATCCCTCCCTGTGTGTGCCACGCTGTGCTCAGCATTTCCTAAACCTGCTTTTTCATTTCCCCAGCACATTCAAATCATTATCTAATTATTCATCTCACCCTAGAGTTCTGAAGTGCAGATGATGCCCGTGGATGATAATGAAGCCTTTTACCTATAGATCTGGTACTAAATCATTGTGATTGACCCAGTGCTCACAATACATTCTACAGCCGGATGGGGGAAACAGACTCCAAGAATCCAATGGAAGGAGATGAAGAGAAGAAGGTGCCAACGCTAGCCTGAACTTCCCTCCCTAAGAAAGGGGGGCAGTTCAGGACAAATGTAGCAAACAAGCTGCTGAAACTTCATTCATTAACATGTGTTTTCAGGAAATCCAGTGTGCTCTGCTTTGTAAGCAGCAGGATGTTTTGGTGATCCTGGGTGATTCTTTGTGTGTGTGTGTGTGTGTGTGTGTGTGTGTGTGTGTGTGTGTGTGTGTGTGTGTGTGTGTGTGTGTGTGTGTGTATGCTGGGGTGGCCACACCTGGAAGTGCTGGGTCCAGTGATTTCTAGCTGTATGCTGGGAAGTTGCTCCCTCCTGAGCTCATGGTATATATATATACACACACATACATATACACATATGTATATATAAATACATATATGTATACATATATATGTATACTGTAAACAAGCAAGGCATTGTGGTATATATGTGTATATGTGATATATATGTATATGAAATAGTAAATATATGCATAACATGTGTATATGTAGTATAATGCATGTGTGTATACAAAATCTGCATTTGAGTGTATGCATGAATATGCATGCATATGTGTATATGTATATATTTTTGTATATATATGCAGTACCAGGGATTAAAACAGGGTCTGCCTTATGCAAGGCAGGCTTTTTTTTTTTTTTTTTTTGGTTTTGGGGCCACACCCGGCGGTGCTCAGGAGTTACTCCTGGCTGTCTTTTCAGAAATAGCTCCTGGCAGGCACAGGGGACGATATGGGACACCGGGATTCGAACCAACTACCTTTGGTCCTGGATCGCCTGCTTGCAAGGCAAACGCCACTGTGCTATCTCTCCAGGCCCCACGGCAGGCTTTTTAACCTGCACTGTCTCTTCAGCCCTTGCCTTCATCTCTCCTTTTGCAGGATGTTTTCTTGGGCAACTCAGCTCATGGCAAAAGACTACTGAACTCAGCTCTGGGCCTTCCTTTCTGTTTACACAGAGCAGTGTTTCCCAAAGTGGGAGATTCCATGCCCCACTGGGGTGCTGAGACAGCAAGGTAATAGAGTGAAGGCTATAATAGCCTCTGGTACAATTCAGGGTGTTTTTTTATATGTTGACTTAAAGAAGATAGATTTCCAGAAGAAGAGGCATTGAAGATTTTTATTCTTCTTTTCAAAAAGGAGGAGGTAGGCCAAATAAATTAGAAGACTTCTAATATAAATGATTGGTAGGTAGATAATTGCGGATAGCAAATAGGCATGAATTACTTTTAGAAATCAAAGGTATTTTGACGAAGGGGGTTACTAGGAAAAAAATTGACCGAGGTACATATTTTTAAAAAATTGCCTTCAAGAAAAATACAAATGAAAGTATTTCAAGCCCAAAGCATTGAACACAGCCTTAAATAAAACAAAATTGCAAAGACCAAGCACCGAATGACCAGCAATCACTTGAAGTTGTGTCTAAACATATTTTGTGCTCCTAAAATTGCATCCTCTATGCATTGTTGACAGGACACTATTACCAAAAAAAGAGTCCAAAAAAACCTTTAAGAAATATGACTTTAACATCTCCACAAAGTCTAAGTGTATCTGCCAAGACTCTGGAAGGCAAAAACAAAACACTTAGAAGATGAAAAACAACAACAAAAAACAAGAAGTGAGGGAAGCAGCTGCTTAGAAACAGTGAGTGAATATCCACAGATGAATGTATTTGTAGACCAAATTTTTGCAGGAGACACAGCTCAGCAGTAGAGCATTTGTTTTGCAAGTATGAAGCTCTGAGTCCAATATCTAGCACCATACCATTGAGAAAAAGTCAATACCATAAATGAGAGTTTCTTAAGTGAACCTTCCTATTTCAATCACCTGTAGAGCTTTTAAAATTCCAAATGTCCTTTCAATAATACTGAACATTGTATTGGAATCTCTCTGATGGTAGGAACTAGGCTTCAGAATGTTTCAAGTCTGTTTAGTGGCTCCAATGTGCAGTCAACATGGAGAGCCCCTGTGCTAGCCCATGCTTTTTTTGTCAGATATAGGGACAGACTTCTATTCTTTGAATGGCAAAAATGGAGAGCAAAATTCACACAAAAAAGAGGACAGAGAGAATCCTTGGGGAGACACTGATAATTAGCAACAATATGCCGTGTTCATGTGCATATTACTGAACAGTAAATACATTGACTGCTCATGTTAAGAATTTGACCAACTTACCCACAGGAAGTTTGATGGGAGAAAGATAATAATTGCTGTTTTTACCTTTTAAAAACAGAAATATGACCTTACCTTGAGACTACTAGTAGGAAATCAGAACTGAAAAAGGAAGGGTGGTGAGTTAGAAGGGAGGAAGCTTTTTGGTTTTGTCTTTGTTTTAAGCAAACAAAGCTTAAATGATTCTCTTACAAACCTGAAATCCTATAGTTTCCCATATTTCTTTTATTTCACTGTTGCTGGGACCCCATCAGCGCCTTAGATATGCTCTATGACTAGCTAAGCCATATCCTTGATTCCTCATAATTTATTTTATTTTTACATTTATATATACATATATATAATATAAAGAGAATATGTCTCCCCCATTTTCTTTTATTTTTAAAAAAATTTTAAATAGTTTATTTATTGAGACCCTTGTGAATTCCCCCTATTTTCTTTTAAAGAAAAACATAGTGTGTAATGAAATGGTTTCTCTAAAATTCCCTATTACCTTTGAGCAAGTTCCTTGACCCTTCTGAGCTGGATTGATCCTTTGAAAATGATGGTAGGCATTCCCAGGGTGGGTCTCAGGATGCCCAGGAAGCACTGTACAAACAACAACCAACATGAGATGATTAGGATCATTTTGCATCGGATAAAAGTCTGGCCACCTCTGTGCATGTCTGAGTGTCTTGTCCCCTGCCTTTCTATCCTGTTAGACAAACATCCATGGGGCTGCCATTGGAATGTTCTCAACTGAAGCTCTAGTTTCAGAAACTTAGTTCCCCCTTTTGCATGACTTACATTCCCCTTGGCACCCACTGAAAGTTTAGCTGGTTAATGTTAACTTTCGTTAGAGATTAGTCTTCAGCCTTCATATACATGAACCAATATTTTCCTGCCTAATCTATTTCCAGCAGCAGCAGAGACCACAAAACAAAACATGCTCCTTCAGGGGCTGTAGATAAATTCTCCTTCCCCAAGATAAACATGAGTGCTGCCTGGGGTGACTTCTGTCTCTGGCTTTCTGATAGATTCGGTTTTCGAATGCCATTCACATTTGGAGTAGCGATAGCTTATAGTTTCTAATCTAAAATACCAAAAGCTTTTTGAAAAGCGTGTAAGCCATGGTGTTATTAATCTTTTAGGCAGTATTTCACTATTACTCACATTAGGGCTCTCCCCCACAATATTTTGCAATCTCTATTATGTCCACAGACACAGTTTAAATCTACCTTATATATTTCATAAATAGAGCAAATGACTATATATTCTGTAGAAAGAAGCTTAAATGTATTTTTGTACAGGATTTTTTATAATTTATGGCATGTTATTCTTGGGATCTGTAGATATATTCATATCTATATGTAAAATAAGTTTAAAGTCCTCTATTTCTATTTCTCATCTCAACTCACCAGATTTAAATTTAGGGTGGCTATCAGGCACTTACTTCCACAATACTTCTAAATCCAGCACTTCCAATTATATCAGAGAAGCATCTGCGTCCCTAACCAATTTAACAACAACAAAAATAGGCAAAATGGCAAGAAAGGACTTGGCAGCAACCAGCCAAAGAATTAACACATAACCTACACTGCATATCCCCCTCAGCACTGTCCGGTCTTCTCAAACCTGACAATTGTCCAGTGAGGCTGCACTCTCTGCTTTGGTTTCTTATTTTTAGCAAAAGGACAGGGAAGGTCCAAGGAGAGCTGGGTCATTTTCAAGGTTACACGTAAACAGCCCAGTAAGAGTCAAAATCCAAGTGTCTCCAGGGGACTGGCTCTGGGGCAGCTCAGCTGGACAGAAATGTCTCTATGAGCAAAGGGCAGGGGCCTTTGGTCTCTTGGGAAGTGGTACAGAGCTTTCTCGATTCCTCTCAACCATCGCTAAGCATTCCAATGATTGTGTTACCGCTTTTTAATACCTTCTCATCTCTCATCCAGAGCAGAGATAGAGAGGCAGATTTGACCTCTCAAAAACACAGAAAGCAAACAAACTTTTTCTTTCTGCAAAGGAAGAAATGGTGAGAACATTTTTTGAATTTGTTAGTATAATATCATGATTTACCAAGTTGTTCGTAATTTACGGCATTAAAAGCTCAAACATCTACTACCACCACCAGTGTGACTATTCCTTTACCAGTATCTCCTATTTCCCACCCACCACCCTAGTGTGCCCCCTTGCACACACAATTTACTTCGCATTGTTTTTTCCAGCACAAAGGTTAATGTAATCATCAAAACTGAGATCAACAAGGGTCAATTTGAAATCATTGTTATATATCTCCAGAGTGTTACTAAATTCATTTTCTGAGTTTACTGAGATGTGGTGGATATTAGTTGTGTGTTTATGTATGTATGTATGTATGTGTGTGTATGTGGGTACTTGGAACTTTACATTAAATAAGTTGACTTGAGAAATCACAAGCATAACTTCTGTCAGTGACATGAAAGGGATGTGCCATCTTCACTAGAAATGTTGAATAAGATTCCAATAGGGTCATTTCCCCATAGTCCCTATATGTCTAAATACAGAAGACATCCAGGAGAAACTGAGGCAGGGAGAAGACAGAGGGAGAGAAACATGCAGAGGAAAGGAAAACTATCTTTAGGTGAAAAAGCCACATTCTAGAGAACAGACATAGCTTTCATGTTTTATGTAAACAATCTTTAAGTACTTATGAGTTCTTTATTTTTATTTCACAAAGTTCTCTACTAGATCTATTCATTATGGCTTCCTCATTATAATGGTCCAAAACTGAGAAGGTATTTTGGTCCCTAGAGAACTTTGGGGGGACCTCCCCCAGTAACTCTAGGGGCCTGGAAAGCCATTCCCAGTAACAGTCTACCAGGTAGTGCAAGACTTAAGATTAGGCACTCAGATCTAGTGATGTAGAGCTTGGAGGTCACTATCGCCATGCCTAGTGTGCCAGAGATCAGATGTGTGCTATGCTGGCTTTGTCTGAGGTACGCTTTGGTTGCTATCCCCACAAGTGAGATGGTGTATTGAATATGTGGAGACCTATCATTCCTTCTACAGCAGGGCCCAAAGTTCCAAATGTCAGTTGTGTGGAAACTGAGAAACCTGCTCTCGAGCAAACAATCCAACATCCAGGAAACCTCTCCTGGAGGAGAATTCTGTCCCTCTTCCTGTTTTTTTAGTGCACAAGACGTGACAACAGCTTGAACCCCAAATATGTCCAGATCCTTGAGCTTGACAAACATTGCACACCTAAGCATGAATATTCTCTGGGGACATATTTTATTATTAACTTTTTCAATGGAGGAAAGAACATTTAAATTTGGGGCCTGTCAACCTTTCATCACAGCAGGGAGTGAAAGCCTCAGTACACAGAGACATCCGGTTACCTGCCCTGGGAGCCCATTGGTTGGTATGAAAGGCTGATCTAATTGTGTTCCATGACAATTGAAACCAGGCTTCCCTGGCTGAGGGTTCAGCTCAACACTTTCTCAGATCTGCCAGCAGCAAGCTCGAGCTCCCTGCCCAAAAGGTTCATTGTGTGCAGAGGCGGGAGTGGTTGCAGACCACTGGTGTGTATCCTTCTGCCACCCCTGAGCAACCGCCCTATTATCCACTCAGGCCTAGGCGACCAGCCACCTGACAGCGAACAGCTGTCATGGGGACACTTGTAATTGATCAAGCTGCCAACTGGGGCTGTGCAGAAGCTGTGCTAGAAGTCCTAAGCCCCTTCCTTGCATGTGTGAAGCTTACAATCCACTCTCTGTAATTGCCTGCCTTCCTGTCCCCAGCCCGCCCTATTCCTCCCTGGATCCAGGCTGCTCCTGCTCAGATAATGTCAAAGTTCACTTGGGTCCTATCTGCCCTCCTTTATTTCTAGTCCTCTGGTGAGCTATACTCTCTACCCTTCATGGCCATTGCATAGGCTGGTCAGTTGTTGTTCACTTCCCCTAATGGAAGGCCAGCTGGCCCACCATGGAGTGCCATCTCTTTTCTCCCTGGACCCCTCACCCCCAAGAACCCTGGCCAGAACCTCTTTCAGTAAAATCCTAGTCTGCCTCTCTGTCCTGCAGTGTTCGTTATGAGTACTTAGTCTGATGTAGATTGGCCGTTAAGTGGTGGGTATTGAAATAATGTCTGTCTGGGACACTCCAGTGTCCTTTGAGCTCCAAGTACAATGCTGAGCATATATAGAGTAAATATTATGTATTTACTATCTGGGCATCAATTTACTAAAGAAATGAACAAAAAGAAGGGAAGGAGAGAGAGACAGAGAGAGACAGTAACAGAGACAGACAGAGAGAGAGAATCAAAGAGATGAAGCTAAAGACAGAGGAAGACTAGCTTGGGGGTGCTGGGATGCTTGGCAGGCCTCCAGCCATTCCCCTATTTCCTCCCCTACTCCAGGTCTTCCCTGGTTGCCGGCCCAGGTAGACTCTATTATGGTCCTCAGGCTTTCCCCCTTTCTCTCCCGACACTAAGTGGGGGACACATGGGGTGGATGGCGGGCTGATGCAGCACTGGTGTATGTCGGGACATTACGTCGTGACATTCACTGATATTTTTTTTTTTTTGGTTTTTTGGACCACACCCGTTTGATGCTCAGGGGTTACTCTTGGCTAAGTGCTCAGAAATTTCCCCTGGCTTGGGGGACCATATGGGACACCGGGGGGATCGAACCGTGGTCCTTCCTTGGCTAGCGCTTGCAAGGCAGACACCTTACCTCTAGCGCCATCTCGCCGGCCCCTCACTGGTATTTTTTTCTCATTGGTCTCCATTTCAAAAACTGCACGGGAGCATACCATATATATTTAAAATAAAATGGGAGGATGGACTTTTAGTTTGGGAAGAGACCATTTTGGGTGGGGTACCATATATTTTCAAAATAAAAATGAGAGGATGGACTCTCAGTCTGGGAAGAGACTAGTACTCTTTACCTACTTGTTTGCTCTCAACAGCCTCTTGGCCTCTTCCTTCTTTTATTGTGTAACTGTGGTTGTTACCATACCAGGTTTCTGATTAGTTCCTATAAACAGTGACAATCGAGCCCACTGTCTTAAGCTAGATTGTTTATTTTCCCCACTTTTTATCTTTTCTCCTCTTGGTGAACTGTTCAATAAGGTATTTTGGTGAAAGAGTCCCTCTCCATCTTTCCTTCCCTTTGTTATTTGTTAAATAAGGAAGTTTGTAGAAGTGTCCCTCCATTTAACGTTTATATAAGAACCAATTCAATTGGATTGTTGGACTTGTTCTAGCATCCCCATAGGCACCAATCTTGCCATGTGATACTGTTCTTCCTTTGCATAGGTACATTAAAATGGGAAATTATATACAAACACGTTCTTATAGAGATGGGAACACACAAATTTTCTTAAACGGTGACAATTGTATCCACTGTCTTAAATTAGATTATTTTCCCCACTTTTTATCTTTTTTTCTCTTTGTGAACTGTTCAATAAGGAATGTTGGTGAAAGAGTCCCTCAGTTTAATGCTTATGTTTGAATCAGGTCACGGGGATTGTTGGACTTGTTCCTGCGGCCCCCTTATGCACTGATAACGCCAGGTGGCATTATTCCTTGTTTGCATGGGCACATTAAAATGGAAAATACTATACATACAAATAAGTTCTTATCTAATAGAGATAGGAACACACAAATCTAGTGGTGCAATGGAACCTTACACCCTGAACATTGACATGATAACCTGACACAGGGCTCAGAGGTTTGGGCATTTTCCAGTCACCCCTGAACCAGGGAAGCCATCTACAAAACATCCAAAGTTGTCTATGACATCACCTGGAAGCAATTCTCTACCAGGGAAGACCCTACTGCTGCTCTGACATCGATTTACTCAAAAGAGTCTTCCCTTAACACTGAGAAGATTTAAACAACAACAACGACCTGCGTACTGAACAGAGCTTTCTGCATTGCCCTTTAATTCTGAGTTGAAATTAGACTCCACTCCGCACCATCCTGACTTCAATGTAGGATATACAGATTCCAGAACCTTCAATACAGAAACAGGATACCAACAACAGAGACTGTGAAAAATATAACTGTATGGGCACTACAGACAATGGACAAACTAGTTTTCCTGGAGCCTAGGAATGGTCTTATATCAGGAAACTTCAGTGATAAGGTCTCCTTGTACTTAGGCCAAAAGTTTTTCCTTTCCATGACCCCCATGCTTTGGTGGGCCCATGCAAATGATAATTGCCACTCTAACATTGTTTATACAGTGCTCCTTTGACTCTAAACCTTTAAGAAACCACTAGTAAAAATATCTGGAGCTGCAAAAAAAAATGGTTTACATTAGTGTTAACATATATGCTTTTAGTTAAACTAGCATTCTGGGGGATAAAGGAGGGAGAAAGGGATATATGCTTGGGAACAGGGATAAAGGGAGGACAACACTGGGGGTGATGGATATTCCCCTGATTCAATGTTAATATGTACCTAAAATACTACTGTGAAAGATATGTAAGTCATTATGATCAAAAAAATTGTGTTTTATTTAGAAATATTCTTTGAAAGACATTCTTGCAATAATAATTTTCAGACACAAAAGAGAAAAGAGCTGGAAGTTCCAGCTCACCTCAGGAAGCTCACCACAAAGAGTGATGAGTTTAGTTAGAGAAATAACTACATTTTGAACTGTCCTAATATTGAGAATGTATGAGGGAAATGGAGAGCCTGTTTAGAGTACAGGTGGGGGTCGGGTGGGGAGGAGGGAGATTTGGGACATTGGTGATGGGAATGTTGCACTGGTGATGGGTGGTGTTGTTTACATGACTGAAACCCAAACACAATCAAGGTGTTTAAATAAAAAAAAAAAGAAATATTCTTTGACTTACATGTATTATATTAATTATATGTTATGTTATGTTATGTTATATTATGTTACTATATTATGTTATGTAAGTTTACCTCAATATGTCAATCAATTTTGTCTCTTGAATAAATTCTTACAATAAAAAGTTTAATTTTAAAGACAGGGGAAAAGAGAGTGAAGAGAGGCAACCAAAAAGAAATAAAGAAGAGGAAACCCCCAAAGTCCTTAGCCCAGGAATGAAACCATAGTTTACAAAACTGTGTACGACCCAAGTCCAGGTGACCATCTGGATTGTCACAATGAGGTATTTGGATTATTGAAAGGAGCAGTGAGAAGCGTGCCTACAAAACAGGAGGCTGAGAAAGAAAATGCGGCATTAAGTTAGGGACTAACACCGAATCTGCTTCAAGATGCGCCCATCATCCAGAGTCTCAGGCAAACTCAGCTTCCCTAGATTGTTGTTGTTCTTACCCTCATTTTCATACAGGTGAAATGTACACAGCTGAGCTACACCTTTACATGTGGAGGGGGTACCAGGGTGAAGTTACCCTTCCTTTTTCAGTTGTACTTAGCGCAACCCCAGGAGACCAACACGCACTCTTGAGATATTTAAATATGACTTTGAGAAATGAGTCTGTCTTCAATGTAAAAGCCTGCAGTCACCGCAGTGAACCTGACTGCAATGTTTAAAATCCCTCAATAAAGAGATGCGGTGCTTTCTGCATATTCATTGCTGAAATGAATATTATAGATGAATCCTGTTTGTGCAAGCATTCAAACAAGGCAATGGAAAGGAATGTGGATTTACCCGCTTTTATTTATTTATTTTTTGGTCAATGAAAACAAGCATATTGTCCAAAGCAAGAATTGTTTCTTCTCTCATAAAAAGTAGTGTGTAGAGGGGAGGCTGTTCTGTATATTAGTCTCTGAGCAGAGCTTTATTTTTATATTATTATGTCATTTTATGCACAGTCCCCAAGTGCTTTGTCAGTGACAACCACTCATTAAATCACTTAAACTATCATATAAAAATAAAGATGGATTTTAAGCTACACTGAGCCAGCCGGTCGGTTAGAAAATACTGATTTCTCCCCTAGGGGGTCCCAAATATTCTTGTAGGTGATAGAGGTATATATTAAAGAAGTATATGATCCGTTTCCTCGAAAGGAATGAGAGGCTAATCTAAGTGACAAATAGACAAAGCCAATGTGATCAAAGGAGATTATTCAGATAAATGCTGTCCCGGCAAAATAGATTGAAGGTCAGAGTGGAAACTGCTTCGCATTTAGCCCAAATGAAGGAGGATGTGGCCTGGATGAATCTGATATCACTTGGTTAAAGGTTAGAAGGGCTCAGAGTGAATCACTTCCAGGTCAGCTTGATAGACTTACAACTCAGTTCCTCCCACTTGGGCAGGGACAGAAGAAAATTTGACAAGCATTTCAAAGTTGAGGCCTAGCATTTTAGAAAAAAGGGGACCACAGCCTAGAGTACAGAGGGGCTATTCTTGAATTTAGGCTTAGGAATGATCCCTGGTGGATTTTTATGGTGCCAGGGATAGAACCTGATTTGTCTCCCTGCAAGGCAAGCACCTTCCTTATTGTACTACTTCTGTGGCCCAAGTCTTATATTTTCTTTTTTTGTTTTTTTGGGCCACACCCATTTGATGCTCAGGGGTTACTCCTGGCTATGCGCTCAGAATTTGCCCCTGGCTTGGGGGGACTATATGGGACGCCGGGGGATCGAACTGTGGTCCGTTCCTTGGCTAGCACTTGCAAGGCAGACACCTTACCTTTAGCGCCACCTCATCAGCCCTCAAGTCTTACATTTTCAACAGAAAATCAAAATTGACTCTATGGAGGAAAATAATATTAAAAAGAAGAAGAAGAAGAAGAAGAAGAAGAAGAAGAAGAAGAAGAAGAAGAAGAAGAAGAAGAAGAAGAAGAAGAAGAAGAAGAAGAAGAAGAAGGAGAAGAAGAAGAAGAAGAAGAAGAAGAAGAAGAAGAAGAAGAAGAAGAAGAAGAAGAAGAAGAAGAAGAAGAAGAAGAAGAAGAAGAAGAAGAAGAAGAAGAAGAAGAAGAAGAGAAGAACTTGAAAACAGAGAGCCCTGAGAACTCTCACTGTTGAAAAAAAGGCACTGAGGTGTGACAGCCACTCTGGAAAAGTGCTTGAGTATCAGCTGCAGTCCCCCTCCCTCACCAACCCACCTCTGGTTATATCTGGTCTCAAAGTCATGTCAGGTGCACCAACAGATGTTTACAACAATGTTCACAGCAGTATTAGCCATAATAACTACTGGCTTATCCCTAAATGCCCACTAACAATGCAATGTATAAATAATTGATAAATAATGTGTACAAGCAGTCATGAAAATGAGTGGGCTAGCCTGCACTCGTATTGGAGAAGAATCCCACAGGCAGAGGGCAGGAAAGAACCATTTGAAGCAATTAAAAGTGTCTGATTCTATTTAAATAACCTTCCAAACCATGCAGACCGGAACAACAGCACCTGGACTCAGGGGTGCAGTTGCTTTTTGGGTGGAAGAAGATGTCAAAGCATTCTGGGGCACTTATTTATCTGGAGGCTTCTATGCCATGAGGCAATATCATGTGCTATTTGTGTATATTTTGGGTTCTTGGAGGAGGAGAGATGTAAGTTTTATAAAGCATAACTTTTATTTCAGTGATGAAAACATTTTGGAAAAGCATAAGGACCCTTTGAAAATCAGCATATTAAAAATAAAAATCTAACTACATCTCATGATTTGTTATTGAAAAATTTACTAAAGTCTGTAATCTTTTTTGAGGGGATAGTTCATACTGGGCAGTGCTTAGGGCTGACTCCTCACTCTGTGCTCAGAGATGAAGCCTAGCTTGGCTTGGGACTACATGGAGAGTTGGGAATCAAACTTAGGTTGCCCATGTGCACTTCCCTACCCCCTATAGTGCCGGAGTCCAGCTCCAGGTGAACGGGTCTGAAGCAAGGTCACCACAAGGATTAAGAAAACAAGACAGGAGGCTGGCGAGATAGCATAGTGGTAGGGCATTTGTCTTGCAAGTGGCAGACCCAGGACAAACGGTAGTTCAAATCCTGGCATCTCATATGGTTCCCTGTGCCTGCCAGGAGCAATTTCTGAGCATAGAGACAGGAGTAACTACTGAGCACTGCCTAGTGTGGCCCAAACACAAACAAACAATAACAACAAACAAAAGAGAAAGAAAAGGAAAAAAAAAAAGAACAAGAAAAAATAAGACAGACATTTGAGAGACAACATGGGGTCAGAGCCTTCTGTCTACATGTAGGATATTTATTGCTCAGGAATAATCAATCATAGGAAGAAGGGCAGCTGAAAAATTCCTACCTAATGCTAACTAAACCTAAGGTGGGTTTACATTTCATAAGGGGATGTTTGAGAAAAGAGGAAACTAAAGTAAAATCTCTGAAAATTGTCTTCCTCCAAGACGGTGGCAAATAAGAGACTGAGCAAAACTCTTTTTTTTTTTTTTTTTTTGTTTTTGGGCCACACCCTGTGACGCTCAGGGGTTACTCCTGGCTATGCGCTCAGAAGTTGCTCCTGGCTTCTTGGGGGACCATATGGGACGCCGGGGGATCGAACCGCGGTCCGTCCTAGGCTAGCGCAGCAAGGCAGGCACCTTACCTCCAGCGCCACCGCCCGGCCCCTGAGCAAAACTCTTGCCCCCAGGGTGTTCCCTACAGAAGGGACCTTGAGAGGGTGCACCAAAACTCCAGTAAATTAAGAGCCCTCAGATCTCTATCTGCACCTCCTCTTCTATCAGCTCTCTAACTAAACTTGTTTAGTTGTTGGATAGCTTCATACCGACACTGTACTATATCTCTGGCCCATTTGTGTTCCTCTTTTGTCTGTTCAGGAGGCATCAGTGTGCTCAGAGGTGGTACTGGATTCTATATAAGACCAGAGATCTGGGAACATACATAAAAGTACAGTGGTAGGGCATTTATTTACCTTGCATTCAACTGACCTGGGTTTGATCCTCAACACTTTATTTGGTTCCCAGAGCCTGCTAGAAGTGATCTCTGTGTACTAAGCAAAGAGTAATCTCTGAGCTCTGTCAGAACTTGCCCCCAAACACAAAACAAAACAAGACCAGAGATTGAGAGGTCGGTGGATGGTGGGGTACTCAACCTCTCAGAGACATTATTGCCTGGGGTCTGGGCCAAGTGTAAACACCAGCTAGGGTTGCCCACAGAGATTGGAAACAGTTATCAGCAGAGGATTCCAGGGCTGGGTTTAACAACAAGAGCCAGAGGGCAGAGCAGGATGCCAGGTACCCAATGACAGATGGGACTAGTGCAGCAGTGAAGAGGCAGCGGCTGGCAAGAAGATGCTGAGTGTAGGAACAGGTTCAAAATTAGAAAGATGGGTCATGAGCTGGTGGCAAGGGTGCTCAGGCTGATGTGTCCCATGGTGCAAACTTGAGGGACTCAAAGCCTTCTCAACTTGAATCTGAGTGAGGAGGTTGGGAAGATGGTACACTTGTGAAGGCAGGGGGATGGATGGAGCTTCTGTTAGCTTGATAGCATGCAATTCCTAATATGGGGACCCATGACAGGCAGGTCCGTTTGTTCTCCTACATCCCTAATGGAGATGGGTGGTGGGAGCCCCTGATTCCTCGCTTAGGAGAAACCACAGCTCTGGCAAAAGCTCATTTTGGTCACTGTACTTGAGGGTCAAGAATTTTCGGGAACATTGATTCTAACCTATCGCACTAGTTCTAGCAGCAGCCCCTTAGTTATGGCCAATGGAAAAATGATGCAGCTATAAACCATGTGCTTCTGATTTATCTGTGCCAATAAAACTGTGGGACAGGCCAAGAAGAAGTCAAGAGTCTTACAGGGATGCCTTGGCCAGCTCACTAAGAAGGATTGATGTTGGACCATTAATACATGCACTTGTGGGATCGTTGTTGGACCATCAACACATCTAGTTTATTCATTCTGTCCTGCGCCAAGGACAAGGAGAAAGGTGCCACAGTCTGCTGTGGCCCGTCCTGCTTAGTAGCCATGGCACAGGTGCCAGACTCCTGTGTGGAAGAAGCAGTGTGTTGGAATCCATGTGCCTGGTTCTTGGAAGTCCTGCTCCAAAACTAGGATGAGTTTAGGGTGAGTAGTGGGGTGGGGATGTCAGAAAAATGAATATATGCTTGTCAACAGGCTGGGTTTATCCCTAGCACTGCAAGTCTCCTGAACACTGTTAGGAAAACACCCAAACATTGAACCCCCATAGTCCTGGGTACCACCAGTTGTGACTCCCAACAAAAGCCAACTCTTTAATTTTACCTTTTTTGGCTAATTATAGGAAATTGACCAGTATTTTTAAGCACCAGAGGTCCAGAATAGTACAATTTTTTCTGGAAAATACCAAATCACACATGTTTTTAGTTTTAAGGGTCAGAAAGCCTTTGTGGCTACTACCTAACCCAGCTCTGCAGGTAGTTGGCATAAAAGGTACTGGGGTCAATGATGACAATGGAAGTCCTGATTGTGTCCAATCAAATCTTTATGATAAGAGCAGGAGGCAGGCCAGCTGTGACTGTGACTGGTAGTTTGCAGACAGAGATCTAAGGCAGAAATGTTCCCTGAGACTAAGCAGAGAATTTTAGTCTATGGCTTCCTTTTCTATGTCAATGAGGAAACAGCACTAGCGGCCTCATTGTGGGTGAGTATGGGTGCTGATCTGCTGTACAAATATAATACACAGATCAGGGACGAGAGAGAGAGTGAGAGAGAGAGAAAGAGAGAGAACACAAAGGTCAAGTCTCTTGCCTTGCATGCAACAGTGTCTGGTTTAATCCTGAGCAGAATATATAGTCTCCTGAACACCTCCAGGGGTCACTCCTGAGCATAGAATCAGAAATAGCCACTGTGCACTACTGGATAAGATTTGCACACCATACATATAAACATCCTTGTGTCTGCTCTTGCCTTTCTCTGACTAAAAAACCTATAACGATCACTCACTTCAGGACTGTCAAAACTATAGCGATCCCTTCACCCTCTCTCATCCGTTATCACACATAACACCAGGTTCCCAACACTTCCTATCTTCCTCTCAGCTCTGCTCCAAGGCTCTGAGCCTTTATCCATATTGTTCCTCAGATGAGTAAAATTTCTGGCCCTGCATCTCTTATTCATCCTTTAAGATTCCAAATGTCTCTGCCTTGAAATTTCCCTGGTGCTTCTGGGCTGGGTTAATTTTCTCCACTTTTTTTTTGTTGTTGTTGTTGTTAAATCTTCTGTACTCTCTTTACAGACCTATGCTTCATCAATCCACAATCGGACTCTTCCTAATTGATCTTTAATGCTTTAACCTTATCGAGTATTTTTCAAACTTATTTGCTCCTTCCCCACTGAGCTGGGAAGACCTTTCAGACCAGGCTCTGTCTTATTAATCTTTGTTCACCCCATGGTTGGCATCGAATCCTCCATGCCAAAGATGCTGAGCACATGTTTGCACAATTGTTTTACTCGGCACAGAATCTAGTTGAGCTCGGGCCACTGGGGTTCCGTGGAATGATTCACAGTTTAGATTGTCTGCTATTTTTATCAGATACTTTCAGTGGCTTAATAAGCGGCTCTTCCCTGACAAGGCGCTGGGGAACTGTTCATAAATGACAGAATGATATTAAAATCAAATCAGGTTCAGAGGTAAATATACAAATCTCTCCTCTACCTACATTATATGCACCCTTCAAATCAGGAAGGATAATTGTTTTAGTTGACACAGCTGTTAGGTATTTATACATGCCTTCCTCCCCTTTTTTTTTCTTTTGCTTTGAAAGATGTCATGTGAAAAGCTTGTTTTCGGATTAGCTGTGGACCATGTTCCATTTTCTTTTGCCCTTTTGCATGGAACTCCTTGCTCTCGTTGGCCCCCAATTTTGTTCAGAATATGATCGATAATGACCTACTCCCAGGAACCCAAGAACATGGAGGGAGTAGGTAGTGAAATTCAGGGGCAAGCAGGACTGGGAAATGATGGTTGCTTTCCCAGAGAAAGGCAGGTAGGGTTGGAGGAGAGCATGTGCAATTGTTCAGTGAACTGCTCTGCATCACCCTGGATGATTCTCTGATCAACTGTAGTGAATGACTAGACTTTGCAGTTAGGCAGAAGACAGGCATGGACAGTGGACAATGGTGTCTATTTCCAACATTCCCAGGACCTCCCTCACTCTATTATTCATCCCAGTCTTTCGTGGGGGTACAGGAGGAGAGAGGCAGTTGGGTGACCTTTGTAGAGTTTGCATCTTGTGGGGCTGGAGTTGTGGCACAAGTGGTAAGGCATTTGCCTTACATGTGCTAACCTAGGACGGACCACAGTTCCATCCTCCCATGTCCCATATAGTCCCCCAAGCCAGGAGAGATTTCTGAATGCATAGCCAGGAGTAACCCCTGAGCATCACCTCCCCCCCAAGAAAACTTGCATCTTGTTACTCAGATGGAGCCACCTCCAAGGAAAAATCAATCTCAAATCCTCCCCAAACCCATGCCTATAGTTTTGCAATCCTCCAAAACTTCAAATCACCCATCCTTCTCCTCATTTGCACTGAGAATTCTTTTTTTAAGTTTTTGTTTGTTTGTTTTGTATTGTCACAGCCGGCTGGTGGGTGGTGCTCAGGGTTACTCCTGCCACTGCCTTTAAAAATTGTTCCTGGCAGTGCTTGGGGGACCATATGGGATGCCAGGAATCAAACCCAATCAAACCCATATGTACAAGGCAAGTGCCTTACCCACTATACTATCTCTCTGGCCCCCACCCTGAAAATTCTTAGGGAAACACAGATCTGTGAGAGCCCCCTCAGATGGTAGGGCTGATTCCTTCCTGCTCTTTTGAAGTGGTTGAAACCTCTTCTCCCTCTCTTGTTTAATCCAGGCTCTGTGCTGGCTCTTTTTCTGAGATCCTCAGAAAAACTGATGCACACACAGCCTGTCCCCTCAAGGTTATGGAGAACCATAAAGCAGGAGAGGGGAGGAGAAGTGGTGGAAGGTGGAAATTAGTTTCTTTTAGACTCGTCTGATTTCCTCTGGGCCCCAGGTCTGGTGGGGCATAAATAGATAATCAAAGATTTTTTTTCACTTTCTCAGGTAGAAATTATGTAATCAGAGCCCAAGCCTGCTTCTTTTCTTTGTTTTGGGTTTTTTTTTTTTGAAACGTCACTGGAACAAAATTCTTTCTGCGTCCTCAATTACACTTGAGCCTCTTTTCTCTGCTTTGGTGTGGAAATCTTCATGCTCTAAGCCGACAGGCTCCCGAAGCTAATCACATCATCCTGAGTCAATTAATACACATTCTGCATTTTAAAAATATATTCTTTATCATCCATTGCAGTGGGTATATGTGTATGCATGCATGTGTGTGAGTGTGTGTGTGTCTAGAATTTATCATGTACAGACCTGGCTTACCCTTACCAAACACAGTTTTCTTTTCTTTGTTAGGATCCCTGCAACTAAAACTATGCTCCCACTGCTCACACTCCAAGACTCAAAGCTAGAGGGAACCTCATTTCTATCCCTATTCTGATTCCCCTTCAATTCCTCTATAGAGGGATCAAGTCTGAGCATTTGAGTCTGACTTCCAGTAAGACTGTACCTCCATTGCTAATGCATAGTATTCAACTTCCTCCTAAACTCAGATCCTGTTCCCAGCTTCCTCCTGGACAGCACCTCTGCCCTCCACCCCAGCATCTCCAGCAGCTCTAGTCCACACTGCAAGTGTCCTCTATCTTACACTTAATCCCCAGATCTGCTCTTGCCTGAATTTTGCTGCAAAGAATCCCAGGCCACTGATCTATTCTGGAAGCAAGCTCCCCCATTCCACCCCAGCCATGGTCCTGAACAAGGTCCTCATATCTTGGGTCAAACAGCCAATGAAAGCCTCCTCCTCTTCCTTCCTTCTCTCCATATCCTTGTAATACCATCCTCTCCCTTACTTTCTTTCCCAGTTCTCCTTGCAGCATGGGTGGGAATGGAGTTCAGACCCTGGGCTGAGGACAAGGTGGCAGGCTTTCCAATCATATCTCCATTCTATCTTAGCTCTGTGTCCAGAGAGGCACCAATTAATCCTTCTGTGACTCAAGCTCCTTATCCTTCATTAAGAATGATGCCTGCGGGGCCGGAGAGATAGCATGGAGGTAAGGCTTTTGCCTTTCATGCAGAAGGTCATAGGTTCAAATCCTGGCATCCCATATGGTCCCCCATGCTTACCAGGAGCGATTTCTGAGCATGGAGCCAGGAGTAACTCCTGAGTACTGCCTGCTGTGACCCCAAAACCAAAATAATAATAATAATAATAATAATAATAATAATAATAATAATAATAATGATGCCTGGTAGGCATTTAAAAGCACAGGCATTGGCTAACTCTCCTTATAAAGGACCACGGAAGATGTACTTCTGGTCGTATAAGTCAAGAAACAAAATTAAGGTTCTTCTATAGGTACTTATATAATGAGAAGGAGAAGAAGTATCCACCCTAATTTTTGTCATGTTTTAGTCACAGCATGTAAATTAAAATTGTGATTGACAATGATTTCTTACAGTCCAGGTTGGCTAATGAGGTTGATGGAATATCATTTTGCTTCCTTATGGCTCAGACGCAATGTTCCCTAGCATCAAAGTCCACAATAGATATACATTTATAAAAGCTTTCTAGCTTCTGGGCCACACAGACAGGTGGTGAGCTGCAGAGATGGCTGCCTTCCATGTGTGAGGTCCTGTGTTCTGTTCTTGACCTCCAGCATTGCAGAAAGAATATACTCACAGAATTGATTTGGGGCCCATAAGTCGAGTTTACCACTCCAAGGTTAAAAATAAAAGAAACAGGGATGGAGAGATAGCATGGAAGTAAAGGTGCTTTTCCTGCAATGTGCTGATCCGGGTTCAACCCCTTACATCACATATGGTTTCCCAAGCACCTCTAAGAATGATTCCTGATCCCAGAGCTAGGAGAAACCCCGGTGCTCTGCTAGCTGTGCACCCCACATAGCAGAGAGTTAGGTGAAAGCCCACGCACACTGTCTGCTCCCCTATGGGTTTCGTTAAAGAAGCACAGTATGGAATCACAGCTCAGTGCTTTGGCTCAAGACACAAATCCCAGCCCCATCATTTTCCAGCTTTGCAGCTTCCTTCAAAATGACTCCGCTTCTCAGAGCCACCACTTCCCTGTTGTTAAAATGGGGCTGATGATGACGATGATGCCCACTCCGTAGTTTTTTTGAAGATTATCGAAGAGAAGAAAGCAGTCAGCATAGTGAATTCTCTCTGAATGGCTACTTTACTCACACTGTATTGAGTAATGACCCTGTTTTGAGCTCTTTAGTGACTACGTTCATTTCTTACATCTTTTTAGGAGGGTAGTTTTGTTACCTTCATCTTACATGTGAGAAAAAGGGAGGCAGTGAGGTTATTTTATTTGCCTGTGGTCTCTCTGGCAGAAGGGATGGTCCAGGGATGAAGCTCTAGGCTCTGCTGCCAATCCCAGTTTGGTTGTGCTCTCTCTCTCCTCTCTCTCTTCTCTCTCTCTCTCTCTGTCCCCCTCCCTTTTTCTCTCCTCTCTCTTCTATCTCCCCTCTCTCTCTTCTCTCTCCATTTCCCCTCTCTCTCCCTTTCTCTTCTCTCCCCTCTCTCCTCTCTCTCTGTCTCTTTGTCTCTGACTCTGTCTCTCTCTGTCCCCATCCCTCTTCTCTCTCCTCTCTCTTTTATCTCCCCTCTCTCTTCTCTCTCCCTTTCCCCCTCTCTCTATCTCTTCTCTCTCCCTCTCCCTCTCTCCTCTCTCTGTCTCTGTCTGTCTCTCTGTCCCTCTCCCTCTTCTCTCTCCTCTCTTCTCTCTCCCCTCTCTCTTATATCTCCCCTCTCTTGTCTCTCCTTTTCCCCTCTCTCCCTTTCTCTTTTCTCTCTTCTCTTCTCTCTTCTCTTCCTCTCTCCTCTCTGTCTCTCTGTCTCTGTCTGTCTCTCTCTCTGACCCCTCCCTCTTCTCTCTCCTCTCTTCTATCTCCCCTCTCTTCTCTCTCCCTTTTCCCTCTCTCCCTTTCTCTTCTCTTTCTCCCTCTCTCCTCTCTGTCTCTCTGTCTCTATCTCCATCTCTCTTTCTCTCTGTCCCCCTTCCTCTTCTCTCTCCCCTCTCTTATATCTCTCCTCTCTTCTCTCTCCCCACTCTTCTTTCTCCCTTTCCCACTCTCTCTCCCCTCTCTCCTCTCTCTCTTCCTCTTTCCTCTCTTTTTCTCTACCCTTTCTCCTCTCTCTCTGTCTCTGTCTCTCCCTGTTCTGTCTCTGTCTCTGTCTCTCTGTCTCTGTCTCTCTCTGTCTCTGTCTCTCTCTGTCTCTGTCTCTCTTTCTCTCTGTCTCTCTGTCTCTCTGTCTCTCTCTGTCTCTGTCTCTCTCTGTCTCTGTCTCTCTTTCTCTCTGTCTCTCTGTCTCTGTCTCTGTCTCTCTGTCTCTCTCTCTCTCTCTCTCTCTCTCTCTCTCTCTCTCTCTCTCTCTCTCATGTGCTAACACAAGAACCTCAAACCCCTGTACTTTTTTCTCTGGCCCATAACCAGCCTTACTTTTGTGGGGGGAGGTAACTTTGTGGGCCACACCTGTTAGTGCTCAGGAGTGACCCCTGGCGCCCTGGCAGTTTTCCAGGGACTACATGGGGGACCAGGGTTAGAAGCAAGATTGGAAAAAAAAAAAAATGACTGCAAGTGCCTTAACACCTGTACTCTCTCTCTCCAGCCCCAGGGTTGGGAGATCACTTAGCCGGGGAGGCCAGAGCCTCTTCTGCATGATCTGGGGTTCTTTAAGGTCAGAATTTACTCTAGAATTCTTTGGAGTCTTCCTAGCTGCCAGCACCTTCTAAAGCACATAGTACAACTTGGTACACCAGCTAAGTTAGTTTATTCATCATCCTGCCCGATACAGAGGGGAAACCTGATTAGTGGAGGAACTCAGAGTTCACAGTGAACCTGGACATTAGTCTCCAGACTAAATGGGGCACCCACCCCATCATTGGTCAACAGCAGACCAAACTAGATGCAATCGGAGTTGCCATTCACTGATTTCAGAATGTGAAGAAAAACAAAAGGAAGGAAGGAAGATTCAAGTGGGCTGTGAAGCTCCCCCTTGCCAAGGGCTGTAACTCAGTGGTTCCCCCAGGAGCTTTCTCCCTAACTAGGGTGTCATAAGTTTTAATCACCCAGAACTGTGGCCTCACCTAGCGGCCCGTCCCCAGGGAGCTCCCTGTAAAGTCAGTGGGAGCTCTGCTGCAGTGCAGCCTGGGGAACACTTGCCTGCAAATGTTTGCAGATTACCTGAGCGCCTCTCCTGGAAACAGGGCGGCTTATTTTTAGAACCATGGCACAGCCCTGTCCCTGTCCCTGGCTGGCCTGCCATCTCCTTTATGGGGATGCCAATACCAACCCCATCCGTCCAATTCTGAATGATGTGCCCTTTTTCTCCGTGGAGTGATGGCTACCTCTCCAGGTTTTGCCTTCTGCAAAGCTGCAGGTAATGTCCTTCTCATCCTGTTCTTCTCATCCCTTTACTAACTGCTCTTTCTAGGAAGCCTAATGCATTTTCCATTACAAGAGCCGGTCAGTGCTTTCCTTTTCTGCAAAGGCGAACCCCAATCTCCCACCTACCTCCCCTATCCCCTTGTCCCCTCTCCAGGAAGGGTTCAAAATGCCCCTCCCTTGGAAGGAGCTGCGACAGTGCTTGCTGTGAATGAGGGCTGTAACTGCTCACAGTTCTCCCTTCTCTTGGGATTGCCTGGGATAAAGCACCAGGTGTTTTCACCTTTGGTTGCCAGGGAAGTTTCCCCTCCCCTCTGGGACAGCCCTCAGTCATAATCCCCTGGTAGGGATGCCCAGAAGGTGGCGCTCAGAGCCGGGAATTCCCTACAAGATCTAGCTGAGTGAATGGAGACCACAGCTGGCTCTGGACTGTGAAGGTTTTCTTCACATCTGTGCAGGTATTATCTGCTAGCACTGGTGAGAAATGGGAGTTTAAATTTTCAACGATTCGATCTAAGATCCCCATCTATGCCCATCCTTTCCACTGCAAATAGAATTATGCTTTAAAAGCAGGGGCTGGAGTGATGGCGCAGCAGTAGGGCATTTGCCTTGCATGTGCTAGCCTAGGAGAGACCGCGGTTCAATCCCCTGGCGTCCCATATGGTCCTCCAAGCCAGGAGCGATTTCTGAGTGCAGAGCCAGAAGTAACCCCTGAGCATCACCGGGTGTGGCCCCAAAACAAAAACAAACAAGCAAACAAAGGTGGTTGAGCCTCTCCCTTTTTTAGGCAGTTTAGAAGGTTCTCCATGCCTCGAATGGTCCAGGCCCAACTGCATGGACTGAAAGATTTTGTCTCACTTGAGAAACAATCATTTCCTCCAGGAGGTCCACCCAGACATCCCTCTCCTAGGACCAGGGCAATATTCCTCTCTGCTGGGCTCCATTATAAATACCATCGTCTAGACAGTGAATTCCTCTGTGTTCTCAAAGCCCGCCACACATCTGGCTCAAACAGGAGTTTCGATGAGCGACAAATGATTGAACTTGAACTTTCAAAAGTTCTTCATGAGCGCAGCCACATTCTGAGTTCAAATTCAGAGGATATCTCACATTTTTTGTCTCCTTGTGGAGGAATCTATCTGAAGTTGTCCCAGGTGGAAGAATTCACTGGAAATATAATAAAGGAAATCCAACGCAATGACTTCAATGCAGGCATCTAAGCTGCCTGGTTGAGGTGTCTGGTGAAGGCAAGATAGGAATAATCACCAGGGTTTGAGAAAAATTTCATTTCTCATGGAATCTAGACTTCACCCTCAGCAAACCTCTGTTGGAGTTTAAATCCTCCTGCCTTCTCCTTGTCTTTTCCAACCACCAAAACAAACACAAACAAAAAAAAGTAAAAACAAGACCTGTGTAAATCTGTGGCAAGCTAGAAAACTCTGCTCATTTGAAGGAGAAAGATCAATGACTGGGCTTCAAAATTTTCCATTTCCCTGTTTTTTTTTTTTTTTTTTATAACTTTAGATATTTTTTATTTATTTTTTTATTTTTTTTATTTTTTGGTTTTTGGGCCACACCCGGTGACGCTCAGGGGTTACTCCTGGCTATGCGCTCAGAAGTCGCTCCTGGCTTGGGGGACCATATGGGACGCCGGGGATCGAACCACGGTCCGTCCTAGGCTAGCGCAGGCAAGGCAGGCACCTTACCTCTAGCGCCACCGCCCGGCCCCATCCATTTCCCTGTTTTTACAAGAAGCATTCCCCATGAAAAAGTTGTTTCTGAACCCTTGGGCTGCCTGCATGTCTAATGTTCTGACTTGAAATTGGGCGTACCAGCAACTTGGGGGGACATTCATTCTTCAGCGCCACCACCAAAACACGAGCAGCATGAACAAAATGACTAGGGATAGAGACGCAGATAGAATGAGGATAAATATTTTTTGAAAATTCCACTCTGCCGCTCTACCTCATCTTGTCCAAAATTCAGACATATCAATCCTCCTGGAATGCTTAGCAATGCATATATGGTAACAGTCTTGAGGAAACTAATAATTATCTCTTGTTAGCAAGATCAACTTACTGCAGTCTTACACTGCGGGGACAGAAAAATATTATGACTTGCCCTGCTAAGCGAAACATGGTGGCAGGATTAATTGGGACATTTAAGCTAGCAGTAGTCAAGACACATAGCCCTGGTTCCCCATGACATATAATTGAAAAAATGAACGGAAAATAGATACGGTGATCCTAGAAGAATACATTATGAATGGTTGGTTGCGATGCAAAGGGATAAACTTACTTCCACTGCTTATGTTGTTACAGCTAATGTCTATTAGGCACCCATGGTGCATGGTACAACTCTTATCAGGGACAAGGATAATAATAAATTACCACCTGTCAGCCATTTACAACTTCATTATGTGACAAGTCAGCCCTCTTATTAAGTCTTTGCAATCTATTAAAAGTCTCATTTTGAAACAACGAAGCCTGAGGAACAAATTTACAAATTGCGGGTCCCTAATGTTAATCCAAAGACTCAGTTTTAGAGAGAAAAAAGTCATTAAGGGGAAACAAGGGGGCCAAAAAGAAAGACTGGGGAGTAGGACCAGAGCAATAGTATATGACATAGGCTGTTTGTCTTGCAAGCAGACAACCCAGGTTTGATCCCTGACACTCTATATAGTCTCCTGAGCACTGACAAGAGGGTCCTGAGTGGAAAGCCGGGAGTAAACCATGAGTACTGCCGGGTATCATCCAAAAATAAGCAGAAAAAATAGTAAAGATTGGGAAGAGGTAATTCTGTGATTGAACACTTGCCTTTCTGTGAGGCCCTAGGGTTTGATCCCTATCAACTCCCCTCCCAGGTGTAGTTTTTGCCAAGGAAGGTCAAAGAACAAAAATTAGCAGGACTAACCAGATGCCTTTGCTATAAAGGGATGAGGTAAATACTCCATTTTTAGGGGAAATGCAGACTACATTTTCAATCAAGCTGAGTACAAATTTCTGCTTTTTTGGGTTTTCTATCAGAAAGTGAAGTAAACAACATGTCATTGCAGGCCCTCTGTTCTCTAACTGATCAAGATCATCACCTCCATTGACATGCCCAGACATTGCTCATCTGTTGCACCGCTAGATTCATTTGCTGGCTGGATGTGGTTGTTTTCAAAGTTGGCCAGAATCTTCTAAATCTGTGCATGTAAAACACTTGGCTACATTACTAGGTTCCACTACCTTATAAGAGGGGAACCAAGATCCCCGACCTTGGATATAACAAGACTTTGTAAGATGCTTGGTCAAAGTAATGTTTTGTCAACTTCTGAGCTTAGGCCTTAAGAGGAGCCTTAGAGCTTCCCTCTACTTGCTACCTTCTACCCTTCACAGTGCCACAGGAATTGAACTCATGTTTTATGCATGCAAGGCATGTGATTTACTACCGAGTCACATTTCCTGTCCTTCTTCTTAGCTTCTGAAGACACAGGTAAAGGAGACCAGGTCAGCTAACTTGAAAATAGGATGTTAAATGGAGAGAGGATCCACGGAGATGTTAAATGGACAGAAGTCCACAGCCAGTACCAATCCCCTATGTGTGAGTGAGATCATCTTGGACCAGCTAGTCCAATGCTATGGAGTGAATGTTTATATTGTTTCCTAGCAACTCACATTATGAGTGAGCTCTAACCCTTAAAGTGAGAATATTTGGAGCTAGGGTCCTGGAAAGGTAATTAGATCATGAGGATAGAGCCCTTATGTATGCAATTAGTGTCTTTATGAGGCTTTTATCATGAATGAATGGGATTAGCATCTTTATGAGACATGAAAGATGTGGTATGTTTCTGCTTAGAGTGGAGCCCAGAGAAAAGCTGTCCCTCTACAAACCCAGAAGAGTTATCATTGAGTCAGTTGACACCTTTTCCTTGTACTTTCTGGCCTCCAGAGCAGTAAGGTGCATAATTTATAAGGTTTAACCCATAAAATCTATAGTGTTGTTGTAGCATGAACTGGGCAGGACACTCTGTGTCTACTGTTAGAGGCTACAAAGGTGATATAAGAAGAGATGGGGCAGAAGAACTGCCCTGCTGAGCCCAGTACCAGCTGCCAAACTGAGTTAGAAGCAAATCAAATAGTCATCATTTCAAACTGCCTAAATTTGAAGTAGTTTGTTATAGAGCAATAGACAATGAATAGAGCAAAAGACAATGGACAATGAAAGGTACTTGAATATTTTGTGCATTATTTTAAAAGAGTGATTTCTGTTTTCATGCTCTGCAGAGAACAAAGTATCCAGAATCAAGTTGATTCGGAAGCTAAAGAATTTCTTCTCATTTCTTGCCCATCATCTGATAAAACAATTCACACGGAGACTGACCTGTTCAACTTCCCTTTACCAAGTGAATAATGAAAATGAAAGACTCAGAAATACTTTTTCAGTGGTTGACTGATAGTTGATTTACAATGAAGTGAGTTGAAAGGTGTCTTTAAGCATTCAGAGATATGGCTAGCCCTGCCATAGCTGTGGTCCTGTCCCCCAAATCCAGGGACCTACAGGCCTCTGGTTGGATGTTAGTCTACCTTAAAAGGACCTTTATCATCTAATTCAATCTCCTCTATTTCTCCCCATATCTATTTACCTCTGATTATCCCTCTCCTCCATTTCTTTCTACTCTATCTTTTTATCTCCCTAACCCTTTTCCTCTTTTCTATCTCCATCTCTCTATCCCTATTTCTTTTTGTCTTATTTCTTTATCCATTTCTCTATATTTCTGTTTTGTTTTGGAGATACACCTAGCAGTCTTCTTGGCTTACTTTTGACTCTTCACTCATGCATTACTCCTGCCAGGCTCAAGGGACCACATGGAAAGCAAGGTATTGAACCCAGATTGGCCACATATAAAGTAAGTGCCCTCTCCACTAAACTATTTCTCTGACTGCTCTGTGTATTTTTCTTTTTTGAAGAAATGAGATTTGAGAATTCCAGAATCTTCTTCAGTTCCATTATTCACCAAAAGAGGCAAAGATTTCCCTTAGGTTTTTTTGGTCTGGAGTAGAACTCTGGGAGTTCTTAGCTATGTGTTTTGGGACAGTGTGGTATCCTTGAGGCATCTGTGCAGGGATGTAACAATGTCCTGTGATGCTGAGATCACATAGAAGCCCTCCCATTAAAAGATAACAATGAGGGGCCCGGAGAGATAGCACAGCGGTGTTTGCCTTGCAAGCAGCCGATCCAGGACCAAAGGTGGTTGGTTCGAATCCCTGTGTACCATATGGTCCCCTGTGCCTGCCAGGAGCTATTTCTGAGCAGACAGCCAGGAATAACCCCTGAGCAACGCCGGGTGTGGCCCAAAAACCAAAAAAAAACAAAAACAAAAAAAAAAAAAAAACCAAAACAATGCAAACTGGGGAGGGCAGCAACTGGCTGAAGGTACCTAGGTCCCCATAAGGGGAAATTTTGGCACCTTGGCCTTGGGCCCACCAGACCAGCCCACTTGGCCAGTCATAGCAAACATAATAGTCATCTTCTTAAACTTCCCTGAGTACTTTAATATCATGTCAGTTCATTGATATGTTCTATCAACTAGAACTACAGAGAGGAAACTGATACTTAGAAAAGTTAGCTGAACTTTCCAAAGTCACGCAGTCAGCTAGCATTTGATCCCAGGCCAGCAGCCGAACTTCCCCCTTTTTTCCCTTTATTTTACAATTAAGAATTCCTCTTTAGGGGCCGGGAAGGTGGTGCTAGAGGTAAGGTGTCTGGGACAGCGGTTCGATCCCTGGCGTCCCATATGGTCCCCCCAAGCCAAGGGCGGTTTCTGAGTGCATAGCCAGGAGTAACCCCTGAGCGTCAAACAGGTGTGGCCCAAAAACCAAAAAAAAAAAATTCCTCTTTATTATTTTTTTTTGGGGGGGGGGGTGTCATTCAGCAATGCTCAGAAGTTAGTCCTGACTCTGCATTCAGAAATCACTCCTTGTAGGCTTGGAAAAGCATAAGGAGTACCAGGGATTGAATCGGGTCAGTTGTGTATAAGACAAGCTTTCACTCCACTGTATTATTGCTCTGACCCCAAAATGTCTATATGTTTTAATGTTTGTTTCTTTTTTATTGATTGAGGTACTTGATTTACAATATTGTTAATGATGTTTTTTCATGCACTTCCCTTCCTTAAGAGCCCCAGAGCTACTCCCTTTCAACCATCCCACATAATCCCAAACTTAGTTTTGTGGATCAGTTCTATCATTCATCTTTGGTTGCTACCTTACTGTGTATTCTTAAGTCCCACATATGAGTGAGATTATTCTTTTTCTACTTCTCTCCTTCTGACTTCACCCAGTACCAGTACACAATGATATCTTTGTTCTTAGTAAGGTTCACAGGCAGACAGAAAGGCAGGCAAGGGGAACCACCTTGGCAATGAATTTTGGGAAGCAATATAACCAAGGTCGGATCTGAAAAGCAGCTGCTCAGTGACCAACCCTTTGCCAGGCCCCAGGCAGGAAGTCTTGCTCCCCGTGAAGTGATTCCACAGAGACGAAGACTAATGAAAGGAAAGGGTCAGCCCTAAGTGGGGAGTCAGGGAACCTACCAGGAAAGGAGAGGCTCCAGCAGTAAGTACCAGAGGTCCCGAGAGAAACAAGAAATACAGCCACTAAAAGCTCAAAGGCTACCACAGCAACTGGCTACACAGAGAGATCCAGACCCAGGAATGTGGGAGAAAACCCATAAGCTTTGAAGGGTTCTTACCTCCCTCTGGAAAAGCCCATGTCTTTCTTGAAAGGTTTTTTTCCCCTTCCCTTTTCAAGGATTATTATTTTGTTTTGTGAAGAACACATATCTTTATTTATTTACTGGGTTTGGGGTCCACTTCTAGTAGTTTTCATGGGCAACTCTTAGTTCTGTGCTCAGTAATGATCTCGGGTAGTGTCCAGAGCATGTGTGGTGCTGGAGATAGAACTAGGATCTGCTGTGTGTGAAGAAAGTATCCTAGCTGTTTTTATCTCTTTGTGTGCTTTGTTTTGTTTTATTTCAAGACCGTGGGTATTGTTTGGCTGTTGTCTTTATTGCTGTGGTATTTTTCGGGTTCTTTTGATTTTTTGTATAGTTTTTATTTTTTTCTTCCTTTTCCCCTTTTTTCTTTAATTGATATTTATAGTCTCTAGAAGGACTCCTCCTGTTCCTTTCTTGTTTGATTTTTAACCCCCCTTTTTTTCTCTTTCTTTTTTCTTCCCCTCCAAACAGAACCACATAAATTGAACCATCTTGTTCTGCTTCACAAATTGAAGGGAAAATAATGGAAGGTACCAAGACCAAACAGGTGTATGAACATTGAGTAGAAATAAAAAATGATCATACTTAAACACCATATCCAAAACCAAAGACAATAGACTTGAAACCCAATCTACAACAAGCTAGACACAGAAAGGACCACTTATATTAGCAGCTTAGGGATCAAAAGAGGGGGATATGGGATGCATGCTGTGAACAGGGGTGGAGGGAGGACAACACTGGTGGTGGGAATGCCCTCGAGTCAATGTCACTATGTACCTAAAATATTACTGTGAAAGATTTGTAATTTACTTTGGTCAAGATAAAAATTATTTAATTAAAAGTGTTGGGTTTTGTTTTTTACAGTTCTGGAATAGAACCCAAGGTTGCGATTGCAAAAGCGATCACTTGTCACCACTAAATCACAACCCTACTCCCTTAAAAAAATAATCTCTTGGGTCTAGAGAGATAGTACAGCCTTGCATGCTGTCAACCCAGGTTCTATCTTTGGCATCCCATATGCCCCTCTGAGCACCTTCAGGAGTAATTCTTGAGTCAGAGCCAGGAGTAGTCCCAGAGCATTGTAGTGTGAGGCCTAAAAACCAAGAAAAAGAAGAAAAAAAAAAGAAAGGTTATAAAAATCTCTTGCTTTGCTCTGTGTCTTCTTCTCCCGGGGTTCCTTTTTGTAAGACAAAGCAGCAAGCAAGGTGGGGAAGTCTGAGCAGAGATCAGGGTTAATGTTTGTCCTGTGAAGAGCAAAGCCTTGCTTCAACATGAGAACCATAGCTCCCCCAAAAGCCCAGCATTGGGGAACAGTTCCCACACAACTGCACATACAAATGTGGGCCCAGTCCCAGACGCAACCTGACAGAACCCCAGTGGCCTCACAGTGCAAGCTCTCCAGCTGACTTTCTCAGTCCTGACCTCCTGAGACCTCACTACAAGATGATGGGGTTACTACTATTGTTATTACCTTCCTGCTCTGTAGCTCCCACATTCCCACTGGTAACAGAAGCCAGACATTCTTAAAGGTACAAAATAAATAATAATAATACTGAGTCTTGACCTTAAAATACTAACAGCCTAGTGGACAAAAGGACTCCCTCCAACTTAGGTATCTTTTGCCCAATATCATCCCTTCCTTGGGAGCATTGGGAGCAAGGAATTTTGACATTCAGCCACCACAGAGAAAACTTGAGCTAGTAGGGTACTGCCAGCTTTAACAAGTTGGTGTCTAACTTTGAAAAAGAAGAAAGGCAAATGGCCAAAAGGCACATGAAAAGATGTTCAACATCACTAATCGTCAGGGAGATGCAAATCAAAACTACTATGAGGTACCACCTCACGCCACTGAGATTGGCACACATCACAAGAAAGGAAAACAAGCAGTGCTGGCGGGGATGTGGAGAGAAAGGAACTCTTTTTCACTGCTGGTGGGAATGCCGTCTAGTACAAACCTTTATGGAAAGCGATATGGAGATTCCTTCACAAACTGGAAATTGAGCTTCCATACGATCCAGCTATACCACTCCTAGGAATATACCCAAGAAACACAAAAATACAATACAAAAAACCCTTCCTTACTCCTATATTCATTGCAGCGCTATTTACAATAGCCAGACTCTGGAAACAACCAAGATGCCCTTCAACAGATGAGTGGCTGAAGAAACTGTGGTACATATACACAATGGAATACTATGCAGCCATCAGGAGAGATGAAGTCATGAAATTTTCCAATACATGGATGTACATGGAATCTATTATGCTGAGTGAAGTAAGTCAGAGGGAGAGAGAAAGACGCAGAATGGTTTCACTCATCTATGGGCTTTAAGAAAAATGAAGGACATTTTTAACAATATCTCAGAGACAAGAGAGATGAGGGCTGGTAGGTGCAGCTCAGGACATGCAGCTCATCACATAGAGTGATGAGTGCAGTTGCAGAGATGACTACACTGAAAACTATCATAAAATGTGAATGAATGAGGGAAGTAGAAAGCCTGTCTCGAGTACAGGTGTAGGGGGGGTGGGGAGGAGGGAGATCTGGGAAATTGGTGGTGGGAATGTTACACCGGTGAAGGGGGGGGTGCTCTTTACATGACTGTAATCATACAACTATAATCATGTTTGTAATCACGGTGTTTAAATAAAGATAAAAAATAAAAAATAAAAAAAAAAAAAAAAAAAAAAAAAAAAAACAAGTTGGTGTCTAGCCCTTCAAACACATCAGCCAATGGCTGCATTTTAGTCAAAGAATTCTGTTGGCTTCGTAATAGAGAGAGGTGAAAGGAAGCTGCATCAGTTGGAAATGAAGGCAGCAAGTCCAAAGGAGAGCTTGTCACTACCTTGACAATTCACTTCAGCGTCCTTACCTCTTCCATCTCGGGCCTATTTCCAAACCTGGGAGGAGGTGAGGTCTGGTCAAATAACTTTGTCGTCCTGCCTGGCCACCAAAGGCTATTTGTGTGCCTCGTGTCAATAAGAACACACATAAAGAAATGGATCAGACCTAACCACAAAGCTGAAATCAGGAGACTCACATCCTGGAAAAACAATTAGCTCAGAATGGAAGGAAAGGCCACACCCTGGTATTAAGTGTCCACGGCTCTAGGTACTACTAGCCTGTCCAGAGCAAACAGTGAGGCCCCAGATATCCGGGGTGAATGGGGCAGAGTATTTCTAGAAGACAGGTGAGGGGAGAGTTGCTACTTAGGATGAGTCCTGCTCTGGGAGCACAATAGGACTGGTGGGGAGAAAGGCTGAATGCTCTGACCAGCTGAGAGATGTGGGCACAGCAAGAATCAAATAAGCTCATGTTCCTGGAGGCAGAGTCCTGGCCACTGTTCTGGGGGCTAAAAGGTGTGTCAGCAGTGACGTCATCTTCTGAACTGCAAGAAGACTATGTCCCATACTTCTGTGCTGGCATCTGACCATTTTTACATCCAAAGAAATTCTTGGCTTATTCTTGGTTTAATCCACCTTGGCCTCCCCCATCATCTCTCATCCTCTCTGTGTCCTTTTGTACCTCAGTCTCCCTCCTGAAGGATATCATCATGTGGGATTAGGTGTTGCCTTTAATTTGATGGTGTCTGCATAGACTTTGTTAAAAAAAAAAAGGGGGGGTAATTTTCACAGGCCTCAGGTATTAGGTCTAAAAGGTATCTCCTTGGGGAGACCCTTCAGCTGCTTATGATGAATCTGCAGAGATGTCACCCTAAAACAGGCTGTTGGACTAGCTTTAGGTCATTTACTTTATACTCTTAGTTCAAGCTGGTAAGGAGTGGGGGGACTGGAAACACTGGTAGAGATAATTTGATACTGGTGGTGCTATTGATGGGAACATTGTATATTTAAAATCTATTTTTAAATAACTTTGTAAATCACAATGCTTAATAATTAAAAATATGTCTAGGGAATGACATAATTAAATATTCAAATCATGGAGTCAAAAACACTAAAATTACGAGACTCAAACTTTCTTTAAATTTTTTTATTTAAACAACTTTTTACATACATGATTGTGTTTGTGTTTCAGTCATGTAAAGAACATCACCCATCACCAGTGCAACATTCCCATCACCAATGTCCCAAATCTCCCTCCTCCCCACCCAACCCCCGCCTGTACTCTAGACAGGCTTTCTATTTTCCTCGTACATTCTCATTATTAGGATAGTTCAAAACGTAGTTATTTCTCTAACTAAACTCATCCCTGTTTGTGGTGAGCTTCATGAGGTGAGCTGTAACTTCCAGCTCTTTTCTCTTTTGTGTCTGAAAGTTATTATTGCAAGAATGTGTTTCATTTTTCTTAAAACCCATAGATGAGTGAGATCATTCTGCGTCTCTCTCTCTCTCTCTCTGACTTATTTCACTCAGCATAATAGATTCCATGTACATCCATGTATAGGAAAATTTCATGACTTCATCTCTCCTGACAGCTGCATAATATTCCATTGTGTATATATACCACAGTTTCTTTAGCCATTCATCTGTTGAAGGGTATCTTGGCTGTTTCCAGAGTCTTGCTATGGTAAATAGTGCTGCAATGAATATAGGTGTAAGGAAGGAGTTTTTGTATTGTATTTTTGTGTTTCTAGGGTATATTCCTAGGAGTGGTATAGCTGGGTCATATGGGTGCTCGATTTCCAGTTTTGGGAGGAATCTCCATATCGCTTTCCATAAAGGTTGAACTAGACGGCATTCCCACCAGCAGTGGATAAGAGTTCCTTTCTCTCCACATCCCCGCCAACACTGCTTGTTCTCATTCTTTGTGATGTGTGCCAATCTCTGGGTGTGAGGTGGTACCTCATAGTTGTTTTGATTTGCATCTCACTGATGATTAGTGATGTGGGGCATTTTTTTATGTGTCTTTTGGCCATTTGTATTTCTTCTCTGTCAAAGTGTCTGTCCATTTCTTCTCCCCATTTTTTGATAGGATTAGATGTTTTTTTCTTGTAAAGTTCTGTCAGTGCCTTGTATATTTTGGAGACTAGCCCCTTATCTGATGGGTATTGAATGAATAGTTACTTCCACTCAGGGGGGGGCTCTTATATCCTGGGTGCTATTTCTTTTGAGGTGCAGAAGCTTCTCAGTTTAATATATTCCCATCTGTTAATCTCTGCTTTCACTTTCTTGGAGAGTGCAGTTTACTCTTTGAAGATGCTTTTAGTCTCAATGTCCTGGAGTGTTTTACCTATGTGTTGTTCTATATATCTTATGGTTTTGGGTCTGATATCGAGGTCTTTCATCCATTTGAATTTAACCTTCGTACATGATATTAGCTGGGGGTCTAAGTTCAATTTTTTGCAAGTGGCTAGCCAGTTGTGCCAACACCACTTGTTGAAGAGGCTTTCTTTGCTCCATTTAGGATTTCTTGCTCCTTTATCAAAAATTAGGTGATTGTATGTCTGGGGAACATTCTCTGAGTATTCAAGCCTATTCCACTGATCTGAGGGCCTGTCTTTATTCCAACACCATGCTGTTTTGATAACTATTGCTTTGTAGTACAGTTTAAAGTTGGGGAAAGTAATTCATCCTATATCCTTTTCCCCAATGATTGCTTTAGCTATTCTAGGGTGTTTATTGTTCCAAATGAATTGCAAAAGTGCCTGATCCACTTATTTGAAGAATGTCATGGGTATCTTTAGAGAGATCGCATTAAATCTGTACAGTGCTTTGGGGAGTATTGCCCTTTTAATGATGTTAATCCTGCCAACCCATGAGCAGGGTATGTGCCTCCATTTCCATGTGTCCTCTCTTATTTCTTGGAGCAGAGTTTTATAGTTTTCTTTGTATAGGTCCTTCACATTTTTAATCAAGTTGATTCCAAGATATTTGAGTTTGTGTGGCACTATTGTGAATGGAGTTGTTTTCTTTTCTTTTTTTTGTTTTTTTGTTTTTTTTGTTTTTGTTTTTGGGCCACACCCAGCGGTGCTCAGGGGTTACTCCTGGCTGTCTGCTCAGAAATAGCTCCTGGCAGGCACGGGGAACCATATGGGACACCGGGATTCGAACCAACCACCTTTGGTCCTGGATCAGCTGCTTGCAAGGCAAACACGCTGTGCTATCTCTCCAGGCCCTGGAGTTGTTTTCTTAATGTCCATTTCTTCCTTAAGTGTTGACAATGCCATGTTGAGGTCTCCCACAATTATTGTGTTGTTATTGATATTATTTTTCAGATTTGTCAACAATTGTATTAAATATTTTGCTGGCCCCTCGTTTGGTGCATATATGTTTAGAAGAGTGATTTCTTCCTGCTGTACGTATCCCTTGATTAATACAAAATGTCCATCTTTGTCCCGTACAACTTTCCTAAGTATAAAGTTTGCATCATCTGATATTAGTATGGCCACTCCAGCTTTTTTATGGGTATTGTTTACTTGGATGATTTTCCTCCAGCCTTTTATTTTGAGTTTATGTCTGTTCTGACTATTCAGGTGTGTTTCTTGTAGGCAGTAGAAGGTTGGATTGAGTTTTTGATCCATTTAGCCACTCTGTGTCTCTTAACTGGTGCATTTAGTCCAGTGACATTGAGAGAAAGAATTGTCCCAGGAGTTAGTGCCATCTTTATATCAAAGTTTGGTGTGTCTGTTGGTCAGTCTTGTCTTAAAGTAGGCCATTCAGTTTTTCTTTTAAGAATGGCTTTGAGTCGGTAAAGTTTGAGCTGTTGTTTGTCTGTAAAACCGTGTATTGTTCCTTTAAACCTGAAAGTGAATTTTTCTGGGTGCAGTATCCTAGGCGAAGCATTTATTTTATTGAGTTTTGTCACTATGTCCCACCACCGCCTTCTGGCCTTGAGTGTTTCCGGTGACAGGTCTGCAGTAAATCTCAAAGATGGTCTCTTGAATGTAATTTCTCTTTTCGATCTTGCTGCTTTCAGAATTCTGTTTCTATCTGTGGGATTCATCATTGTGACTAGGATGTGTCTTGGCGTGTTTTTTCTGGGGTCTCTTTTAGTTGGTACTCTTCAGACATGCAGGATTTGATCGCATGTATTCATTAGCTCTGGTAGTTTCTCTTTATTGATGTTCTTGACCGTTGATTCTTTCTGGAGATTTTCTTCCTAGTCTCTGGGACTCCACTGATTCTTAAGTTGTTTCTGTTGAGCTTATCATAGACTTCTATTTTCATTTGTTCCCATTCTTTGAGTAATTTTTCCATTGTTTAATCATTTGCTTTAAGGCTTTTTTCCAATTTCTTCTGCTGTCTGGAATTGTTATTCATCTCATCTTCCAGTGTACTAATTCTATCCTCAGCTACTGTTAACCCGTGGGAAAGCTCAAACATGTTTTTCTTCAATTCATCTACTGAGTTTTTCAGACCTGTTATTTGACCTGAAATTTCAGTTTGGAGTTTTCTGATTTCTATCTTCATATTCTCTTGATTCTTATTAGTGTTCTCTTCTATACTTTCTTTGAGTTCCTTGAACATCTTCCATATTGCGACTCTAAACTCCTTATCTGAGAGACTGACTAGTTGGTTGGTCATGTCCAAGTCATCAGAATTGCCATCGTCATTCTCCATGTCTGGCGCTGGCCTGCGTTGTTTCCCCATTGTCACACTTGTATTGTGGGTTTTTCTACATGTTGTGGTTGTATTCATTGGCTAAATGATGTGAACAGCCTCGAAGGGAAGCAGAGCGGCCATGCTCCTCTGGCTCCTCCCTTTCTGGGCGTGTAGACTCACCTCCAGGGAAGGCAAGCCGTCCACAAATGAGCCACACACAGAATGAAATCAGGCCGAAAATGCAGCACAGCACAGAAGACAGGCAGATAGGGGTGCTGGCATCTGAGTTCCAGCAGAGTTCAGCCGAGACTCAAACTTTAACAACCAAACTTAAAATGGTGCCCATTATGATAGCATGCTGTGTTTGTGTGTGTGTTTGTGTTTGTGTGTGTGTGTGTGTGTGTGTGTGTGTGTGTGTGTGTGTGTGTGTAGCTATGGGATGATCTCTGGGAACATTGTTAAGTGAAAGTTGGCACTGGTAGTGGGATTGCTGCAGAAATATTGTATGTCTAAAATTTAACTATGAATAACTTTGTAAATCACAATCTTAAATCACATTAAAAATATGTCTCGAGCCAGACAGGAATAAAGGGTGAGGGTTTTGGTGACAGGTCAGCAGGTAGGGTGCTTGCCTTGCACACTGTAGACCCAAGTTCAATCCTCAGTATCCCATGTGGTCTCTTGAGCCCACCAGGAGTAATCCCTAGGTACAGAGCCAGTATTTACCTCTGAGCACCACCAGGTATGGCCCCCAAACAAAGCAATAAATAAATAATTTAAATGGCTGGCACAATAGTAGGTTTTTGAGAATCAGGAGTGTTTTTTTTTTTTAAAAGAGATTCCAAACTTGATCCTGTACGCTTGCCTCTGTTTCAAAGTTCTTTACATGATATTCATTCCATCATCGTAGTTTTTCAAGGTCTGTGCAAAAGTAAAACACTCTAACTGATCAGAATGTCTTTAGTTGGCAGTGATCATAATCTCATTCGAATTGCATTCAAAGAAACAAAAACAAAATCCCAGGGTGGAGCGTATTTATTAAAGCATGCTGAAGAGGCTTTGGACACAGTTTGATCAAGATGCTAACAACACTGTCAGGGGACCCCTCTCTCTCTCAAGCAGGCGCTCAGCAACCTTGGATTAAAAGAAACAACATGGACCTAGTTTCTGCAATATCAGAAACAATCCAAAGAAGACTCTGATATGATGGATCACATGCCTGTTGGAACCAGCTACTATGGCCAAGAGGGTAATGCACCTGAATCAGCCATTATTCATGGGAATGGGAATGGCAGCTGAGTAACAGAAGGAATGAATGCTTTTGGTGAGGGTGGGGGGTTGGGTCACACCTGGCAGTGCTCAGGGGTTACTCCTGGCTCTGCACTCAGAAATCACTCCTGGAAGACTCAGAGGACCATATGGAATGCCGGGATTTGAACCACCGTCCTTCTGCATGCAAGGCAAGTGCCCTACCTCCATACTATCTCTCTGGCCCAGAATGGATGCTTTATAGTAAAGAGGGTGCTGGTGAAATTTCAATAAAAAGTGCTCCCTTATCCTTCACACTTCTCATAAGACAGAGGATTCAAAGATGGGCTAAATAGCACCAATTTTCTGGAGAAGTACTCATTCTCATATTGATCGATTGACTGGGGTATTTGGATCACATTCAGTGGTCTTCAGAAGCTACTCCTGACTCTGTGCTCAGCAGGGGTTGCTCTTAGCAGATTCTGGGGACCACATGGTAGTGGGCCTGAACCAGGGACAGCTGTATGCCCAGTGTGTGCTTGAATCTCTATACTAGCCCTCATTCTCATTGTTAAAACCAAAATGCATGCTCTGGCTTACATAGTACAACTGGCCATCTTTCTGTGAAAAGGCCTCCTGATTTTGAGGTACTCACATGCATCAATTATGAGTTTCCTATTATGAGGGGCCAGCTGGAGGGACAGAGACAGAGACCTGCCAATATAAAAGCTGTTGGATCTTCAAAGAGATAAGAACTTGGCCAGGGTAGGTAACTCCTCAAGACATAGCCACTGACCAAAGGAAGTGGAGTGGCTAAGTGGGGTCAGAGGAAGTGCAAAGGCAGGAAGTCTGGGGTGACCTTAGGACCCTCTACTCAGGGCAGCCCTGTCTGAATTTACTCAGCTTCCCCTAGCTTATTTTTTTAAACTTGTGAGTTTTATGCGAGACTCTGCTTTATGAAAAATACCCCATAACTCAGGTTTAATTTCCCAGGGGGAGACAGATTTGAAATAATCATCAAATCTTTCCCCCCTTTTTTTGCAACTCTAAGCAAACTGGGAAATATTTTCCCCTGAGGGACGACTGTCCGGTTATTCATGCAATAATCATTTCCTATTTGCTTTTCAAAAAAAAAAATTCCAGCAGTGTTTGCATACAGCCCTCTTCAGTCCATCACTCTACATTAAAAAGGAGAAGAATAAGTAATTCAGACAGCACATCCGTGCGCAGGCTTTTATGAGGAATTCAACTTGACTTCACGGTCAGGGGTAGATGCAAATGACTCCTTGATGAAATTAGCACTGGACAGGCTGAAGGCCAAGGCCATTGTATTTTATTCAGAGCCTCATATCTAGTGCAGACCTGGCAATGAGTTTCTGTCCGGCAAGTGTCGGATGAATAAATAAGTGGTAGATGGTCTTACTTGAGCCTCAGTTGTATGGATTATTTGGCCAAAGATAATCAGAGAGCAAAGCTCCAGTTATGGCTGGGCAGGAAACTGAAAACAACTTCTTGTCATTCTCATTTTCTCATTAGACAATCACCAAAGTTGTTGCCCCATTTTACCCTTGAGAAACTGTCTCAGTGAGGTTGTTCTACTGTTATCTGGAAGGGACATAGACTTGGGTGCAGTCCATTGGGGAGTCTTAAGCAACCTAGCTTGAGGAAAGTATTTTCTTTTCCTTTATGGGATTTTTATCTCTTTCTCTCATGTATTAAATAAAACTATTAAAGCAAACAAACAATATGGTCAGTGCCAGAGCAATAGCACGTGGGCAGGGCATTTCCCTTGCATGCAGCCAACCCAGATTTGATCAAGGCATCCTATATGGGTCCTGGGGCCTGCCAGGAGTAATTTATGAATGCAGAGCCAGAGATAGTCGCTAAGTGCCACTGGGTGTGGCACTCCAAAATACAAACAAACAAAACCCACCAATGAACAATATAACCAAAATAGATCTTTCTTGTATACAGTGGTGGTTTTTTTTTTTTTTTTTTTTTGGTTTTTGGGCCACACCCGTTTGACGCTCAGGGGTTACTCCTGGCTATGTGCTCAGAAATTGCCCCTGGCTTGGGGGGACCATATGGGACACCGGGGGATCGAACCGCGGTCCGTCCCACGCTAGCGCTTGCAAGGCAGACACCTTACCTCTAGCGCCACCTTCCCGGCCCCGTATACAGTGGTTTTTATACACATTTGGTTTTCACCCATATCCTGGTCTGTAGTTTTCCCCAAGCCCTTGGACTTGCCCAACCAATGATCAAGTGTGGAAAAAGTATTTCTTGTTAAGTTACTAATCTGTCAATGGAAATACCCAAGGATGAGAGCTGGTCTCCAGGAGAGTTGTACCATCCCCCAACTTTCAGGAAAGAAAGGGACTAGAGACTGAGCTTAGTGGCCAATGCTCAAAGTATTCATCAATCATGCTAACATAGCGTTTTTTTGACTACATAAAACTCCATACAAAGAAAGGTTTGGAGAGACTCCAGGGTGTTGAACATTTGGAGATTTGGGGTAAAGTGCTATGCATAAAGAGGGAAGGATAGGTCTTCATAGTTTCTCAATATCCAACCCTTGACATCTCTTCTGTCTGGTTGTTCCTGAGTTAAATCCTTGGTGACAAGTCAACAACCCAGTGAGAAAAAATGTTTCCTGAGGCCTCTGATCTGTTCTACAAGTTCACAGAACTGAACGGGGAGGCAGTGGGCACCTCTGGCTTATAGAAGTAAGAGGCATAAGCAATAGTTTATGACTAGTGTCTGGAGTGGCAATATATGGGGACTTACTCCCATAAAATCCTATTGTATCTCTGGTTAGAAAGTATCAGATTGGAGCATAAAGGGGTGGAATTCTTAAATACTTACAGGAATCTGAGATTTGCTGATTGGTGTGGGCAGGCCTCCATGCACCCATGTGGAAATTGGACACCAATGTCAGAGGTAAATCAGCTTGCCAAGATGCACTACAGAACACAAGAACAGCAGGAGGCATTTATTGTTCTTTGTGTTCCTTTGAGAGCATACCCTGTGATGATCAGGAGCCATTCTTAGCTCTTCTCTTTGACGTTGTTACTCCTGGTGGCACATGGAGGAGAGGAGAGAAATCATACAATGCCAAGTATCAAACCAGAGCCTCTTGCACACAAAGCATGAATTCGAGCCTCATAAACTGTCTCTCAAGACCCACATTTACCATGCTGAACAATGTGGCATACAGTTTCCATTGAATGCTCTTGTGAGAAAAGGTGATGGTCATCACTCTCGTTTCACACAGCTAAAGGTAAGGAGGTTCAGAGGGGATGTACATCAATAGGTTTCAAACCAAGGCTCCATTCTGCTGCAAAGTTGCACCAAAACACAGTTTCCTCAGGCCTCCTGTGGCTTTGAGAGCTATGAGAAGGGAGAGATGAGGGCCAGTTCTGGGCCACCAGCTGGGGGGGCAGTAGGCTCCGCTCTGCTGCTTGGCCACACAATCGCTGATGCCAAGTCAGCTCTGTGGATGAGCTATTCCCAGGCCATGATGGTTCCAAAGCGCTGAGACAGCCTGGATGGAAGCCCAAGTGCCCAGAGGAAGGTGCCCAAGTAATAGATAAAATGCCAAAGCGAGCTGAAGCCTGCCAGACTCCCCCTCATTAAAAACATTCCCCCACCCCTCCTGTGCTCACAGAGATGATGTTGCAGACAGAAAAAAAAAAAAAAAAAAAACGTCTGATGAGCAAAGAGGTCCTAGTAAGCTCGACTCCAGCTTCAGCACTGTTTCTATGGTAAATTTCTCTCCTCCTGTGATGGGCATAGCCCAGAGAAAAGTGGGGGGGGCGGGGCAGTATGTGGCTGGTAGAACAGCTTCCTTCTCTAGTACCTCAGGGCAGCCTTGGCATCCCTGCCACTTCAAAGCCACCCACTTCCCAATCTCTCCTAGAAATGACAAAGCTCCTATTTTATGTTATTCAGAAACATGACCATGAATGAGTGGCAAAAAATAAAATAAAATAAAACCCACCCAATACCTGTTAATTAAAATCTCAAAAGATGGCACTACCACTGGTCACAGTCTACGATAACACTTTGGGCTGCCAATTTTACCTGGAGGCCAGACACCAGGATCAGTGTGACACAGTGCTCTGATCAGCCCTAAGAGCATGTCCCTGTGACAACTGGAAGCAATTTTAAAAAGGGAGATTTTAATCTTCCTGAAATCCCAAGCCTGGAAGATAATGAAATAATAGATGAGCAGCAAGGCTTTCTCTGCTTTTCCCCCAGAGGAAAGGTCTTCTCTTTCTGGGTATCTTCTTCGGGCAATCCCATCTCTAAAATACCTAGAGAACAACATATGAAATGAATACTTCTTACCCTTCAACAAATATTTATTGAGCATTTACTATGCGCTAATTATTCCTAAAGGTGCTGGAGATCTAGCTGGGAGGGAGGTAAAGCACTCCTACTGCTTAGATCATATGCAGAGGGAGGGGTGCTGATGAATGTGTGAACAGGGAACTTAAGTGCTGGAGTAAAGAAAATTAGGGGATGAATGGACAGAAACAATGTGTTCCTGGCTGTGTCCCCAAATGCAAAGGCTCAGAGCAGACTTGGCTGTTCAAAAAACTGATAGGGAAGCTACAGCGATATGACAGTGGGTAGGAGGCTTGCCTTGCACATGGTAAACCCCTGAGCCTGCCAGGAGTGATTCCTAAGTGAAGAGCCAGGCGTAAGCCCTTAATATCTCTGGGTGTGGCCCCCCAAAGAGAAACAAAAACTACGATAAAAAAGAGCTAGTATGGAACTTAGGTGCTTTCTGGGACCCAGAAGGTAGAGAAATGGAGGAAATAAGTTACCAAAAATAGGGGACCTCCAAAAGACTCACCTTGAAGTCTTCCATCTGTAGCCCAGTGACATTTAGGATGACCTTACTACCCAAACCTGGTGGTATTTCCCAAATATATTTCTCCTATGTTTCTTAGTGTTTTATCATTTCAGCCTCCCTCAGATCATAAGGTGGTATTAAAAAGCAGATATACCCTCTTGTCCCTTCCAAGATCTGAAGCAAGGAAAGTTGAATGGAAATGAGTTTGGAATGACCATATCTACTGCCCAACCTGCCCATCTGTTTAATGGATACTTTGGTACAACCAGACTGCAAAGTTGTGTCCTTGAAGTGGCAGAGACACACTTGCCATGAAATATCCAATTTATGGCTAGCCTTTGCATGGGGAGCAGGTGAGGGTGAGGGTGTCCATTGGAAATGGAGTGTCAGGCTTAGAGATGGGTTACCTTTCTTTGAATGGAGTTACGAATAGAGAAGCTAAATCATAGTTTTACATTGCAGTTTCCATCCCCAGGAAGAACTACAAGGTTTGAATATACGTGAACCCTTCTGCCCCATCCCCAATTTATATATAGGTTTGAAAGCCTATTCTCAGGAGTAATGGCATTAGGAGATGGAGTCTTTGGGAAATATTTCAGTCAGGAGGGAACACCCCTCATCGAATGGGATTTGTGTCTTATAAAAGCAGCACAAAAGAGCTCTTTTACTCATTTTTTTTTCCTCTAAGAAACCAGCAAGAGCTGCAGGCTGCAAAACTAGAGAAAGTATCCAGTCATGCTGATCAGTCTGGGTCTTGTCCCTCCCATTCTCCGGAACTGGTAATATAAAAGTTTACTAGCTACCAGTCCCTCAGCATTTTTGTTTATAATCATCCTTAGTGGGGGAAAAAAAAGAAGAGAAAGGAGACAATGGAGTGTGAAAATATTGAATTTTGATTTTACTTCTATGTAGACATCAAGTTGCCTCTGATTTTAGGTTTAATGTCTCCTTCTCCACAGAGAGGGGCTTTGAGCACAAAGATTGATAGTCACTGCTAACTGCAAAGTCTTCGAAAAGAGGAACTCTCTGAGCAGGGAGATGATGGCTGTTCTTGATGGGCGAGTAAATCTCCATCCCTTGCCAGTTGGAAAGAAGTGGGACAGAAATTCGGAGTTGTACATAGGTCCCTGGTCTGGCCGGATATGCTAGAACATGAACCATAAACCTCCATCACTTATCTTGGCAGAGAGGAAATTGGAATTTTGCAGGAAAGTTTCACAACGACCACTCAGCTCCAATCAATCCTCCCATCCTTGCTGTGTTTCTCAGCACACAGTGCTCTGCCCAGCTGTGAAGGCCCTCTAAGTGCTGTGTGTAAAACACATTTGTAGACCCTGATAAAACTATGTGCCTGGACTTACACTCTATGCTGATGATATTCCTTCTTCTCTCCTCTCTTCTACCCTGTGCCCAACACTTGAGTAATGGCTACAGTAATAAGGACTTGAGCACATTTTCTTGGTGCTAGGATAGATGGAAAAAGATTGAAAACACAGACTCTTAAATGAGTTCCATTCCTGCATTCCTGGTTCAGCCATCTACAATTAGGTGACTGTGGGCAAGAGCGAATGCCTTTGTGTCTCAGTTTTTTTGACCTATAAAATAAGGATAAGTTCTATCCAAGTAAAGATTAGATGAGACCATATGCTCAATTTTATACCACAACACGAGTGCACATTTTTTGTAATGCCCAGCAATTGAACCCAGAACTTTGCATAAGAGTCAATTGTTCTACCACTCACCAACATCCTCATCTCCTGCGTATATTTGACTAGAGGACATCAACACATAGTAGACACCAAATACATATTTTTTGCTGTTTTTGATAAGTTATTATAATGACATAATTGGATTGAATAAAGTGTGATCTTTCTTCTGGGATTTTAAATCTGCTGTGTGAGATAGACAATAAATATTTGCAATACAAGTTTCTAGATGGATAGATCTATGGGTGAGGACCTTCCCTTGTATATGAATGACTTCAGTTTGATCCCTGATACCAGAACACAGTTCCTGAGTACTGCCAGGAAGTGGACCCTGTCACAAGCGTAGGAGAATAACCCTCTAAGCCACTGGAAGTGGCACATATTATTTTACTAATAATACTGATAATACTTCTAGGGTCAGAGTCAGATGATGAGATCAGCGGGTAGGTATGCTTGTCTTTGCACAAGGTCAAACCCCAAGTTCGGATACGCAGCATCCCTATAGCCCCTTCAGCACTGCGGGGAGTAAGTCCCTAGGGGTGTAGACCAAGAAGTAACCTCTGAGTATTGCTCGGTATAATCCGAAAACAAAAAAATTATGATTTTAATATATGACCCAGAGAAATAGCACGAGGAGCTTAGCATCCTTTGCAAATATATGGTCATGAGTTCAAATCTTTGATGTACCACATGGTGACAAAGTTGGCATCTGGCAGTTCTGCTGTCTGAGATCACTTGGCACTAAGTGAATTCCTGCTGCAGCTCACCAGGAGTGTATGAATCACAAAGGGATGCAGTCCTCAATGAGCACTGCAACAGAAAATATGTGTAAGCATCACAGTTAGGAAGCATGAGCTCCGGCCAGAAGGTTTGAGCACTGAGAAACATTGTGAGCACCACCAACCATCAAGTTTGTAGGTCCCAGAAAAACCTGTGTATAAGTACCACACCCAAAGGAAGTTGGACAGTAAGCCCAGTGGCTGAGTCTGTGAGCACCACAACCTGGTGGCAGACCCCCCCATCCCCATGAACGCCACCATTGGGAGACATGTATGACACTCCCCTAGTCCCTCCCATCATTGCAACAATACCAGCAATGATGATATAGGGAAGGTAGTTGGGGGTGAAAAAAAAAGAAAATAAAGAATAAGCTATAGTATTTGGGGGCTCAAGGTGAGTCATGCTGCTGTTAGCATGTGGAGAAAAACATGTGGATGGTCTGAATTAGAGGCATCCTTGGATTTCCAGACTGCCCACACCAAGGAGTGCAGACCTCTTTTTTCTCAACCTTGAAACTGGCCCATGACTTAGTCCTTGGTTTTGTTTTGCCATTTTTGGTTTTGGTGGAGGAGGGAGGGGTGGTGCACCTGGTGCTGCTCATAGCTTATACCTGGATATGTGTTTAGGGAAAGAAGAGAAAGAAAGAAAGAAGAAAGAAGAAAGAAAGAAAGAAAGAAGAAAGAAAGAAAGAAAGAAGAAAGAAAGAAAGAAAGAAAGAAAAGAAGAAAGAAAGAAAGAAAGAAAGAAAAGAAAGAAAGAAAGAAAGAAAGAAAGAAAGAAAGAAAGAAAGAAAGAAAGAAAGAAAAAGAAGAAAAGAAAGAAAAGAAAGAAAGAAAGAAGAAAGAAAGAGAGAGAGAGGAAGGAGAAGGAAAGAGAGAGAGAGAGAAGGAAGGAAGAGGAAAGAAGAAAGAAGAAGAGAAAGAAAAAGAGAAAGAAAGAAAGAAAGAAAGAAAAAGAAAGAAAGAAAGAAAGAAAGAAAGAAAGAAAGAAAGAAAGAAAGAGAGAGGGAAGGAAGGAAGGAAGGAAGAGAGAGAGAGAGAAGGAAGGAAGGAAGAAAGAAAGAAAGAAAGAAAGAAAGAAAGAAAGAAAGAAAGAGAGAAAGAAAGAAAAGAAAGAAAGAGAGAAAGAAAAGAAAGAAAGAAAGAAAAAGAAAGAAAGAGAGAAAGAAAGAAAGAAAGAAAGAAAGAAAGAAAGAAAGAAAGAAAGAAGAAATAAGGAAGAAAGAAGAAATAAGGAAGAAAGAAAGAAAGAGAGAGAGAAAGAAAGAGAGAGAAAGAAAGAAAGAAAGAAAGAAAGAGAGAGAGAGAGAAAGAAGGAAGGAAGGAAGAAAGAGAGAGAAAGAAAGAAAAGAAAGAAAGAGAGAAAGAAAGAAAAGAAAGAAAGAGAGAAAGAAAGAAAGAAAGAAGAAATAAGGAAGAAAGAAGAAATAAGGAAGAAAGAAAGAAAGAAAGAAACAAACAAACAAACAAACAAACATTGGAAACCATATGTAGGAGCCTAGAATTGAACCCAGGTTGGTTGCATGCTAGGCAAGTGCCTTACCTATGTGGCTCCAGCCCCCACAATCAGCTGCAAACGATTCTGGTACTTTCTCTTCTGGTGAGGGTGGGGGTTGCACTCGATGGTGTTCAGGGATCACTCATGTGGAACACATGGAACCTGAGCCTCCTGAATATTCCCTCAAATTTTTGGGTGCCATCTATGATGGCCACTTCATCAAAAGCTTCTTGACTTCCTCCAGTTTTGGGGTGCAAGTATGTTCCCTCTTGGAGCCATTATGATGTGAAGTGTCCATTCTCATCATCAACCTCCTGGCCACCAACTGTACCACACCCACACATCAGTCCAGACAACACCTCAGAATCCTTAGATGTGTCTGTTCCCTCCCCTACTTTCCTGGATGTGATGGCAAACATGCCCATAGAGCTTGAAGAGATCATCTATTGGTTTATTTTTGAAACAGGAAGTAGGGGGGGGGAGTTTGCAATACAGCTGAAAATAAACCAGGGAGAAGTTGTGTAGGGTCCATTACCAATGAAGTGATGGTGGAGAGTTTCCTAGAAGCATTGGATCAGAAGAGGTTGCTAAATGGAAGGAAAGGGATCGCAGGCTCTAGGAAAAAAATTCCAAAAGACTCTCAGGGCGGGGGGCAGGTAACCGGGCCTGGTCAGCAATCACTCCTGGAGCAATTCCCTCAAAATGGAGCTCTAGGAGAGGAGGGGGGTGAGGGAGGGAGGAGAGAGGAAAGAGAGAAGAGAGGGTGAGAGGGAAGAGAAAAGAGACTGAGAGTGTGGTTCTGACTCTGGCACAGCAACTCTGGGCACAAACTCACTGTCTTATCCTGTCTTTCCAGGTAGAAAAATTATTTCTATTATTCCTTTTTTTTTTTTTTGGTTTGTTTTGGGGTCACATGCAGTGATGTTCAAGGGGTCATTCCTGGCTTTGCATTCAGGAATCACTCCTGGTAGTGCTTGGAAAGGACTATATGGGGAGCACACTTGGGTAGGCGGCATGCAAGGCAAGCGACCAACCCATTGTGCTATCTCTCCAATCCCAAATCTTACTCTTCTGAGCTAAGGGACTTTGTGGGAAACCCTGGGTTTCCCAGGAGATATGGGGCCTGGAAGTTTGCTTAGAAATCCCCCACCCTTTCACTTCCTATCACACACATCAAAACTTTGAGCTCCTCAAGCCTGGGAAGCTCACTCATTGCTCTTGTCCTGATCCCCTTGGCTCACTCATTTCAAAGCCTATAAATCTCCTTACTCTTCTCAGAAGAACATATGGGTTTAAGAAATGTTTCCCTAGTGTGATTATTTATCCTCCAAATGGTCCGGGTTTCTTTTACTTCTCTCTTTGGTCAGGACTGCCATCTATTCAAAGAGCCAATAGAGCTGACCCTGGTCTACCTTGTCCCTTACATGCTCTGCTTTTCCTCCAGCATTCATTGTTCCTTCACTCGTTATTCACACAATGTCTCCTTACATGATTTTACTTTTTAATTTTGGGGGGGGGGCAGAGATGTTTAAGCCATACCTAGTGGTTCAAAGGAACTATACCTAGGTCTGTGCTCAGGTGAAACCCCTGGTAATATTCAGGGGACAATTTAAGGTGTTGAGGGTTGAACACAGATTAGCTACATACAAGGCAAGTGTCTTAATCCCTATACTATACTATCTCTCCAGGCCTTCCTTAGGAATTTTTAGAGTAATCTCTGCCAGAGCTCTTTATTTATAATGAAGACCCTTTCTTATGCCAGGAAACTTCAGGGGTAGGGTCTCTTTGTATTTAAGTCAAGGTTATTCCTTTCCATGCCCCTCATATTTTGGTGGGCTTATACAAACAACAATTGCCACTCTAAGACCGTTTTTACTGTGCTCCTTTGACTCTAATCCTTAAAAAAAAACTCACATAAACTTTTGAGGTTAACTTAAACTAAAATGCATGTACATGGAAATGTAAAAAAAAAAATACTACGCCTCTAATGTCTAAGGAGTTACATAAGTTTTATGGCTTTAGATTGCCTTGTCTGCTGCTAAGAAATACTATAATGTATTACAATCTGGGGACTTGAGGGACAAAGTAATTGTACATGGATTCTGTTTTATTTATCTTAATGTTCTTTGGCTGAAAGGTCAAAGTTAAGATATCAGCAAGGGGATTTCTGAGAATTATGTTACGGGTGATTGTCCTTCCACTATAACTTTACCTTGTCCTCTTTCTTTGCATCTTTGTTCTCATAATTAAAAATTAAAAATTAAAAAAAATAATGAAGACCCTTAAAGAGAGTATTTCCTAGAGAAGTTCTAAGTCCCCATAAAAACTGAGCAGATTATTAGTTATAGTATGTCCCTTGTCCATCTGTATGTTATATATAACCCTCCCCATTATTAATATCCCCCACCAGAGTTGGTGGGACATTTGTTACCTACTGTGAACTAATTAGCACATCATTAGCACCTAAAGAGCAGAGTTTCCAACAGTTTTCATACTGGTTTGGTATATTCAGTGGTTTTGGTAAACATAGTATGGCATGTACCCATCATCACTGTTTCTTGTTTGTTTGTTTTTGGGTCATGCTCAGGGGTTACCCTTGGCTTTATGCTCAGAAATCGCTCCTGGCAGGGTCGGGGGATGATACGGGATTCTGGCATTCGAACCACTGTCCTTCTGCACGCAAGGCAAATGCTTTACCTCCATGCTATCTCTCCGGTCCCAATCATCAATGTTTTATACAGAGTATTTTCACTAAAAGTTTTCTATGTTCTACATTATCTTTACTTTTCCTCTAATTTCTAACAGCCATCAAACCTTGAATTGATCCCCATAGTCTTGCCTTTTCCAGAATATCAGATCGTTGGAATCATGCCATTATGGTTTTTCCATATCAACTTCTTTCTCTTAGTCATATGCCCATAAGGCTCCTCTACCCCTATACATGGCTGAATAATTTATTTTTTCTTTTATTTATAGAAAATGCATCACATATTTGACATAGTTGATCATAATACATTTATTTCCAGATAAGTGCAAGCAGCATTATTGAAAATGGAAATGAAAAACAAAATGGAAGAGGAAAGGAAGGAAGGAAGGAAGGAAGGAAGGAAGGAAGGAAGGAAGGAAGGAAGGAGGAAGGAAGGAAGGAAGGAAGGAAGGAGGGAGGGAGGAAGAAAGGAAGGAAGGAAGGAAGGAAGGAAGGAGGGAGGGAGGAAGAAAGGAAGGACGGAAGGAGGAAGGAAGGAAGGAAGAAAGGAAGGAAGAAAGGAAGAAAGAAAGAAAGAAAGAAAGAAAGAAAGAAAGAAAGAAAGAGAAAGAAAGAAAGAAAGAAAAGAAAGAAAGAAAGAAAGAAAAGAAAGAAAGAAAGAAAGAAAGAAAGAAAGAAAGAAAGAAAGAAAAAAGAGAAAGAAAGAAGAAAGAAAAAAGAAAGAAAGAAAGAAAGAAAGAAAGAAAAAGAAAGAAGGAAGGAAGGAAGGAAGGAAGAAGAAAAAAGAAGAAAGAAGAAAGAAAGAAAGAAAGAAAGAAAGAAAGAAAGAAAGAAAGAAAGAAAGAAAGAAAGAAAGAAAGAAAGAAAAGAAAGAAAGAAAGAAAGAAAAGAAAGAGGGGCCGGCGAGGTGGCACTAGAGGTAAGGTGTCTGCCTTGCAAGCGCTAGCCAAGGAAAGATCGCGACTGCGGTTGGATCCCCCCCGTGTCCCATATGGTCCCCCCAAGCCAGGGGCAATTTCTGAGCGCTTAGCCAGGAGTAACCCCTGAGCATCAAACGGGTGTGGCCTGAACAAAAAAAGAAAGGAAGGAAGGAAGGAGGGAGGGAGGGAAGGAAGGTGGGAAGGAGGGTGGGAGGGAGGGAGGGAGGAAAGGAGGGAGGGAGGAAGGAAGGAAGGAAGGAAGGAAGGAAGGAAGGAAGGAAGGAAGGAAGGAAGGAAGGAAGGAAGGAAGGAAGGAAGGAAGGAAGGAAGGAAGGAAGGAAGGAAGGAAGGAAAGGAAGGAAAGGAAGGAAAAGAAAGAGGAAGAAAGGAGAACAGAAAGTACTTTAGCAAGCTCATTTGTGAAAATTATTGTGTTACCAATGAAGTCATTAATACAATGGTTTAGTAAACTCTTGTTATATGTCCACTCTTTTAAATTGGGGTGTTCCTTTAGGGATGACAGGATCAAACAAATAAAATTATTCAGAAATTTAAAGCTATGATACTATGAATTTTAGGGACACTTAAACAACTACTGAGCCTCCTGAAAGAAGGCCCAGTTTGAACATGGTGACTATGTTCCTGGGCATGGTTACAGTTGCGAGACTTTCCTAGAGAAGGAAGATATGAGGGAGTGTGCCTATACTTGCTCTGAAATCATCTCAATATTTTGTGTACCTGGAGTGTGATCAGATCAGAGTCCCTGCAGAGAATTGTAGAAAGTTAGTGATGAGGTAGGCCACCTGGGAAATGGTGATCCTGGGTGATGGAGGGAGCAAGTGTGGCTTTGGCAGGGTGGAGGCTTGGCCTACCCTCTCTGCTTGAGATGATCAACTTTGTGCTGCATGAGCCAGTATAGATATACACTGGCTTGATTCATGGCTTGGTTTACATATTGTTTGAGAAAAGAGTAAGTCTATGGAGCTGACCCAGCAAACATGGCCATCTCATTTTCCAAATCATTGTATAATGTCCCATAATTTGAATGTACCATAGTATGTTTATTGAGCCATCCAACGAAGGATCTTTCCATAGTGTCTAAGTTTTGGCCATTAAGAAAAGAGGGCCCCCCAATATCCACATGTAGGTTTTTAGGCGAACTCAGTTTCCAACATTTTTGGATCAATTCCAAGTAATATAACCTTGGGGCCATGTGGAAAGTTTCTATAAGAACCTACCAACCTGTCCTCATGAAAAACAAATTTATTTCTTAGTTTCCTTCCCAATGAGAATAAAAGCCACATGAGGGCAAGCAAGGACTTGGTCAAATGCTTATACAGTGCCTACATTAAAGGAAGTACTTAAAAAAAAAAAAAAAGAATGAGTGCACGAAGCCCATGTGGTCCTGAGTTTAAAGCATCTTTCATCCTTTCTGCAGCCGGGACTCACAAAGCTTCATTTTTCATTCCAGTCCATTGCTCTCAACTTCCTGTGATTCCCCAGCAATTCTTGTCTCTCACAGCAGGAGCTGACTCATCAGTGGGGCTTACTCACACAGCTCTTCACCGCTTTCTCTACACCTCCCCATGCAGCTGGCCAACCTCTGCTCCTTCTACCCAGTTCCCTACTCTCCCTACCTTTTCAGTGGAAATTCCATAAGAGAATTAGTTGGTCGGCCTTGCCCGCATCAGGGCAAAGGGTTTGGGTCTTCGTGTGCGTTCTGACACCGATGGCCACAGTGATTCTATTTGCTGGACTCATGAGCACAAAACAGGCTGATCCAAACCCTAGGTTGCAGCAGTGGCCTTTCTGTGAAGCAAAGTCCGAGGGCCAGGCAGAGCAATAAGTACTTGGGGAAGCACTAGAGTACAACCCTGTGTTTTATAGACCTGCCCTAAATACACATGGGGCAGAGGGATCCAGAGTGATAGTGCAGGTGTTTAAGCATTTGCCTTGCAAGTAGTTAACACCAGTTCAGTTCCTAAAACCACATACAGTTCCCTGAACTTTACCAGGGGTAATCCCTGAGCACAGTGCCAGAATTAAGTTCTGAGCACAGCCGAGTGTGGCTCACCCCCAAACACCAAACCAATAAAGAAAAAAAAAAGAAAAAAGAAAGGCAGGAAAAGGACAGAGCTCTCTTCATGTGCCAGCAGAAACTTTATTCCTGGAGAATTTGGTCTTTTTGCACACAGGCCCCCACAAGTTTTAAGAATTATATAGAGTTGGACCTGGGCTTTATGCGTGAAGGAATAGGCCAGTCTTACCCTTGGGCTTTATCTCAGGATTGTGTATGTGGGTAGTTTCTGCCTGTGAGAAAAACAAGGAAACCCCAGGAACAATGAAGTGGCTGATTCCATCCCTGTGGGGAAGACTGGAGTCTCCAGAGAGCAGAGACAGAACTGCATTATGGTTTCAGAAGGCAATGCCACTCGGCACCCCTTGGAATGAGAAAGTGCAGGCATGGAAGGAAGCAAGTAAAACTTGGGTCACGTCTAGTGCTACTTGGGAATGATCCAGACCTTATGCTCATGCTTAAGGGACAATGCAGTCTTGGGGCTCAATTCCTGTCAGCATTACGCCAGGCAACTACCTATCTGATCTCTCCAGCCATGCAAGGGCAGCTGGACCCTGATATTACCAGGCACATGGTGCTAAAGATCCTCAAAAAGCTAGGTCAAGACACCTCATTTATTTTTTGGTTTTGGGATCACACTCAGTGACGATCAGGGTGTTGTTACTCCTGGCTATGCCTCAGAAATAGCTCCTGGCTTGGAGGACCATTTGGGATGCCAGGGATCGAACCATGGTCTGTCCTAGGTCAACGCGTGCAAGGCAAACACTCTACCGCTTGTGCCACGTTTCCGGCCCCAACACCTCATTTTTGAAGTCAAAAAGATTCCAGTTAAAACTGTGGGATGAGGCGGGGCGATGAAGACATATTACAGGGGCAAGGCACTTACTTGCCTTGCCTTGCCTGCTGCAGCCTTCATGTAATGCTCTGCACTGCAGATGGTCACCTATGCACTACCAGTATTGATCCCTGAGCAAAGAGCTAGGAGTAAGCCCTGAGTGTTGCCAATACGGGCGACAAACAAACAAACAGCCACAATCCAATAACAAAACCAAAACAACCTAATAACAAACAAGAACAACAATAACAAAAGAAAGCAAAACTAAACAACAAAACATCTGTAAGGTGGATGGGCACTTGCTTGCTGATAGAGCACTTGCCTTGCATTTCTGAGGCCCCAGGTTCAATTTTTGGCCTTGAAAACAAACAAACTGTGAAGTATACTATGGAGTAAGGATTAAACAAAGAAGAATATTAGGTAAATTTCATGCAAAGGAAGAGCAGGTGAAAGAAAAAATTGCTTCACAAAGGATCTAAATCAGAAATATTTATACAAGTGAGCAGGTACTTTAAGAGCCACAAACCCCTTAGAAATAAGGAAGCAACCCCCTCCCCCACTTCATGTACACACGTAAGATTCAGAGATTCTGCCTTAGCTTCCAATTCTGTCCCAAACCCCATGCCTCTGTTTTCCTGCAAAAAAGTAATGATACTTCTTGAGAATCCACAAGCTTCTAAAAATACCTCAGCTGAGCTGCAGTGGCACAATTAGTGAGGCTGCTGTCCCAGGAAAACCTCGTCACCATTTTGCTTAGATCAGAGAGTGGATTAACTTTGATGTTGTTCTGAACCCCGAGAGAGAGGCCACTGGGGGGTCTGCTCCCCTGCAAACATTCAATCTACACATCCAAGGCAAGAAGCAGGAGGCCCCAGCTAGAAATCCAAACCAATATTTTCCCCTCAGTGATTGAGATGAAAATACACACTAGGACTCCTGAAATATTTGACTTGCAATGTATTCCCTTTTCCCCCTCCCCCCAGTTCACTTCCTCAGCACCCCCAGCAACCTCTCCCTGAGTGCCAGCACTGTCCCCCACATGCAAGCTTGATTTTCACAAACATTATCAGCTGAGCTGTGAGACCGATGCCCTGTGATGGAAGGAATTGTGGGGGCCACTCTGAATGAATATGTGCAGGCTGCTGGAAGCATCCCAAACAAACAGACTGATGAACTTAAGCCCAAAGGGAGTTTACTGGAAGCAGGGGTGGGAGGGGGTTCTGAAAACAAATAACAATTGAGGATCGGGTTGCCAGAGAGAACAAGGGAAGTTTTAAGATTCTGGTCAGTTGGACTTAAGACTCCTTAGCAATGGGAAGGAAACTGTCATGTTTCCTACCACCTTTCTACCCACTCCTATTTCTGGGAGAAAGAATAATTGAACCAGGTTGAAATTGCACATGCTCAATCACCAGGAGCTCCCCGAGGCCAGACAGTGTTGGTTCTTGGTACCAGCAAATCTCAGAAGCCAAATAAGCTGGATTTGAAACCTGGTTCTGACACTCACCACAGACCTTGGAGCTAGTCGTTTTCACTATGCCTCTGAAAATAGAGGGGAACCACACACACACACACACACACACACACACACACACACACACACACACACACACACACACACTGGTGTTAGTGAGAACTCAATGAATAAGCCTAGATAGTGACTATTTCCTGGCAAATGTTTTGAAGCTACTAGCATGGGGATGAATGTAATGCATAAGGTATTTAGACTTTATTCTCCAAAAGGAATAATAAGGAGCTATTATTAGGGCAGGCTGAGTGGCTGTAAAGTGGATACCACCCCCTGCCACATCTCAGCCCAGACTGGAGACACCAGGAGGACACCAGACTCTGCTGATGATTCCTTTTTGCATCCTTCAAAGCACCTGGGTCAGCGAACGTGGCTCAGTGACTGATGCCAATCTCGTGCAGGTCTGAAATCTGTGAGCCTAGCTGGTTGAACCGACAGATCTCAGAAGCAGGGAGGACACTGGAACTGTAGGGAAAGCTTGCATTTGTTAGAACCTGCTGCCATGCTAATGATGTGCAATTTTTATTTTTGGAGAGATGATACCTATCAAATGATCCAAATGGTATAGACTGGTTATACTGTTTATGTAAATGTATGTATTTGCATGGATTGTTGCCTCATGCTTAGCATGAGGGGACAAGAAAACCACTAGTTACTGGTAATGCCACCTGGATAAGAAAATGGATCATCTGTTGGGTCAGAGTGATAGCACAGGGATAAGGTGTTTGTCTTGCACGTGGCCGACCAGTGATGGACCCGGGTTCGATCCCCAGAATCCCATATGGTCCCCCAAGACTGCCAGGAGGGATTTCTGAGCACAGAGTAACTAACCCCTTTTGGGTGTGACCCAAAAACAAAACGAAAAACAAAAAGAAAAAAAGAAAATGGATCATCTGTCCCTACACTTGTCCTGGTCTGGTTTTGTAGTTATTGTTGGTACCATAGTCCATTCTTCTGGCATGATCACACATGCACTCATTAGTTCTGTGTTGGGATCCAAACTGCCATCCTGCCAAGTTTGTCTATGGAGACAACAACTCGGAAAGCATATTAGATTTGGAATCATGAGGAAGCCAACCTGGTACTGCATAAGTTAATGATGTGTGATCTAGGTTCTGCCTCAGCCAATGCTGGTGAGCTAGGACTGGCTCAGCAAATGATTTGTGTTGTAGGACTGGACTCAGCCAATGCTGGACTCAGCCTAGAGCTGGGCTCAGCCAGTGATGTGTGACCTCAGCTCCTAATGATCTCCACTATAAATTAGGGAAATCTGATGTAATGCAGATTTGGAAGGGGATACATTAATGAGAAGACCCTCATTTTGAGGATTTCATTTGGAAGCTTTTCTGTTGTAAAAGAAAGGACCCAATTCAAATTGGCTTTAATGAAATAGTTCATTGGCTTCTAGTACTAGGAAATCTATGGGTTTCAGGTATAGTGGACCTAGGGGCTCAAAGATAACATCAGAATTGATGTCTCTCCATCTCTGATCTCACCTTCTGTCACAGTGTCTTCATGCTGTATCTCGAGCCTTGGTAACTATAGTCTCCTTCCCTTCAGTTCAAATGTAGCTTTCCGATGGTTGGGATAGACTATGGCTAGTTCCACTTGGGTCAGGTGGCTAGATGGATGCAGCGACACTGAGAATGAGGCTGGAGTTCAGGGGAAAACTGATCTTGGTTGGGCTGTATATACTGAACTCACAGAATTGGGGTTGTCTGAGCATGAGAGAAGAATGGTTCTCCAAAAGAAATTCAGGTTACTATTAATTGAAAGAAGTAAAATGGATGCCAAAATAACAATGTGCCTTCCACTTGGGTGTCTGACATCACATGATATAAAGCAGGATTCAGAGCATCTTTCTGTAGAAGTCTTTCTGTCCTCACCCTAACAAGCTCCAGTGAGGGCCTGAGGAGCAGCTACCTGGCCCGGTAGCCATCCATCACTCCGTTCTGAAAGTCTGTGTAGCCAGCGGGACCATATTCCTCACTGGCAATGAGCTACATCAGATCATTCGGTCCCTCTTCGTGTATATCTCCTGTCTCTTTATCCACACGGCAGACTCCTGGAGAGCAGGGGTCATATCTTACTCATTTTTGTGTCTCTGGTAGCACTCTGTGTGGTGTTTGGGGGCAAGGCAGATAGTCCATAAATCTGCGGGGAGATCGAACAACTGATTTATGTGTTTCAGGAACCCCAGAGGTAGATGGTAGTTTGATTCAACTGCAACACTACAAAGAGAAAATGTGTGCCCTCGACACCATTTTTGAAAGATCATATATCTTTCCTGGGCTAAATAATGCTGCCAGGTCAAGATAAATATATCCTCATTGCTTCCCAGCCCTGGAGCAGCTGGTATCCTTCTTATTCAGAAAGGATTGAGGGAAAGACCGAGGAATATCGGTCTTAGTTACTAGTATCTGGGCACTGGTCTTAGAGAAGCAGAGACCATGAAATGGTGGACATGACAGGAAGAGGAACTAGATGTTGTTCACAATGACCCCCACCCAAGTAATACTGCAGAGTCCCAATGCCCCCTAAGCTGACCATTATTAGCTCTGGATCTTGTGCTGAGTTCCACCCTTATTTGCCACATACTGCAAAAGGTGGAGGGAGGAGGAAGGCATGGAAAGACCAAGTAAAAAAAACAAACACAAACTACCTTCTCCTTGGATGTTGAAACAATTTTCTTCCCAGGATAGTATTATACTATATTATATATATATATAAAATATATCACATATATTGGTCTATATTATATATGATTTATTATATATAAAAAATTTATATTGGCACTATATTATATTGGTTCTATATGATATATGATATATAAAATATATTTATTATTAAAATATTATATTTTTTATACCATACATTAAATTATATAGATTGGTACAAGCCCCTGAGTTCCCGCTTTCCCAATCCCCCTGGAAGTTATTCCTAGTGAGAACAACTGCCCCATACTCTGCAATTCCATCAGAGGGCCCAAGAAACTGGGGGTGAAGATCACCCCAGTTGTCTTCACTGGTAAAAGGGGCCGAGCTAGGTAGGCTAATAAGCACAGAGGTGCCCCTCTTCCTTTGTAGACAGACGCTAGCAATCCAAGCCCCAGGGGATGAGAGAGAAGCAAGACCCAAGTGTCATCTACAAATCACCGCTGGGAATCTGCAGGCGCCGAGGGCGGGGCTAGGCCGCGGGAATGGGAGGCGGGCTCTGTCGCTGGCCACGCCCACACAGCTAACCCCGCCCAATCACAGGCCTCGCCCCTGGCTCCACCCCCACACGTAACTCCACCCCTGAGACCCGGAAGCAGAAGCCGTCCTGCCTCTTCCGAGCGGGGTCACAAACCCGGCCGGCGGGGGAACTGAGATTCGGCGTGTGAGGGTTTCGCGGCGGGTCTGGTCACCCTCCCCGAACCGAACCGAACCGAACTGAACCGGCGCCATGTCCCGGAATCTGCGGACGGTGCTCATTTTCGGCGGTTTCATCGGTGTGGTCGGTGCCGCCTTCTACCCCATCTACTTCCGGCCCCTAATGCTGCCGGAGGAGTACAGTGAGTGACCTTTGACCCCACCCGGGACCTTTGACCCCGACCAAGGCTTTTCTATTTCAGCCTGGCGCCCAGGCCTCCGGGGAGCCACGGAAAGCTCTTTTTGAATCGGGGTGCATCCGTCGTAGGACCGCGGAAAGAATGACTCCCGAGCCTCCTGCATGCTCCTCGAGAAAGAGCTTTTTTGGAGGAATAGTTAAAAGAAAATTCTTCGGGTCTCCATGGAGGTCCAGAGGGGATAGTACAAGGAGCGCGTGCACCGAGGCCTGGTCGACGCTCAGTGCACCTTCATGGGCATCTGCATGCCCCGAACGCTGCTTGTGCGTCGGCCTCGACTGAATTGGCGTTGAAGTGGCACTCGGGAGACGATGCCATCACCCGTTTTACAGATGGCAAGACCGAGGCTGTGTATAGCACATGCCCAGGACACACACACACACACACACACCACACACACACACACACACACACACACCAGTAGAGAGGCACTCGGGAGACGATGCCATCACCCGTTTTACAGATGGCAAGACCGAGGCTGTGTATAGCACATGCCCAGGACACACACACACACACACACACACACACACACACACACACACACCAGTAGAGAGGCAGAGCAGAAAGTCCACACACACACACACACACACACACACACACACACACACACCCCAGTAGAGAGGCAGAGCAGAAAGTCCACACACACACACACACACACACACACACACACACACACACAGACACACACACACACACACACCAGTAGAGAGGCAGAGCAGAAAGTCCAACCCACCTTCTTGGCTCACAGAGCAGCCATTTGGGTCTTAAGTGAGAAGTTGCAATCATGAGCATTTATATCCCATCTGAGCTTGAAGGTGCTTTTTTGTTTTGGGAACCAGGCCCTGCGATGATCAGTTAGTTACTCTCGGTTCTGCGCTCAGGAGTGATTCCTTGCAGTGCTCAGGGGACCATTTGGAATGCTGGGGATGGACCCAGGGTGGGCCTGGTGCAAGACAAGAGCTCTACCCACTATACTATCTTTATGGCCTCTTGAAGGTGGTTTTTATTGCCCTCTTTTCTATGCCCACCAGTATCTTGAGTGAAAATGTTTTCGAGCTAACCAGTGGTTAGTTTCAGTTCTTCCTCTTTTCTTCTTTATTTTTTTTTCTTTTTGGATTTCACTCTCTTCCTTTATTTCAATCTGGTTGCTCACAGAACACTGGTGAATATCTGGGGAGTGATTTCTTCCTTAATCATTCAAGCCCGATCATTCTCAAAGCCAAATTCTCCTTCCCTGAGACCTATACTTCACCAAGGGTTAGCACTTTGATACATCTGAAACCATCTGTCAGAGAGAAAATATTAGGCATTAGAGGCTCATTTTGTCCTCCAGGAAACCAGCATCATCTTGAAGATGGAGAAGGGCCAGCCCTGTCCCCTGGAGAATATTAGTGGCAGGCTAAGAGCTGGGCGGTCCGGAAGGCAAAGGCTCAGAGTAAATGCTCTTTGCCTCTTACAAATATGATAACATCGGGTTTCAGGAGACAGAGCGTTTTCTGTGCACACTCAGATTCCCCTGTAGCTTCTGTCTATCAGCCAGGATGGAAACGGTGTCTGTCCCTCTTACGTCTTAAGATCTCCATGGTCCACTGGGAGAGTCGCAGGATCCCATCTGCCCTCTCTGATCCTTGCTCCAGAGTACTTTACTGGGTGTGTGTGTGTGTGTGTGTGTGAGTGGAGGTGGCAGAAGGGGTTTATTTTGAATTCCACTAGAAAAGTGTCATCCCAGAAATAAAGACTAGAGCCTCTCGGCTGGGCTCCATTGCTTTTCAGCTGGAGATACTTGTCGCTGTGAATGGAGGAGAAGTTGAATTTGTTCTTGGGATCCTGTTAGGGAGAGGCCAGGGTGCTGCCAGCTTTGTGTGATGCCCAGGGCATCACACAAAGTCCCTGGTGTGATTCCCTTCCAAGGCTGAAAACCCCTGTAAAGGACCAGATAACCAGAAGGGTGGCCTTGTGCCTATAACCCAGCAGTCCCAGAGGGAGACTAGTTGGTAAATGCTTAGTTCATGCAGCAACACCATCCCAAGCCACCCACTCTCTGGTTCCATTCTAAATCATGTGGCCAGCTCTTACCAGAATACCTCAATTTTTCAAACATGGATACTAAAAGGTTGAAATCTCTGGCGCTCTTCTAAGCATTTTGTATCTATAGACCCATTTAATTCTCATATCAACCCTGTGGGAGCTGCAGTGCAGTTATATTTTTGGTAGTGCTGCTGCTGCTGCTGTTGGTGCAAGGGGTCGAATCGAGGGCTTCACTCCTGTAAGGCATGTGGTCTCTCCTGAACCACCTCCCAGGCTCTGTTGTTTGGATCTGCTGATGTGCCCCATGACATGCTTTGTGACTTAAAATAGGTCAGTTTTTGCAAATAATTCCCCTATGTAGAACGATGTGCCTTTCTCGTCTTTGGGTAAAGAGTTCTTTATGTTGATTCCAGATTAGCTTTCTTCTTTCTGTTATTTAGATATCTTGAGCATCTAATTAAGTAACAGAACTAAAATACTCTGATCTTTGTGACTTTTTTGGTTGGGGATCAAACTTCTCACATATAAGGTTTTTACTCTTCCACTGAACTATATAGACCAGGTCCCCTAGAATTATCTGGGGGGGGATGGTTATAAAAAGGTATTATAAAAAGGTTCTCTTTAACAGTAACCTGGAGGGTTATAATAAGGTACTCATTATGTAAGGATCACTAATATATATAATATAGATTATATTATTCTTTTGTTAGTATTTTCCTGGCATATCTATCCTCATACTTAGCTTTTATTTGCCTTAAGTTTCATAACCAGCCACAATTGTTAATTATTTTTTTCATAGGGACCACCCCTCAGAGGTGTATGATGGATGGAGGGGAAGGCTGCCCTGAAATGCTGTAGCCCAGCATTATGGGCCTGATTCTGCAGTGCTTGATCCCAATGTCACAGTGTTTGTCCTCTGTGGCACTTAGAGACCACTGGGGCAACATTTGGCAATGTTGGGGTGGGGGCTTGCTGTGGTCTGAGGATTCAACTTGGAGCCAAGCACCTGAGCCTTAGCTGGACTTTGAAATGGATAATCTATGGGCTGGAGCCTTATTACAGCAGGTTGTGTGCTTGCCTTGTATTCAGCTGACTCAGGTTTGGTCCCTAGGACTCCATTATCAATCCCTGGCACTCTATATTGACACACCACCACCACCACCATCCCAGCCTGCTAGGAGTAAGTCCTGAGTACTGCCAGGTATGGCATAAAAGTAAAAACAAAAATATTTTAAGTTCATTCTAGGGGCCAGAGAGACAGTACAGTGGTTAAGGCACTTACCTCACATGTGGCCCACCTAGGTTCCATCCCTGGAACATATGGCCCCAAAGCCCTGCCAGGAGAGAGCCTTGAGCACAGAGTCAGGAGTAGGCCCTGAGTATGGCCAGGTGTGGTCCTCAAACAAAACAACCACAAAAATTACCATTCTACTAGTCTTTTATCTGTGGAATTGATTTTTTTCCCTTCATATGCTTATTAATACATTCACGGTATTCCTGATCTTTGGTGTTTTCTTCTCTTCCTTATCTGCCTTTTGGGCCTCATTATTTTTCACTCCCTTTACTCGACTGAAAATTTTACCTTCTGGAATTCTTCTGTGGTCATTGTTGAAAGTTAAGTCAATATCTTTACCTCTTTTGAAAAGATACGGTCCATACAATGGGGAGCGTCTCCTACTGGCTTGAAAGTATTGCTTCATCCTGCTCGGGGTTCTTTGCTCCCCTCATCACTGGCTGCCTCCACGTCTTATACAGTCTCTCACCTGTGTTCCTTCCTCCGATCCTTCTTTCATCTGCCTCCTTTTCTAGTTGCCATTTTCTTCATTCTGAAATACATCTGTTAATCTATCTTGGTGGGAATTTGTGAGGGGAGGACTCCTTTCTCGTTTGGCAGAAATCATACATAGCACTCCAGGTCTTTCTTGGCATTTGAAAAGTCTATTGTGGTGCCGTTTGTTCTTTGAGTTGGATCATCTCGCTTCCTCGACGAAAATAGCTCTCTAAGCCTCTGCCTCCACAGAGTGCAGCTTGGAGGGTCATTGAAGTAGCTTTCAGGAGCTTTCAGCTTCACTTTACAAGGCCTCCTGGACCTATGGGAAAAGCTAATGGGGCAAGGATGTTGCTTGGTGGTAGAGCAACTGCCAGGCCTGTGTGAGGCGCCAGGCTCAATCCCCAGCAATGCAGAAATGGGAGGAGAGGGAGACATGAAGCTGCCCTTCCAGCGGAAAGGAGACTCCCCAACTAGTAGTCCTTAGTAGTCTCCAGTTCCTTAACTGCAGACCAGGACTGAATTGGGGAGCAATGTTTAAGAAGTAGAGTCCAGGGGCCAGAGCAATAGCACAGCTGTTAGTGTGTTTGTCTTGCTTGCAGCTGACACAGATTTGATCTCTGGCATCCTCATGCCCCGCCAGGAATGATTGCTGAACTCGAGTAAGCCCTGAGCATCACTGGGTTGGCCCAAAAACCAAAAAAGAAGAAGACATTATAGGGCTTTATGCTAGGTTCTGCCTCCTGTGCTTCGGCTCTTCTTCCTCTTTGTCACTTGGGGAAAAATACAAGAAGGAGTTGCTTCGTGGGTGAGAGGACAGGTTAATTCCATGCATCGATGGTTTTAGGTGCCTCTGAGAGATGTTCCAGCCCGGAACTGAGTTGGATTTTGGTGCCACATAACCACCATGGGAACAGAGTTGGAAAAAAAAGCCCCTCTTGGGAGATTAGAAGGCCCTCAGGGCAGACAAGAATTGCATTGGAGAGGACTCAGTACAGAATCCCTCCCCAAAGCACACCTCATGAGAAGTGGCATGGCAGGGAAGGACGTTGGTGCCAGTTTGCTGGTGGGAAGGCAGTCAGGGCAGGGCTGGCCTGACTGCTGTCCTCTGGTGGAGGCCCAGGATAGCAGGTGATCTGTGACTGAGAGACACGATCTATGGCCATGCCCCCCAGCCCCCTTTCTCCTTCAGTGCCTGAGTCCCCCACAGCAACTCTGACTCTGTTCTTCATTTTCAGCCACCCCTTTTAGCCTCTTTCTAGGGCTTCCTCTTCTGACCTTCCATCACACACTTAGATTTCCCAGTTTCCAGGGGTACTAAGCAGAAGCCCAGAGCCTATACAGTCACAAGTACAAGTTACTCCTCAGGTGGCAAGAGAGGAGTCTGGGTGTTAAGACTGGTAAATTCTTCAACTGGGCCAGTCCAGAGATAGATGCCAGAGAAGGACCAAGCAGAGGTTTCCAGCACCTCTGGAATTGACCTCACAATAGCAGGCAAAAAGATGACAATGAAGGCTGCTTGGTGAAATAAAGCCCATGAATGTTCCTGTGCCTTCTGGTTTGTCTTGCTTTGGGGGCCATCCCCTGCTATGCCAGGTCTCTTCTTAGGGGATCATAGGCGACTCTGAGGATCAAACATGGGTCACCTGCATGCAAGGCAAGTGCCTTGCGTGCTAAACTTTCTCTCCGTCTCTGTCTTCTGTGCTTTATTACAAGCAGACCCGCCACTATCTTGAGACTGCCTCATTCCATTTCCTTTTGACATTCTCCCTGGTCTGACCTGTAACTCATTTGTTGCCTCCCTTGGTCAGGCTGGACTGTGTGTGTTCTGTGGAGCCCAAGGTCAGCTCTGAGCCCAGCAGCACAGTGTGGCTGGAATGGTCAGCAGCGCTTATCTATGCAAAGCCCCAAGGTTGGGGATGCTCGTGCGGGCTCCTGGAGAGAATCCCAGATGTTGCTTTTTCAGTTCTCATCCTTTTGGAACAGCGGGGCTCACGAATTGGGAGGCGTACAGGTGCTGTGACTTGAAGCCCAATCTGTCTTTGTGTGTTGGAGCGAACAGGATTCCGAATCTGGCTTTTTAAAAATAGCATATGTCTTGGGCCAGCCTGGCAAACCGGAGCGAGCAGACTCATTTTCTGTGCGTGGGTCACGGTACGAAGGGCAGAGAGGCCTGGCATTAGGATTTTTCCAGAAGTCCAGAGCTGGATCAGTCCTCTCCCCTAGAGGACTTAGCCAAGATCACTTAGCCTGTTAGTTGCTGAGTGGACTCTGGACCTCATGCTTGACCTTGTCCACTGCCCTGTGTGAAGACTCTCTCTTCTGGCCTCTAGTTTCTCCTGGAGGTGCTGGGAGGAGGTCACCCTTTTGTTTTAGCTCCTATTCCTCTTTCTGTGTTGCCCCAGTGGAAAGTGTGTTGTGTGGAGTTGGAACTGGATTAGAAGAAACTAAGAAAGCACTTGTTGGGGGAATGCGTTTTTTAGCCCATGGCAAAGCATTCTCTTGCTTTCACTCCAAATCCTTGGACTTGGGACCCACTGTGGAAGGCCCAGCGTGAGCAGGCTCCCTGTGTTCAATATTCTGGCAAGGACTCTGGTGTTGGCAATGTTTGGGGGAGCCTGCCTGCCGTGACCACTTGATATCACCCGACCCCCCCCTCCCCCATACCCATCTGCTTGATGGCTTTGGAGACAGGTCATTACAGACGCATCTCAGTGAGAGCAGCAAACTGGAGTGCTGGGAAAGTCCCTCCTGCAGTTTAAGATACAGCAGAGTAATGTCACAGAACCATTGGATGTGGTGGACTGTGCTTCTTGGGAGAGGGGTTGTACATTTTGTTATTAAAAACTAAAAGCAATCAATAGAAAAGATGAAGAGTCATACACTTCTGTACACCTATCTTTTTATTTACCAGTTATTAACACCTCACCTCACCTGCCTTCTCTCCCTCCCTGTGTGTGTGTGACATTGTGAGTTCATGTATATGTCTGTTCTTACCTTTCAAAATCTCAGCTGTCATTCTGCATCCAAGCCTTCGTTCTTAAATGAGCCATCACTCTTGAAAGAGAACACTGGGGTTTGCTTTCCCCCACACTTCCAGGCAACTGTAGTTTCCCCCATGTCATCCTTACAGGCCATCTCTTGATGTTACCATTCCAGTGACCTCAGGCCAGGGTTTGCTTCTATCTCAGAGAGTCTTTGACCAGAGATTGGGCCTGCAGTGGGCTGTGGTGTCCTGGAGTGGTGGTCCTACTAAGCAGGGCTTTACAGTCAAATTCTACAGAGACCAGCTCTGCCCCATCTTCCCCCAGTGCCATGCATGGTCTTCTTGAAACCACTGACTACTACTGCAGTGCCCACACGGAGAAAGGCTGAGAGGGAACCACTAGTCTGCAGGCTGGGGTAGGGGTGTGTGTGGATCCTGGTGTGCAGGGCAGGCTGTGGTTTATGGGTGTTAAAAGTTGGAAGCTGTTTGTCAACCTTGTGCCTATCTTTTCCTTCCTATGTCTTCTCCCTTTCCTGCTGGTTGGCTCCCGATTTTTGTGCTGTGATCCCCTGTATATGTGGCTTTAACCTATAGTTCCATGGACTGTCCTGGGGATTAGGACTCTAACAACCAAACCTCCAGGGACCAACTCTTGGCTCCAGTGTGTCTCTTTGTGGTGCTGTGAGTGTTCAGCCAAGGACCAAGCCACACCGCAGGTCTCAGGCAGCCACTGGCTCTTGGGCTGTGCTTTCCTTTATGGGGACGTCAACATTCTTAGTGGATTCTTCCTCCACTGGAGAAAAATGCACTGTCTGCCTGCTGTTACCCGTTTTAATGATGTATCTTGGCCCCTTAACCCCAGATAACAGTCCTCAATTAAAACGACAAATCTCACCACTGCCTTAGCACCAGGGGGCAGAGTCGGGCTGGCTGAGAGTCCGGAGTACTTCCCTCCCCCTGCCACACATACACACACAGACATACACACACCCCAGCCAGGCCTACGGCACACAGCGCTGTGTCTGAATCATTTCTCCCCTGCAAGAAACAGGCCCCCCTCAGAAAAAGGCAGTAATTAGCATAGCCTGATTTGTTCCCCAAGTTAAACCCTGACTTCTCCGTTGCCCTTTTCCTGAGGTTTATAGACATTTGCTATTTCCCTAATGATGGCAAAATCGAAGGCCGCTGTCAGCCTCATCAAGATGTACCGCTGAGTCCAGAGCACCCCGTGGGTTTTCTTTCCAGCTTCTTTCTGTATTCCACACTCACAAATAAAGCATCTTTGTGCCCTATCATGAATTTATCTACGACGGCTTTGGCTTAGAGTATTTATAAAGCATGAATGGATTAATGGGGATGATGGTTGTAGATAGGATGTTAATAGACCCCGTTATCATTGAATGGGGACTGGCTCCAAAGATCAGTTATACTGCCTGTCCAAGCCAGCCCCCCTCCACCCAGAAAATAGGTAGTTACATAAGGATAGGATTATAAAGAGATTATGGTCTATTTAAATAAGTCCCCAGCCTCTCTCCAACCTCATTAGCAGTTAGCAAGAAAGTGGGAAGACAGAGATTTTGCTCTCTTCCCTCAGCCCTGCTCACATCCCGAGATCTGAGCAGTTTCATCCCTCTCCTTGTCCCCCAGAGTCACTTGCCTTTCACACCAGGCCCACTGCCTGCAGTTTTGGCCTTGCAGTATATGCCTTCTGGTGAATGTGCCAGGTACTCCAGGATGTATGAGTTCCTTACATCTGGCACCAGAATAGAATGCTTTCTGGATATTCTGATTTGTCTGACTTTTTGGTGCCAGAGATTGAATCCACGCCTTTCTGCCAGCCCCCAGCCAGAGTTCCCAACATGTGTGCGCACACACATATCCATAAACACCCCCCACACACACACACTCACACACACACTCCTCCCATAGGTCTTTAAAACGTCCTCTGTCTTTGAGTATGGACTTTTCAGGTCTGGGTCAGGCCATCAGCTTCTGCAAGTTGTGTGATGATGGCTGGTGACCTGCTTGAGACTGTCCATGTTTTGACCCGCAGTGAGAGTGAAGTCAGGCTCAGCCCTCCAGTGACTCAACATCCTACAAAGTGAGATGTGCTTGGAATTGGCCTGACACCTGAGAGGCACACGCTCAGCCATCCAAGATGGGGAGAAAAGTTCTGTCCTAGGTTCTGTCATGCCTAGGTTCCCCCTCCCCTGCCCTTTGGTTGTCTTTCACTGGCTCCTTTTCCCTGAAGCTCAGAATAGCTCAGCCCGGTGGTCTTGATTATGCTCTGACTTCTCTGGTTCAGTTGGGCTCCAGGATGCATGTAATCCCTGTTGCCCCACTGTTTTATTTGCCAAGGCAAAATTTAGCCTTGGCAAATTTATCTGGTCGGTCACTTAGGATTGACTTCCTGTCCAGGTGCCCCAGGAGCATCGAATTGAAGGTGTCTCTGATTTGGCAACATTCCTCCTCCCCCAAAACACACATACACACACATTTCTTGTAACTTTATGCTGGTGCAAGTTTCTGCGACTCCAGAGTCCTGAGTTAAGAGCAAAGCCTAGTATGAACTAAGAGCTAAATGTGGATTTAAAGGAACACTGCTGGATTGATTACGAGACATCCAATGACTGTAATTTCGAAGTAAACATCCTCTGGCTCCAAGTCTTTCCCCTGGAGAAGCTGCCATTAGTTGTCAGGACACGTAAAATACTCAGCCCTTGTTCTCACAGACCTTGGCTGTTATTCTCAGCTTCTTGGAGAGCTGTGTCCTCATACTCAAAGCCCACAGAAGGAAAAAGCCCCATTTCCCTCTCTCGGCCCTGCCTGTTGGGCATGGCCCCAGCGCAAGCTGTTGGAGCCAACTCGTGCTTGCTAATTGGCACAGCACCTGCAATCAATTAGGGAAGCTTCAATTATCCAAACCGAAGCCACCCACCCAAAGATTAATTTTCTGCTCTATTTCCTATCAAAAACATAGCAGCTTTCACTCTGGGTCTGGTCCTGCAGTGGAGTGCATTTCAGATATAGAAACAACATCGTTCTCTTGTTCCATTGTACTTGCTCCTCCGTGGCAAGGAAAGCCACGACAATTGTACTTCCCCTCACAAAATCACGCCCACCCATACTTTGAGAAACCGTTTTTCTTTTTCTCTTGTTTTGCTGCTTTTCCAAAATGCTGAGCTCACCAAGAAGTGATGCGAGTCATACGCTTTTCTGTGACAATCTGGCTGCCTCTCTTCTCAAAATTACCCAGCCATTCTACTTCATGGGCCCTCGCTTCCACATCCAAGAGGGTTGGGAGTTAGTTTGGCTCAGGTGGTTCCCCTGGCTTTCCAGTAGTCCCCTGCCAGGTAAATACAAAGATTCTACCACCCCTGCTTACCCCCCTGCTGAAGAATAAAGAGCTTTTTTTTTCCCTGTGTGTTTTTCAGAGAAGGAACAAGCTATCAACCGAGCTGGAATTATTCAAGAAGATGTGCAACCACCAGGTACTTACAAGTCCACACCAAATCTCATTCATGCAGGCTTGAGAGAAAGTGGCTTTGCTTAGAGGTCAGGTTGTAAGGCTGCTGTTCGATGTCATGGCCTTTGCCATTTGCAAAGTTCCACCCCAGACTTCGTTTCAGTATTTCACCACAGAATCTTTTCCTGCGAGTTTGAGTTTGCAGGTTCCTCTTTTGCATTCGATAAGTAGGCATAAACATGTAACAAGTGTGCAATTAAATATGAAGTGTTGAATTGCTATTTTGCAGACTGATTTTCCAGGCACCTATTTAAATGCTCCCCTCATGGGAAAGTACTGAGTGCCTCTGAGCCATTTTAATTGATGACGGGATTCTGCTTTTTTCAAAAGCCCAAAAGTTACCTTTCTGATGGAATGCTTTGTTTCTTTCAGATGATCCATGTTGGCCAAGAAGGACAAGTTTCTAGGCTTATTAATTAAAACTTGTATCATTTGCAGCAGACTTTATTATTATTATCATCATCATCATCATCATCATTTTGGTTTTTGGGCCATAGCCGGCGTTCTCAGAAATTGCTCCTGGCAGGCTCGGGGGACCATAAGGGATGCTGGGGATTGAATCTGGGTCTGTCCCGGATTGGCCTTATGCAAGGCAAATGTCTTACCGCTGTGCTATTTTCCCAGCCCCCTTTATTATTTTTTAAAATTGATTTGCCTAAGTCAGATACTTAACTTCCTGTTAGGAGCTCGCTAATTTTTTTGAAGGTACTCACACCACTGTTGCTTCCCCAGTGGCTCAATTCCTGCATCCCCACAGTTAGCCTGTACTGTCTCAGACCCAGGTCAATTGCCCACCTCACTCGTGATGCTAATGCTACTACGCTTATCTGGGGGATGGTGGGAAGTTTTAAAACAAGCCCCAGTTCTGCCTCCAGTTTCTTTCTTTCTCTAGGGTTGAAAGTGTGGTCCGATCCATTTGGCAGGAAGTGAGGAGGATGTCAGCACATTGTGCAAGAAGGCATTTTGCTTCTTCCATTTGTGCTTTTCATTCTGCGTCAAAGATGCCACTGACCTCACTCAAGGGAAGCGGCACAAGAAGAAAACGAGAATGCCCTGGATAAATATCCTGTGCCCTAGGATTAATCTGTTCCTGCTTCCCTTCCTTATAACCCATCAAGCCGGTAGGAGCAGTTTCTTGATTCAGTGACTTCCCCCAAATGATTCGCTCCGACATGCTGGCTTTGCAGGAGACCTACTCACTATCCCATCTTTTCTGCCCACCCAGCCCAGGCTGCAACGTGGAGACGCACAACTAGCAGTCTTGGGGAGATCCAAGTCTATCGTTCGCCTGTCTTTGAAATAGGAAATTTTCTTCAGGAATCCCCAAGCTGAGTCTCCTCACAGGGCTCTTTGAAATGTGAACATGAATAATACTCTGAGGATAAGTACATTGCACCTTTTAAGAATAAACAGTTCGGCTAAACTGTCTCATTGAAGTGCTTTACTGCAAGTCGGAAAGTAGATAAGATGTGGGTTGAAGTTGATGGTGGTGTATGCAGAGTCAAAATCAAAATGAACTTCTCACCGGAATTGTGTGCATTAAAATTATACTTTCACTCTGCTGTGTGGTTTCTTGTGTTTTTCTTTTGTTTTGTTTTTGAGGGGGACTAACATTCTTTTTTTTTTTTTTTTTTTAATGAACTCATTAAATTGGACCAAGAAGTCTGATTTGACTATCTTGACTCAATCCTTGGTGGTTTGTAAACAAACCATTTTATTATTTTGTTTATTTGGGGGCTATATCTGGCGATGCTCTTAGGTTACTCCGTGAGTCACTCTTGGCTGTGCTCAGGGGACCATATGGGTTGCCAAAAATTAAATCCAGGTCATATGTGGGCAGAGAATTGCCATACCTGCTTTACTATCACTCTTGCCTCAACAGACCTTTTTATTATATTTTGTTTTTTGAGGCCACACCTGGAGGTGTTCAGAATCACCTCTGGAGGGGCACAGGGGACTATGTGGTATTCTAGTTATCCAACCCTAGTCCGCTTTGTGTAAAGCAAGTGTACTATCCATTGTACTATGGCTCTGGCCTCCATAAGCCTTTTAAAAGGTAAATAGCAAATGTTGCAGAGACAAAGCTCTTGTGTGCCAAACCTAAGCCCACTTGCTGCTGCTCCCTGTCTGCTGTGCACTCCCTGGCCCCTTGATAGATTCTGTCCTTTTGAAGAGATACCTCTTCTCAGAGATCTGCCTGCACACAGCTTGAGGCTTTCTTCAGATGAACTGCCCAGTAACCTCATCTTATGATTGGAAGACTGGGAGTGGGCTTACGAGAAAACCCGCCTAGTCAAGTAATCACTGTCAAACAAAGAATAATATGTTTCAGGCCAAACCCATGTGGCCATTTGTGCGGGCACAGTGATCCCCAAGCGTTGAGCTGATGAGTCGTTAACAGCCCCATAAAAGAAGTTGACTCACTCCAGCTACATTCAACCACAGTTTTTCCCACAGAGGGAGTAACGGGAAGTTATGTCACAAAGTCAGATGGTTTGTGGGTGTCCTGATGGGAGGTTTCTTTTTGATGGAGGCTGGTACATGGTGCCATCTGCTCGGAAAGCATCCAGGTAAAGTGAATGTGTCCCTGTATCTGGGAGGGGAGTTTGGGGAGTTTCCCCCTTTCCCGCCCAACACATGGCCTGTTTGCTGATTGGGAACTACTCATCTGCCTTGGCCTTGACTTTGAACTTAACCAAAGGCTTAATGGAGACAAGATGCTGGTCATACCTATTCCATGCTATTCTGGAGGTGGCACCTTAGGCTTGGAAGTTGTCATTGAGGTAGTACCTTGGCTCCAGGGATACCTCAAAGATAGTGCTGAAAGACTCCAAAGAGGGGGGATGTTAGTCAGATACAATCAGAAAACGGAGATAAAGCTTATTGGTTTATTGCTTCTAACTGGATGATTTTCAAGAGGCACGCCATTTCCTTTACATATTCGGTATACCCTCCCCCCCCCTCCGATTTTCTTAGGGAACTGCAGCTTTCTTTGGTGGGGCAGGGGTCATCCTCGAAATTTCTTAAACTGTGGGTCACTAAACTGGATGTGGGGAATATGCAATGACAAAATTAAAATCAAGTTCTAATGAAGCACAGGTGTTTGTTTCTGGCAGTGTTCATTCATGCTGTGCTTTTTGGTTAAAAAGTGGTCAAGACCCTGGTCTAGGTCAGTGATTTCCCTCAGTAATTAGGGTCCAGGACCCTTTTAGGGGCCACATCCAGAGGTGTTCAGGGCTCTACTCACTTTTGTCAGATTTGGGGAACCATATGAAGTGCCAGGAATCAAACTTAAGTGGGCAGCTACAAAGCAAAAACACCTTACCTTCTGTACTATCCAGCCTCACTAAGACCCTGTTTAACTCAAAAATGAAGTGCCAGAGCATTTATTTATTGGTTTTTGTTTGTTCACACCCTGCAGTGCTCAGGACTTCTGCCCATTTCGTTCTTGGCAATCCTTTGTGGGGACCATATGTGGTGCTGAAAATCAAACCCCAGGTCTGCTGTATGATGCAAGACATCCACCTTATCTGCACACTATTATCTTGGACCATAAACTTATTTTACATAAAATCATTTTTATTTGGGCACCATGGTTTATGATGTATCAACAATAATTTCAGGCATATCATGCTTCCACTGAAAACCTGCTTTCACTCTCAAGTTCCTTCCACCAGTATCCCAGAGTTCTCTTCCCCTCCCCACACCACCTTGCTGTCTGTGAATAATAAGATCTCAGAAAGTACAAGATTTAAAATATGAAGTTGAATATCAATAATAAACCCTGCAGGTCTGTCAGACATTTTTTTGTGTGAAAAGCTTATTTTCCAAGACCAAAAAAGTAGGTCACCAGCTTCTTTAATGACCAACTTACCCAATAGCTGGGTTCTCATCAGCTTCTGTATCCATGTGTTACTGTATCGCATGCCGTGCAGCCTCAGGAATACTTTCTCTGCACAGCCTGACAATGGAAGTAAAAAGGCAAACGAGCTTCGCAGTATTGTCAGAACAGTTTGACCCAGCAGAAGCCCTGAAAAGACCTTAAACATCTAGAGATCCCTGAACCATGCTCTTGCATTCCAGTTGAGTGTTTTGATTTTTTTTTCTTAGACCTTTTAAGAATAGGGCCTTTTCCTGTTACACTAGCAGTCCAGAAGGCAAAGGGTGGAGGTATGAGATGCATGCTGGGAACAGGGATGGAGGGAGGACAAAACTGGTGATAGGAATAGCCCTAAATCACTGTCACTTTGTACCTTAAATATAACTGAAAAGTAGAAATTCAGACTGGTCACAATAAAAATTGTGTGTGTGTGTGTGTGTGTGTGTGTGTGTGTGTGTGTGTGTGTGTGTGTGTGTGTGTGTGTGTGTATAAGAATAGAGTCTCTAGACTAGAGAGATAATACAGGGGTTAAGGCACTTGCCTTGCTGATCCAGGTTTGATCCTCAGCACCATGGGACACCCCCTTCCCACTCCCAGTGCCACCAAAAGAACACTGAGCACAGAGCCAGGAGTAGGCCTTGAGCACTGCCAAGAGTGGTCCAAAAACCAAAATGACAATGAGATCTCTGCACTTTTTCTGACAGTTACTAGAGTGAACAGTGCTTTGGCTTTTGATATTATGGGAAATAAGGGCAGAAGGAAATGGATACAAATTCTTGTAATTGTTGTCAAAATGAGGGAGTTGGACCTTTTATTTTTCATTATCAGGCTGTGACATCTTTAGGAAACCTGATTGAACATTTTTTTATTTTTGATTTGAGGAGACATACCCAGTAATGCTCAGGGCTTACACCTGTTTCTATATTCAGGATCATTCTTGCAGACTCAGGGGACCATATGGGATGCTGGGGATTGAACCCAGGACAACCACTCGCAAGGCAAGTGCCCTACCCCCTGTGCTATCATTCTAGCCCCAGCCTTGGTTGACATTTAACCCACCAAACCAGAGACCACAGTGATGACTGATCACCAGCTATATCCAGGAGAACTTAAATTGTATAACTTGTTTTTCTGCCATTGTATTGACTGATGGGAAGTTTAACCACATCTGTGGGCCTGCTTTTTAACCACTTTTGTGCAATGTATTTGGATCATTACATTAGCTTCATCCCTTTTGTTTCCACAGGCCCTTATTTGTTTTTCTTGATGTTTTATCAATTCAGTTTTCCATCTTGTATGTTATATGAGATCCTTCATTTTTAAAGGAACACAATTGGATGTATTCACTTGAAAAATAACTTAAAGTCTTAGGGTCCGAGAGATGAATAGGTAAGTTGCTTGCTTTGGATGCAGTCAACACTGGTTCTGTCACTGCATATGGTCCCTGGGTATTGCCAGAAGTGATCCTTGAGCACAGAGCTACGAGTAAGCCTTGGACACAGACAAATAGCGCCCACTTATTTGTTTCCACCAAAAATAAAAACTAAAAAAATACACATATAGTCTTGCAAGGGAAATGTAAATTCACAGATGAAATGAAAATAATACAGAATACTAAAATTATCTTTAAACTGAGCACAGGTTTTGCCTGCAGGGGTTCCAAGCATCTCTAGGCTTAACTCCCAAGCATACTGCATGTGACCCCAAAACAGTTTTTTACATCTGTTGTTCTGTTGCTTAAGCTCCTGGTTATGGTAGCCTGGTCCTGCAGGTCTAGGTGTTTTCACAGCAGAAATGCTTCCCTAAGGTCATCAAAGACATGTGTTAGAAGATCCTAGTGGCCTGAGAATGTAGAGTGGGGTCTGAGTGATAATACAGCAAGTAAGGGCATTTGCTTTCCATGGGACCAACCCCGGGTTAGATCCTGGGCACCCCCTATCTTCCCTCTAAGTCCACCAGGAGTTGTCCCTGAGCACTACTAGGTATAGCCCCAAAACAATAAAAAACAAAACCCCAAGAAATGTGCAAAGTGGCCCTAGGAAAGTCTTAATTCCCATTAGCAGTACAAGAAAGAAATGAGCTCTGAGATACAATTTCAGGGGAAGTTGGTGCAAGAAGGAGAAAGTACAACTCAATGATGAATCATGCATTCTATGCAGGGTAGTAATCAGAGTACATGTTCATATTTGATATAGATAAAGGAGAAAACTTGGGTCAAAGAAGTCACACATTCAGGGGCCAATTAGGATGCCAGGGATTGAACCTGGGTCAGCTGCATCCAAGGCAAGCAGCCTGCCCACTGTGCTATTGCTCCAGCCTTGGATTTTATTTTGAGCATCTGAGTGTTGCATTGGAGCATGTTAAATCAGAATCTCCTCCCCTGCCCTTCAAAGCATGTATGCTGCTCTCCCTCCTCAGCCTACAAATGTGTTCTGCTCCCTTGGAACCTGCAGAGGGGGTATTAGTCTTCCCAGCAGCTAGGTAGCCCTGCTGGGCTCTTAGCACTGAGAGATACAGGGTACCCTTCTCACTCTATTTTCACTGTATCCGGTGGTTTCCCCCACATCCTGATCCTCTGAACTCCATAGGATGCAACGAAGTCTCCCTGCTACCCATAAGAGTTGGGGAGCAGTCCAAAACAGTCTCTTTCTTCCGGCTTCCTCTGTGATCAGTATGATGAAAAGAAAACAGCATGCAAGACAATGCAGAGTCTTATCCAGATTTTTTTTTTAAGTGAAGGAAGGTTACTTTTTATTTAATGAAATCTACTTAGGAAAATGTGATGGTAGAGAAAGAAAATATGTGTTCAAGAGAGAACATGGGCTTGAAAGATCAATAAATGTTGTCCAAACTCTTGGTCATAGTCAGCCAAACCCCATATTGTTCAAAAGGGGCTTCAAAGCCACTCAGTCATTTTATAGTTACCCCTTCCCATTTTAAAGAGAATGAGCATTTCATTGCACCCCACCCTGCCACCTTTCCCTTTGCTATCATCTCATCATGGTTTCCATGTCTGGGGCCTACATTCTTGGTTTTAGTGCTCCAGTATAAGTGGAAACCCAGGCTCTAAAACTAGGATCTGGTGGAGATGTAGGTCTGGAAGCAAATGCTGATGCAGGAGATGGTCCACACAGTGAAAGGGTGGCAAGAATGGGTTCAGGAATTCCAGCACAAAAGCCAGGAATCCTACCACATAAGCCTTCTGCTCCTAAGAAGGAGGAAGATTTAAGAATGAGCCCTTTCCTTTCTGAAACCCAGGCTTTTATTTGAAAGAACAAGACCACACCCTAGGTTGGAGAAGGAATACCAAGTATGGAGTGATCTAGTAATCCCATCACCAGATCATACCCTCCTAGTGTATGATTAGGGTAGAACCAGTAATCCAACATTCCAGCACTTGGTTGTGTGGTCCAGGATGACTGAGATCACAGTTAGCAGGATAAATGAGGTGGGGATGGGGCTGACTACCTCATGCAATAAGGCTGGGTCACATGCCTGCTATCACCATCATTTTATTAAGATCGGAGTCACAGTTGATACTTATCTGTGGGCCATTTCACTCAGTGTTGACCTCACCTCTTAGCCTGCTGCTTTCTTTGCCTTCACCTTCCCCTTTTATGGGGTACATCTTTCTTACCCACCTCCACATGCCCCAATTGGCCCTCTCTCTTATTCCCAGCTTCTAGAAGGGAGAAGGTGGGACATCCAAGGGTGACCAATCAGGGCGTTCTACAAACTGCTGCTGACTACGGAGATTGAGTTGTGAGTCCCAACAGAGCTTCACTTGCCTCTTAGCTAATCTTGGGGAGGGTCTCTTCTCTCCAGGCACCCAGACAGCTGGTTCAGAAGATCACTACCTACCAAAGAAAAAGCAAACAGCAGATTTGTACACCCCCTCACTTTGTCCCCAGATTCACCCGAGTCTGAAGCAGAAGGTTCCCCTGACATTATTTGCCCATGTTAATAAATCCACCTTTGCACCTGTATAGATGGGCTCTTTGCCATGAAAGGGTGTTTCCATTTTGTCTTCTTATCATTTAACTGGCTTAATGTCGATGACTAAAATACAAGGGTGGTATTTATTAAAGGATGGTGTTGTTCTTCGATGTGCAAATTGGGAAGTACTAAAACAGGAGTCCGATCATTTCATCTGCCATGTGTCTGTCCTAAGTAGCTTAAATGAATAAGGTGGTTGAGCTGAGGTGAGCCCCTCCTCTCACTTGGGTTTATTGTTATTGGACCTGAGGGACTGTTGGGTTGGGGCTGTCATCTACCTGCTGTGCTCCTGAGATTTCTGACTTCCCTTTTTTTCTTATCTCTGCCCTGCTTGGCAGCTGTGAGCTGTGGGAGCTGGCCCCATCTCAGGTTGCTGCTTCTCTGCAGTAATACTGGGGGAAGCAGATGGCCAGGATTCTGGGATTGGGCATCAAGTGAAAGTCGATGCCTTTTCTGTGGGCTCGGTGGCACTGGTATAAATACATTGTCAGGGCTTTGTGACATTGGGGTCACGCCGAGATTTTGGAGTTATTTGCTTTCTTTCCTGCATTGTTCTGGAGAGAGTTTTTGCATTCTTGCTGCCAGCTGGGATTTTTTCTTTTTACTGTAACAAGACTTTCATGCCGAAGGATCATGCAAGTGAGAGAGTGTGGCAGTGGTTTATAATTCAGCAAAGTTAGTTTTCTCAAAGAGTGAAGTCACCCACAATAGCATTCTGCACCATAGGGCAGCCCTGAGCTTGTTTTTTTGTTTGTTTGTTTGTTTGCTTTTCGTTTCTCAAATAACTTTTTTATTTTCAACCTCTGAAGGCTTCCACCGATTGGCAGGGGAGTGAGAAAACACACACACAGGCTGGTAGATGTGAAGTGAGAAGGGGAACTTATAGGCAGGCGGGAATCAATATGGGCAAATGTGAGTTGCAGGCTCTGTACTTTCCTGCTAAATCTATGTGCCCTGGAATACACTGTGGCCACTTAAACCTCATCAATTCAATGCTGGAATATTGGGTAAACAAGTGTGAGGGGCACGCAGTGTGCTGCCCTTGCTGAGTTGGGCGAAGGCCGATGGGCACACCCTTTGGGAAGCTCACATGCAGAAAACTCCATCTAGGAGAGTCCTCAACCCTGTCTGGCTTGTGATAACAAGTAGCCTGGTGGTTTTGGGGATCTACTCCATGAGATCAGCCTAATCTGCAACTGACAGTGACTATTTCGAGATAGAAAAAAGTTCAATGGGAAGGAAGGAAGGAAGGAAGGAAGGAAGGAAGGAAGGAAGGAAGGAAGGAAGGAAGGAAGGAAGGAAAAGAGGGAGGGAGAGAGGGAGGGAGAGAGGGAGGGAGGAAAGGAGGGAGGGAAGGAGGGAGGGAGAAAGACATTTTTATTCTTGAATTTTTATTTTTTAATTTTGGGTCACACTTGAAAGTGAGGAAGGAAGGAAGGAAGGAAGGAAGGAAGGAAGGAAGGAAGGAAGGAAGGAAGGAAGGAAGGAAGGAAGGAAGGAAGGAAGGAAGGAAGGAAAGAAGGAATTTTTATTTATAATTTTGGGTCACACTTGAAAGTGCAGAAAGAAGGAAGGAAGGGAGGGAGAAAGGAAGGAAGGAAGGAAGGGATTTTTAACCTTAAATTTTTATTTTTAATTTTGGGTCACACTTGAAAGTGCTGAGAGTTTACTCCCAGCTCTGCACTCAGGGATCACTCCTGCTAGTGCATGGGGAACCATATGGGGTGCCAGTGATTGAACCTGGGTGGACCCCTTTCTAGATAAGTGCCCTCACACTGTACTATCAACCCCATTCTGAAGTTTTGTGATCAATAGCAAGACTAAGTTTTTGCTGTGCCCTGAAAAATTAGGACAGGGGCTTTGGGGAACAATTAGACAATGGATAGAGACTTCCCCAGGGCTCACTCTTGCTTCTTTTTTTTTTTTTTTTTTTTTTGGTTTTTGGTTTTTGGGTCACACCCGGCGGTGCTCAGGGGTTACTCCTGGCTCTCTACTCAGAAATAGCTCCTGGCAGGCACGGGGGACCATATGGGACACTGGGATTCGAACCAACCACTTTTGGTCCTGGATCGGCTGCTTGCAAGGCAAACGCCACTGTGCTATCTCTCCGGGCCCTCACCCTTGCTTCTTGACTAATTCAATATGGCCTCCTCAGTTCTGTTCAGCCCACCAACTTTTAGACTCAGCACTTGCTTTTGGCCAGCACTATTTTTCAAAGATGACTAGTGTTATTGTTCTGAATGAGGGAATGATAGAGGGAGTGAGGGAGAGGAGGGAAGAGGAAGGGAGAGAACAAGAGAATGGACGATGGAGGGAGGAAAAGAGAGAGAAAATAAATGAGTGAGAGAGTAAGTGAAGGAAAGAGTCAGTGAATGAGGGAGGGAGGGAGGGAGGGAGGGAGGGAGGGAGGGAGGGAGGGAGGGAGGGAGGGAGGGAGGATAAATGAGGGAAGGAGTAAATGAGTGAAGGAGGGGGTGAGAAGGTGAGACATCTGCCTTTCAGAGGTTTGAGTAGAGGAGCTGGGAGTAAAGACAGTCAACCATCCAGCTTTAGTTTCTCAAGAATTCCTAACACATATAGGCTTAAAGGGAGCCCCATCAAAATTCATAGTGGAGGACCTAGCCTGTAGCCTTGCAATGCAACTGTGTTTGGAGATGAGGTCTTTAGAGAGCTGATCTGGAGTCCCTGGGCTCTAATCCCTTACCTCAGAGATTAGGATACAGACTCAACAGGAAGGTCATGTGCAGACACCAGACAAGAGAGGAAGATGACCATCTAGAACTATGTAAGAACCTCCAGTGACCTTGGCCTTGAGGTCATTTCCTCCCTGCTGGGAGCTGCTGCCTTACTGTTGTTCCATCCAGCAGTGCAGGATCCACAGCAGTCGGATGCTGTCCTTGCATCTGCTGTAACCATTTCTCAAGCATTTCTGTGCTTGTAAGATCTCAGACCTTAGCTTGAGACTGGTTTCCTTTAAAGACTTCCTGGGAGTGTTACTCACCCACCTGTGCAGCTTAGTCAAGACCCCTAAATCAGCACTAGTGCCTACCCTTCCCATTGCTCTGGCCACAGAACTGAGATTACATAAGTCTCCTCTTGAAGAAAGAATAGTTAAAGCCACATTCTATATACATGATCTTTGGGATTGATTGGCAAATGTGACCTCCGATAATCTGAAGGAAGAGGGTAGACCTCACCCTCTTTTGAACTTTCAGGCCAGTTAGTCAACTGAAGTTCTGGTCTAATAGTTGGATTCCAGATGGACAGGGAGAGAATGTCATCAAGGCATTGGAGATCACAGAGCCCTCTCACTCATGATAGCCTGGAAGAAGCCATTTCTCATGACAAAACCCTGTCACACTCTCTGGAGGGCTGCCAGCATGATGCCTTTTTAGTGGCATATTATTCTGATCAAAAGCAATTACAGTTATGTATCTATGATTGATTTTTACCAGGAGAGGAGGCTGTTTATTAATTTATCAAGGGTTCTGGTTGGAAGGACTCTTCCTAACAGAGGTTTTGGGTACAGACACCATTCATTGAATACTTCCACCTGGTTCTCCACAGGATGTATCAGAGGCCAGGACTGGGCTTGGGGAAAACTGTTGAATAGGCCAAGGTCACTCTGCAAGACTTAAGGGTCTGGATTCAAATTTGGGCTACTAATCAGGCTCCACATTCTCCTCATGGCCTACAAGAAGAGAACACTTTTGGAAAATCTGAGCTGGTTCTCTCAACTGGAGAGCATTTTAAGAGAGTCTAAGTTTTTCTTAAAATTTACAGAAAGCTGGGGACTAGATCAATAGTCAGTGACTAGAGCAATAGAACAGTAGGCGTGGATGACATGGCTTTGACCCTTGGGATCCCATAATGCTCCCTGAGCCTGCCAGGAGTGATTTCTAAATACAGAGCCAGGAATAAATAAGTCCTGAGCATTTCCAGGTGTGACCAAAAAAAATCACAGTGAATGGGACCCAGGGGCTAAGTAGTTTCAGGAGCACAAAGTGAAAATAAAAAATGGTCAACCCTAAATACCCAAAACCAGTGTTTACGACAGTAGAATCAAGAGAACCAAACTATAACAAGCTATCCACAAAATGGACCTGTTACACTAGCAGTCTAGGGGACTAAGGGTGGAGATATGGGATGCATGCTGGGAACTATGGTGGAGGAAGGAAAACACTAGTGGTAGAAATGGCCCTAATTCATTGTCACTACGTAACTGAAGTACAACTGTGAAAGATTTGTAATTCACATTGTCTCAATAAAAAAAAAAATTACAGAGAGTGAATTTGAGCCTTTGGGAGATCAATTAGCCACAACAACAAGAATGCTGAATCCTTCCAATATCAAATGAGTATCTTCATAGGAAATAGCTGCACTCACAGAAAGGTTAGAACTGTACCCATTCCACAAGCAGCAAGGGGTCAACTGGCCAGCCTCACACCCATCTCTCTCCCAAGATAGGTAATGTGACCTCTCCAAACCACCTTATCCTAAGATATAAACATGCAGGAAGACCTAAACTACGGAGATAGTACAGGGGTTAGGGTACTTGCACCCATCCCTGGCTTGATCTTTAGCATCACATGCCCCTTAGACCCTCCAGTAGTGTCAGATTGAGGTCAGAAGGTCTCTGTGCACCACCAGATAGTCCTGATGCACTTGGTACTGCACCTATGTAATGTTGCATCTCTGGCATTGGCCCTCAACCATCCAGCCTCATTGGTCAAGAATCACTGGGAAGGGAGCTGGAGTCATAGTACAATGTGTAAGGCACTTGTCTTGCATGTGGCTTACCCAGGTTCAATCCCTGGCATTCCACATGGTCCCTGAGCAATGCCAGGAACGATTCCTGAGTGTAGAGCTAGTAGTAACTCCTGAGCACTATTGGCTGTGACCCCCCCAAAACAAAAAAATCAAAAAGAATGACTAGGAATGGGCCCCCAAAATCTATAGAGAGGAGTATTTCATTATCTTATATGGGGAGGTCATTTCAAGCCTTAGCTCAGTGATGGGATCCTATGTGACTGCTCTGATCTTCTGCACCCAGTTTCCATCTCTCCAAGTTGAGCAGTGC